>NC_071355.1:215199326-215507163 GCF_943734655.1 Sabethes cyaneus | reverse complement strand
CTACAGGATAGTATAAAAGTCATTATTAGTGACTACAAATAAAATGGATAACTTTTGCGCTGCTAGACTAGATTTCTAGATTTCAAGATAAAACTAGATTTCTAGTTTTATTTCATCTGAATCTAGATCTAGATCTAGATCATCTAGAAAGGCCAAAAAAGTCCAAGAGAGAAAATGACTATTAAACTCAGAATCGCTCCAAGCTCCTTAGAATGGTCAAAGAAGACCAAAAAAGAAAGTGATTCCAAATTAAGTTCAGAATCGCTCTAGTCCCGTTAGAAAGGCCAAAAAGTCCAAAAGAGAAAATGAAAATTAAACTCAGAATCGCTCTAAACCCCTTGAAACACTTTCTCACTAACTGTGAGACTGAGGACTCCTGCATTAATACATTGGCATCTGATATGTCTTGAGCGAGCGAGTGGGCGGAAATGTGACATTATCAAATGACAAGTGTAACGCGTTTGCGCTAAATTTGCGTTTCGTGTGATGACTCTGGAGCTATAATAATTTAGGGTGCAACCTCCTATTGTTGTCTCTGGTTTCCGCCTAATTTTGTTTATTGTAACACCCTTAGAAAGGCCAAAAATGTCCATAAGAAAAAATGATCCCAAATAGCAGAATAGCACTAAACCCCTCCGAAAGACCCGCCCGCACAGTTGCTTCGTGGTACGATGCTAGCCTAACACGTCAGTCGAAGTATGTCCGATTCTCGGCTGGGCGGTGCTGCTCCAGAGTTAATTGGATTTTTGCACTAGCCCCGAAGTTTTCCTGTACTCTAATAACCGGCTGCGAAGTCTGTCGATAAAGAAGGGTTAAGTTCTGAAGGATATTTATACCCACGACTTTGCGTTGCCCTTCGAAAGACACGAAAAGAAAATGTTCCCAAATTAAGCTCAGAATCGCTGTCTGAAGTTTTTAGAGCGTCTTAGTAGAATACGAAACCTAAAATTAAAAAAGGAGAAAACTTATCCAATTTAATTCTACTATGTATATTTTATTCACGACAGATACGTATTTCGCCTAAGACTTGCAGGCTTCCTCAGTGTCTGTTTCCGAACTACGAAAAGTTGGATAAGTTTTCTACTTTTTTAATTTCAGGTCAGAATCGCTCTAAATCCCTTAGAAAGGCCAGAAACTACCACATGCAACTTGGTAGTGCCACCGCTCTGGTAAAACTGGGCCTTTGCGCCGTGGATCTTGCAATCCTTTTCTCCTTTGCGATGCCAAACCAAATTTTATCTCCTGCAGAACTGCGATGCCGAGTTCCGAGCAGCACCCGATCCCCACCTGCGAAATTTATAAACTTACAGTTCCATGTACCGAGTGTCCATTCGTCGTCCTTGTTTCGTCGCCTCGATCGATGCCGAATATTCCGATTATTTGCTTCTACCCGATCCGATCCTTATTTGGTTACCCATTATTCACTAAAATTGCTTGTATCCCGTGACGGTAGAATGGGGATACAAAATTTGAACAAAATCGAATTTGAACAAATTTCTATAAAGTATTATTTAGGGAGCCACTTAGTTTATGGAAAAATAGAGAAAAATTCATATAAAATGAATTTGACGCGATGTTTTTAAGAAGTTTTCTGTCATACTTTCTTGTTTTGAATATGAAGTCTTGAGTTTCCCATACATTTTGTATGGAAGACAAAAAATTAATCTTCAACACTTCAATTGTGCGAAATTAGAAAAATAACACAACACAAATAATTTTTACCAAATGAGCTTCTACAAATTGTCAGACTAATTCAGACAGCAGCTTGAAATATTTCATTATTGTATAGAAATTTTCCTTCTTATAAAACATAGATAAGGTGCATAAAGCATAGTTCAAACTACGAAGAAATATTCGCAGCAATAAAAAAAACTAGAAAAAAAGCAAAACCCTGTCGTTCCGTAGCATCATAGTTCAAAGCTATGTTGGCTGAAACTCATAAATTATTTAAAAAATATAAGTGATGCCCTTCAAATTTTCAACAAAAGGGCTAATAACCTAATACCAGGTTTACCACTTAGTTGACCACACAGCAACATCTGCTAAAAAAAAATAAGCATTTCCAGCTGAGGCAGGGCACGATTCAATAAATTCAGCTCAAATCCTTATTGAAACAAAATACCTGCCAATATATTCCGTCTGCATCGGTTTCCGGTTTTGGACTGTGATGCGGATAGAGCGCAGCCAAAGCTTGCCTAATGGCGGTTCATTTTGAATACTCAGAATTAAACAATGATGTAATTCGACACGGTCTATCATGGTGTTATGAGATGCTTAGCGCCTAATTTATTATGAACGCCATTATTAGTATTATGTTTTAATAACGATCGTATTCACATACTAATGAACGACAGAAGCGATCACCGGCTAAGTACCTGCATTAGACATTTTCAAATCAAGCTATGATAAATCGCTTCTCATATGCTTTGCTTTATTAAGCATATTTTATGCTGCTACTCAGCGTAGTAAATTACAGAAATTAATTATAATCGTATCCGAATGTAGCACTGCTGTAGCAAGAAAATTTATTACTTACCAATTTGTTCAGAAGTTTCTTCTTATTCTTCTTTTGGAAGCAGGCTTCAGCGCCAAGATCGATCGTAGATTTTAACTCATTAACAACTGTCGCGAGCAGCAACGTCACGTTACATGCTTTCGAACAGGTCCGGCGGCGGTGCCATCAGCGGCCGCTCTGATTTGTTTTATCACCTAAAGATGCTTCGCGCCACCGCCCGGTGACCTTGATCCAGGCACGATCCAACACTGCCGCGTAGGCCCCACTACGCGTGTTGCTGATACTGCGAATTGGACAGGAGGGGGTTTCTTTCGTATGCCATGCTTCGCTGATACTGCATCTAAGCTACTGATTTTTGGTGGAACCGGCCGAATATATCGCCCCTTTACTGTTTCAAGGTATAATGGTGGTGCTTCTTCTGTGAAATGTCCTGACTACAACCTACCGTTAGCTAGAAGAGTTACAGCGGTACCGTTTTAATTCAACTAGCAGTGCTCTCTGTTTAGTTCTCTCAGTTTTACTAACAACCATCTATCGAATTTGTAGGAAGAACACTCTATCATATAGACCTTTCAATTTAAAACCTACACAGTTAAAAACGATCTCAACGACCGGAGAAGAATCGTTTGCCTAATCTGGTTCAACTTGGATTATAGCGCTTTTCTTCACTAACGAAAAACAGATTTATGGCAAAACTAAATCTAGAGAGAGGAGTAGGATGTTGAATTTTAAACTTCTTAAGCTTTCCATTTTTCCAGCTATATAAAGTGGAGCATTCTTCAAGTAGCATACATCATTTGACCGACTTCCATCGGAACGGTGAATCTTCAAGTTCTAGAAGTGCGCGGTTATCCAAGAACAAAAATTCGCTACTCAAGTGTTTCAAAAATGAAGAGTTTAATTGTGGTAAGCAGAGTTTCTAATTATTAGTGAAGCCTATTGCATAAACTGTGTGACCAGTCACAGCAGGATAACAAAGAACAATTCTAAAATTAAATAGCTGTTAAAACTGGTGTATTCTTAGTGGAAGTTATCAACCAATTTAACAAAAATATTACACAAACTGTTTCGAAGCAAAGTGTTAAGTGGCTGACACCAAATAAGTTGTTGTTAAATTCTATGGACAAATTCAGCGAAAACAGTGCGAATATATCCAGGATTCAGAACCGTATCGTCTTTTCAGTTCTCGTTGCTTTGCGGTAGCTGCATTCTCGCTCAGAACTTCAATGATGGAAAGTATTACCCGGAACTGTATGCGAGCAAATTCGACGATGGCAAATATCGAGGAGATAACACTGGCGCCTACAAGGGCGGACAATTCACCGGAGCTGGCGGTTCAGGCGGCAAAGGTAGCTCCGGCTTCGGAAGCGGCAGCGGTCTAGGAGGCGGCAGCAGCTTTGGAGGTATGGTAGCCATGATTCTGTTTTCTTATTTCAAGTATAAAACTTAGGAAATTGTGTATTCTAATTCTTAAAAAGACACCCCCATATGACATTAACTAACTGGCTTTAATAAAAACTTACAGGATCCAGCTTTGGCGGTAGTGGCTTCGGAGGCGGCAGTGGTGGATCAGGTAAGACATGTTATTATTCTATACATTTGTACAATCAAAAGTTTAAAATTTTTACAAAGTTTCAAATTTTAATTTTTGAAGTTTCACAATTCTAAACGAGGGTTGTATTTTTCTATAGTTACAGTACTTGGATCTGGCCAAGGAGGCGGTTTCAGCGCCACCGCAGGAGCA
Organism: Sabethes cyaneus; assembly: GCF_943734655.1. Lineage (NCBI taxonomy): Eukaryota > Metazoa > Arthropoda > Insecta > Diptera > Culicidae > Sabethes > Sabethes cyaneus. Next base: position 215,502,904 of record NC_071355.1, on the reverse strand, counting down.
GGTAAGACATCTAAAGAATTGATTTTTGATAAATTCACTTGCAACGACATTGTTGTTTAATATTGCATGATTTTAAAATATTTTCAACTCTTACAATGAATAATTTCAGGATTTGGTTCAGGAGGCAGTGGATTCGGAGCTGGTAAGTCCTTCATATTTTTCTAAATCTGTGCTGTTAGTTTAATATTGTTGAAATAATTCGCAAAATCGTCAAATTAAAATTTCAATAGATGTACAAAATTTCTCCATTTTTTTTTTAATTTAAGGATCCGGCAGTGGTGGATTTGGCGGTGGCAACGCCTTCGGAAGCGGAGGATCCGGTACGTGCCCGACTTTAGTTTTAAGTTTATTATAAAATATGATTTTTTCCCGTATTATAAATGAATATCTCTTTGATCTAAAATTGCAGCATTTGGTGCTGGAGGTGCTGGTGGTGCTGGTAGCCGTTTCGGAGGTAGCAGTGGTAGCTCTGCCGGTCAAATTCAAACCCTGGTTGATGAACGGGACCTGAACGAAAATGGATACAAGTACAAGTTCCAAACCGAAAATGACATCAATGTCGAACAGACCGGTGTCGTCGATGCCAGCCAACCCGACAGCCCGCTGCTGCGTGTGACCGGTTTCTACGAATTTACCGCCGATGATGGTGTCAAATACCGCGTGGATTACACTGCCGATGAAAATGGATTCGTCGGTACTGGTGCCCATCTGCCAACACCTCCTCCAATTCCAGAGGAAATCCTGCGGTCGCTGCAACTGCTGAGTCAGGGCAAAAAGTAGATCAGCAAAAGTTTTACATTTAGTATAGCACATGTGACCAAACTCTGTGTTCTTAATTGCTAAGAGCAACAAACGAATAATATATCTGGAAAATATGTACTCTCGAAACAGTATAGACGTGCCATTTACAATATCCAAGCAATAAAGCGACAGATATAAAAAGACAGTAATCAGAGTGTTTCTATTTGGCGGGATTATTTTTAATTTTTATCTTCAGAGCCGAAGGCGCGTGATTTCTGATCACCGCACCGTTAGAAAGCTCAAACCACTTTGAAAGCTACAGTTCCCGGTTGTTTCACTGATTTGCTACTAGGTGGCTCCAGCCAAACTGTTATATTGATCGAAGCCGGTAATAGTAACAAAGCTTTAATAACATAAGCGAAAGATCACTCGTATTCCAGTCTCCAAAACCAAATGGATTAGAATATTCGTGAATTATTTGATCGAAAACAATGTGAAGTATGAAAATCAAACTTATCAAATACATTGAAAATGTGCTTATCAAGCAAGAAGGGATATAGTTGGGAGGCAACGACGAAAAACTGATGGTTGAAATTTCTGAATTGCAAACGTCTATGGGACACGCAGAGAATAATCAAGCCAATAAATAAATTTTCGCGTGGGAGTCTCTGCAATACTGCCTAGATCCTTAAATTTATACTCGCTGGATATAATTTTGATATGTAATCTCAAGTGTAATCTTACGAGAGTGAGATACGGTGGCAACTTTTCTATTAACGCTCTAACGGGTAAGAACGTCTGTAGACGGCCTTAGCTTTTGGAGCTCCAGAGCCACATACGAAATTTGTCTTGAATTGACAATATGAGAAATATGTTCAGAACAGATTTCCTGACATTTTGATATCAATATCACAACATGCGTTTAAAAGTTATCACTTGTCAAAAACAAAAATTCCGAAAAATTCCGAAAAATTATGGTGCGAATATAGTAATGTTCCGATTTTGTCTGCCCCAGATTTTGTCAGCTCCCGATTTTATCAGCTTTTTATCCCGATTTTGTCAGCCGATATATTTTGTTTAACTTTTGTGCTTTTAAACATGATTTATAAAACTTTCCAGCCTGCTTGAAACTATTCTGATTCTCTGGGTATTGTTTTCTGAATAAAATGATGCCTTCTTGCCAAGGGCGTAGCGACGGGGGGGGGGGGTTTGGGGGTTCAAACCCTCCCCCAGGAGAAAATTTGTTATACTTTTAAGCTTGAATTTTCACAGCCAGCTGTTGCTTAGAGCACAGGAAAATGTACGGGGCTGATTGTACGATCCCCGTCGGCGTCGTGAACTTAGAGCCGGGGTGGTTTGTGCTGTTTTAAGCCCCATTTAATGCGATCTTGGGTTACTCGTCGCCCATTTTCCAGGTATCTCTAAAGTCGCAGTTTTTTACTTAAAAAATAAAAAAATGTCGCTTTAGACCTGGACGAGCCATCTCGCACGTTGAGTCGCTCTGTGCCAGTGTCGGTGGGGTTGTTGTATAGAACCATTTTCCTTACGACGTGACTGGTTCACTGTAGTTTACTGACTTTCGCCAAATGTACGTTGGTAACCTTCCCGAGCAGTGTATGTTGCCCTTGATTCATGCACCTCCGCTACTCTTCGCTTTCAGCTTGTACTTCGTCAAATGTCGTCCGTAAAGGCGCGTAAGTCCTCCGTGAGCATGGTCTATCGGTCTAATAGGGGGTTTGTACATTGTCAGGTTCCTAAGGTGGCTTTGCGCAGCGTTTGGCGAAGCTCAAAGTAGGCCCGTTGTCCTGCTTGAATATGCCGCTGGATCTCCTTTTTTGTATTGTTATCCGTGGCTACCAGCGATCTCACATACACGAGCTCATCTACGACTTCTGGTTCGTCGCCGTCAACGATTACCGTTCGCGAAAAAAGCACGTTCGTCTCATTTGGTCCGCGTTGAATCAGACCAGACTAAATCGCAAAATTTAAAAGAATGAGTTTATGACAGCAAACGTTCAAGAATTTTCTAAACTACATTTTACTCTAATAAGACTACATAAATGGTGCAAACAGTAAGTGTTATGAGATGATTTCGAACAATTGATAGCTACAAACCATACAGAGCAGCAAACTTTGAACGCATTTTTCTCGAAATAAGATTTTTGTCACTTGGCTCGGTCTGACTTAACAGCGATCATTTGAGCTATTATCATTCATGTATTAGGTATTCGACGCGTTGATTTAAAGCCCAATCCTGCTAGGCTCCGCCGTCAGTCTAGCACAGATGGTCGGTGCTAAGTCAGACCGAACCAAGTGACAAAAATCTGATTTCGTGAAAAACGAAGTGAAAGTTTGCTGCTGCTGTGTAGTATAAAGCTATCGATCGTTCGAAACCATTTCAAATCTCTGGCTGTTTGCAACGTTTGTTTGATCTTATTAGAGTAAAATGTAGCTTACGAAATTCTTAATCGTTTGCTGTCATTAACTTATTATTTTAAATTTTGCGACTTTGTCCGGTCTGATTTAACACCAACCAGATGGCCTTCGTCGTGGCAAAGTTTCTGTCACCTGCTTAGCCACCTGGCAAAGTCATCTGCTTAGCCAAGAAGTTTGCTACATTTACTGAGAATCATACCTCTCTTTTCGAAATCTGATCGTTAGATCACCTTTCGAGCGATGTTGAGATTCATACAGCATAAGTTGTTCTTCAGCACTCTCGCTGCATTTTGAAGAGACTCAGTTCTATGGATTTTAACAGCCTCTTCCAGCCGAGATTCGAACATACTACGTACCTCAATGCCAGCTGGGAAGCCATAACTTTAACTCTGTTATTTCAATTTGATTTTTTGTGATGAGCAAAGCAAAGCCGTGGGATTAAACGTCCTTTCTAAGACTTGATCCCTCTTCATCGACAGACTTCGCAGTCGGCTACTACAGTACAGGACAGTTACCGAGTTAGTACAAAAATCCTACTGACTCTATCTAGCAGCACCGCCTAGCCGAGATTCGAACATGCGATGACTGGTTTGTTAGACCAGCATCGTACCTCGAAACCAACTAAGCGGCATTTGTCTGATGCAGAACACTCAATTTCAACCAAAATAGTTTTTAACTGAAAATAATACTCCATTTCCTGAATAAGCTGCTTACGGTTAGGCTATGTCAGATTTGTTTTGGTAAACCCCCCCCCCCCCCCCAAGAACTTTTCTGGCTACGCCCATGCTTCTTGCGAGTAATCCGGGGTCAAAATTAGGGTATTTTTTATAGAAAAAGTTCCATAGTTCCTAAACAAGTAAAGATAGAGGTATACTATTTCCAGCAATGTTGTGTATTTTTACTATTTATACAACTTTGTAAAACACAAAAAAGTCATACAACAACTACAAAAACAGCTAAAATAGAAAAACTGATTTTAACGATTTCTCATTTATAACAAATAGGATTTTTCTATATTTGCTGAAGAAATGGAAGGTTACTATTTTAGGCAAAATTTCTTGTAAGAATATGCTGTGAAACTTTACAAAACACATCAATGTGTTATATTGAAACTGAAGAAAAATAATTATTTTATTGCACTTTTAGGGGGATTAATCAAAATTTTAATTCCGCTGGATGATAGAACTTTTAATTTTAAGAAAGTCTTCCAAAGGTTCCATAAACCTAAAACTAAAATTTCTAGTAGAAGTCTTCGATATTGCAAGGTCTTAAGTCTTGAATTTTGAAGTTTCCCCATTTTGTCAGCCCAAAATTCAACACGGGGCTGACTAAATCGGAACATTACTGTATTCCCTTTTTTACTTTTGAGGAAAAAGAACATCTAGCACAAAATGTTCTACCACAAATGTTGTCTATAAATGCTTTATTTCAATTTTGTGATAAATTTGAACTGAAAAAATATTTGGGTAGAGCGTTAGGTATTAAAAACAAAAAAGAGAAATTGGACTTTTTCATACCTGACGGTCCTCCAGATATTTTTCAATATTTTTCAATTCAGATATTTTTCAATGAAAATCAACACTCGAGTTTCTTTTGAGTGTACTTTTATGCCAAGGTAGTGATTTGCATGATCGCATCGCTTTTACGATGTTGCCCGTTAGAGGGTTAAGCTAAATAACCTTAAGTAAAAGAATTGTTAAACTCGACATTTTCAACAAGTTAGGGTCCATTTTATGGTTAACAATGCGATATGACGCCATTAGTGAACCCTTTTCATGCAAAATACACTAGAATTCGTTATCCTATTGGAAACCACATTAAAGAAAAACGGACTACTACTACTACTACTACTACTACTACTACTACTACTACTACTACTACTACTACTACTACTACTACTACTACTACTACTACTACTACTACTACTACTACTACTACTACTACTACTACTACTACTACTACTACTACTACTACTACTACTACTACTACTACTACTACTACTACTACTACTACTACTACTACTACTACTACTACTACTACTACTACTACTACTACTACTACTACTACTACTACTACTACTACTACTACTACTACTACTACTACTACTACTACTACTACTACTACTACTACTACTACTACTACTACTACTACTACTACTACTACTACTACTACTACTACTACTACTACTACTACTACTACTACTACTACTACTACTACTACTACTACTACTACTACTACTACTACTACTACTACTACTACTACTACTACTACTACTACTACTACTACTACTACTACTACTACTACTACTACTACTACTACTACTACTACTACTACTACTACTACTACTACTACTACTACTACTACTACTACTACTACTACTACTACTACTACTACTACTACTACTACTACTACTACTACTACTACTACTACTACTACTACTACTACTACTACTACTACTACTACTACTACTACTACTACTACTACTACTACTACTACTACTACTACTACTACTACTACTACTACTACTACTACTACTACTACTACTACTACTACTACTACTACTACTACTACTACTACTACTACTACTACTACTACTACTACTACTACTACTACTACTACTACTACTACTACTACTACTACTACTACTACTACTACTACTACTACTACTACTACTACTACTACTACTACTACTACTACTACTACTACTACTACTACTACTACTACTACTACTACTACTACTACTACTACTACTACTACTACTACTACTACTACTACTACTACTACTACTACTACTACTACTACTACTACTACTACTACTACTACTACTACTACTACTACTACTACTACTACTACTACTACTACTACTACTACTACTACTACTACTACTACTACTACTACTACTACTACTACTACTACTACTACTACTACTACTACTACGTGTAAAAAGAGACTTGATTGTACAATATTAGGACACATGCAGCAAAATCAAATGGAAGTCACCAAATTATGTACAACTGCACTTTGGTTGATTACCCTACAGGTCAAAAATTATTTGGGAATAGTGACTGGGAAGTTTTGTTCTGCCAGCCACATTCACAAATGTTGGTGCCGTTCGATTACGATTCATTGCGATCGATTCAAATATTCTTATCCGGCATCCGAGCATGAGAAAACAAATTTGTTTGACACATTCTTGGCCTAGGAAAGCCAACCTCATTTCCGATACGAAATTTATGAGCTTCCAGAAAGATGGTAAAAAGTAGTTTCTAGCGATTGCCAACGTTAAAAATACCAAAATTTCGAAATAATATTGACTAATTTAAATGAAAATTCACATACTTATCTTGATGATAGCTCAGTTCAGTAAAACTGACAAAACATCAGACTCAGAAGAGAAATTGATTGCGCACTTACAAAATTTCATTACTATCATATTTTCCCCCTATTCATTTCTGCGTACCATCTGTTTGTTGAAATCAAAACATGGCACTCGGTTGATCCAGTTGAAAATGCGTCTCAATTTCAATAACGCCTAAAATCTTTTTAACTAGTTAGGTCGTTTATAAAGGATTCGGAGCGGATGTGAGTTACTAGAATCACGTCGTTCGATGCCAAGTGACTTCAGCATGGAATTATTCTCAGAAAAACTAACAGCGATAAAGATAGAGTTTAAACAATACACTATAAACTATTTCTACCCAAATTTTCAAGAGAAAATACTTAGGGGGTAATTTTCTACAGTATTTTTTCCGTGATGCAATGTGATGTGGGACACCTTTTAGATGCCCTTACATTTTATGACAAGGCCTGCATAGCGTAATTCCTCTATCTAATTCGGTCCATGGCACCTGATCTTCAGTTCTGCGAGCGCCCAGTGCTCCACGGAGCCGGCCTGATAACTTCCCATGAATTCGCAAGGGCTATTGGCGACAGCGAACGGAAGATGATTTGGGAAAGCAAAGCTCTTTGTAGGTGTCACTCAGGATAGTGATCGCTTATCGTTTTTAAAAACAAATAATAGAAATAAAAAGGAAATTTTCATCTTCCTCAATTTACAGATTCTATTAGGATTTGCATAGAGGAAACATGAGCTAAAAACCAAGCACAGTCTGAAATGCTAAGCTGGCAACGTTAAAAGATATAAGCGCTTAGTCATAATGAAAATACATCTAAATTTTCAGTCAAATCGAAAAAGGTCGCTTCAGCTAGATATGCTTACAAAAATTAACTTTGCAGTGCGGTGCCCGGCCAACAATTTATAATAGACATGAATTGTTGTTACTACATGCGAAATATAGTTAGCTGAGCGGAATATAGTTAGCTGAGCGGAATATAGTTAGCTTTTAGTCCATCTCTTTTGAAAGAGAGTTTCTTCACTTTGTTGATGCTCGTCACCTAAGCCAACGGCGTAAACACTCCATTAAGTGGTAATAATCGCCAGAAGCGATTCTCACCGGCTACAGATTAAACAGGAGATTCAGTCAGAGACTGTCAAATTAGCAAATTGAGCTCTTGCTTCACAAAGATAGGAGAGGTAACTGTGAGAAAATAGGGGTTTTGGTTGGTTGGTTGACTGGTTGACATTTTGGAAAGCTGCAATTCTATTTTATTTTATTTATAGGTACAAAGCTTGGAAATTCTTGTACTCGTGTACCGTCACGCAATATATGAACCTGCTGTTAATACAAATGACGGAGGTTGTTACGTTGTCACCGGCGCCAATGAAAGTGAAACTGATAGTGCTAATGAATGGAATGAACGAATGAAATATGATCCATATACATATGGAATATGTGGTTAGAATTCAAGTCATGTGATGCACTGAAAAATAAACGTGTATTTTTTATTCTACAAATAGGTATAGGTAAGCTCTGTTATCAACAAAAATTATCTTGACGAGCAACAATGTTCATACTCTACTCTTTTAACGATCTGAAACCTCGCAAAATTGTGTTCGGATAACCGCGCACGGTAATAAATTTCCTTACTTTAGTGTCCACTTTAATTTGATTATTCCTTCCAACTATAGGTCAAAATGCTACACAACAGTGTAATCATCCAACGCGCAGATGTCAAACTTAATGTCAGGTTTCTAGCTCGTGCCTGAGCGGTGCATCTATTCGATAAACGGCCGGCGACGCGCAGATAGGTCAGTTCTGCAACAACACACAATAAAACTTAAACGATGATGATGAATCAAAGGATAGCAAGATAGATCCCACAGAGGGAATAGAAAAGTTACCGACAATTAAATTTTCATCACTTTCCTCTGCCTTACTGCTCTTTTATGAGCGGGGGGAGTTGGACACAGTGCCAGAATATAAAGCAAACTATTATTTAATTGATTAGGATCAATTTTTATTTTTTATTTTTTGTCATTCTAACAGATTTGACTTCTCTAAACAATGAACTACAATATAGGAAATTCTCCGATACTAGAACAAACCCAGACCCAGACTTCTTTTTCACAGCAGTGAGTCTGCGGTCCAAAAACCAGTTCGCTATTTAGTACTGTTACCGGTAGCCGCAACAGTGCGCGAGTGCTAAATCATACTGAATAGGGCTACCACACCGGCGGCGGCGCGGCTGATGTATGGAAATTCGTCTTGAAATGGTTACATTTGTATATTATATTACTGATGAATAAGTACTGCACTGCGCAACAGGAAGGGGACGGGAGGGTAGCGAGAGAAAAGTCTCAGTCTAGTCGCGTGGCCTGCCTATCATCGCGGATCGGATCATCTCATACGGCGGACGGTTGGCGCAGGGAACTCGAAACGCCGCGCCGACGAGGCAGATGGGAACTCGAACGTCTATAAATACAGTAGATAAAGTTCTATTCTTTCATTAGATTTTACTATCAGCTGGCGTTTGGAAGAGCACAGAAGCTGTGCCGGAAACGAGCAGGAAACGCGGGTGTTGATTGAAAGTAGTAATAGTGATTTTTTAGCAACAGTCAAATTATCAACAATATGAAATTTGTAAGTAAAAGCGGCTTAGTGATACATTGAGTGGGACTGAAAGTGAAAGTATTTTTTGATGTTTTGGAAAATATAACTAAAATACGCGAATTTCATCGATATTAATTACGGGTGATAGTGTTGGGGACCCCGAACGAAAAAAAACAATAAATATGCATATTTCCTATAGTAAAAGTATGTAAGTGATGCGTAATATTGTCATTCAAAACAAGTTTTAACTGCGTTCCGCAAAAATTTGTTAGAATTACTGACTGAGTCAATTTTGCTGATACATCTTGATGACTGAATATAAGCAGAATCATACATATATTGTACTTCAATGCTGATCAACAAAACTATTATACCAAAATCTTCGAACTAATCTGGAATCAAACTCATCGTTTTTATAAGTGTATAAATTATTCAGCCGAAACGGTTTTCTGTCAATATTTGGACAGCAACGTGGAGCCTCAAAAGATTATGGTTGTGATATAAATTTTCCGAATGTGATATTAAGAAGAAAATTATATTAGTTAGTTATTTAACATCCTGAATGAAATGTATAAAACACTCACAGTGTTACTTTAATTAGTTGAAATACGGAACACTTTTCAGAAATATTATGTCCAAGAAATACAAATGAGAAATGATAAATGTCTGCATTCAATGCATTCCCTTAAACGTTTTATAATTTTCTTATAGGACGATTTTCCCTTATACTGAAATACTGTGGTGAAGTAGCTGTTAAACGCTAAACGTGCGCGTGTCGTAACAAGAACTCATATGAAATTCACTCAGTCCTAGGCTACTCATCGTAAATCCCTTGAGCGAACACTCAATAACCAGCTTCGATCTGGTCGTACCTCCAGCAGGTTGAATTCCTCTATTTCTAGTGCCGGTTAGGTCTGATATTTTCGCGACGTAGCTGGCCTACCGTAGCGAAATCAGACTTTTGTCAAGTGTACGATGGAAATCTCTTCAAGGAATGCCAGCAGCTCGTGGTTCATACGCCTGCTTGCGCCACTCTTTGCTTCCCGTTTGAACTATGTCTTCTGTAGACAAAGTAATAGTCTCTATTTTGTTGCATTCCGTAATTTTCCGCATTGAAGAAGGTAAGAAGTACCTTAAACCTTAGTGGTGGTGACCTTCTTTAATCTGAACCCCAGTATTTTGAATGTGTTCAAATTTGCTGGTGTGCCCAGGCGTGGGGCCAATTTCCAGTTTAAAGTTCAGCTTCAAGCAAAATTTGAAAATTTTATTTTTAGTCCAATTTGAGGTATAATTGCAAGCAAACTAACGGGACTAACGTCATACCCAACTCCAAGTCTAAGTTCGAGCCCATCTTAAGTACATTTTCAAGTTCTAATTTCAGTCCGGTTCCTAGTTCAAATTGAAGTAATATTTTAGGCTCAAATTAAGTCGAATACCAAGTCCAATTTCAGGTTCAATTTTATGCCTGGTTTCAAGTTTAGTTTAGTTTAGAAAAATTTTGAGCTTTGATTTTTGAATTATAAAGTTCAACATTTTGTTTACAAATTTTGACATTTGATTTGCGGCTTGCGACTCTTGACATTTTACTTTTGACCTTTGAATATTAACTTTTAACTTTTGACTTCTGTTCTGACTTAGACTTTTGGCTTTTGAAACTTACCTTTTATCTTTTGAAATTCGTCTATTGACTTTGACATTTAAATTTTGACTTTTGGCTTTTGAATTTTTACTCTTAATTTTCGATTTTTAGTTTTTAACTTCGACTCTTAAACTCTTGATTTTTAATCTTAGACTTTTGTCTTCCACCTTTTGATTACTCATTTTTGACTTAAGAAGGTCTCATTACAGACAGCGTGACATTCCCTCCCAGTATGTTCTCGTTTTTATGATCATGGGTGTGGGGATTGAATGCCCCTGGTACAGAATATCGGTTATCCCAGCTTCAGAACATGCCTCGCGCAATATACCATCTCGGCAGCGATACACTGTGCGGCCGATGCGACGAACTGTCTGAACAGCTCGGTGCATCATCGTGTCGGAAATCATCGGCGTCGTCTAACTAGATTCCGACAGCGTTCAAAGACCTGACTGCTGAGCACCACAGTCGCATTCAGTTGGCTAAACAATCAAGACTTGGGCGATTCTTTGTGGCTGCAATTTAGACTTTGCACAATAGGGATAAATCGCATTATAAGATTGAGATAAACTCGATTTGTTATTTGGGTTGCTTCGAGATCTTTTCTATTGATTGTATCAGTCGCTCCCAGTTTCCGCCAAAGTACAGAGTAGCTGGCGGGTTTTATGTCCACTTAACATACGACTCCACAAATTATTCAATTGATTTTACGCTTAATACTGGCTACACTTATTGACAGCCGTGGTTCTCGTTTCAATGCCTGGTCGACGAAACACACTCTCTATGGCGATTTTAGATAAAATACAAGATAGCCCATCCCCTTGCCGCAGCCCTTAGCGCGATTCTAAAAGACTCGATAGTGCCCCTGAAACGCACACGTAGCATTCGTTCCGGAGCAGAAATCCTTTTTCGCGCATTATCTGCCATAGCTATTCACAATCAACTGTATCATATGCTGCTCTGAAATCTACAAAAATATGATGCGTTGGCACCTTATACTATCAACATTTCCGAAGAATTTAGCGAAATATGATGATAATTCACTTGGTAGTCAAAACCCTAGCGCAATATTTTTGCGCCCTTGGCGAAGACCCGGTTAAGCACACCCTTGTTTCTTAAATCGGCGTATTCCAGATTCTGAACCTGCGCTAAATTCTGTACCACAGTTTTATCAGATTTCGTTGCAAATTTTGTTCCAAATTTTGTAACAAATTTTGAAACAGATTGGGACTAGATTCTGCACCAGATTTTGGACCACATATTTGAACAGATTTTTGGCCACATTTTCTGCACCAGATTCTTGGTCCAAAATCTGGTGCAGAAGATGTGGCCAAAAATCTGTTTGAACCAGTTTTCGGACCTGAACCATATTTTGGACCTGGATTGCAAGCTGCATTTTTTATCGACTTTTTTTTGAGATTTTAAGACAGATTTGGTTTTGATTCTTGACCAAATTTTGATCCACATTTTTGATCAGATTCTTTTACCAGGTCTGAAATTAGATTTTAGATCCAGATTCTAGGCCTGGGCTAGACCACGTTCTGGACGAGATTCTGGACCTGGATCAGATTATGGACCTAGACTAGATTGCTTTCATTTATATCAACTTTTGTTCCAGAATTCCAACATTTTGTTCTATAATAGCTTATCAAGCATTTGTTCCACGGGAATTAGCTGTACAATATAAGTTATTCTTAAACAAAACTGTTTGCAGGGTAGATTCTGTGCCAGACTTGGGAGCACATTTTTGATTAGATTTTGGCCATATTTTCGTCCAGATTCTGAATCTGAACCAAATTTTGAACATCCAACAAAGTCTGGGCCAGATTTTGGACCACATTTCTATCTTTTGTTCAGATTTTTGATCAAAAGTGGGACCCGATTTTGAACCACACACTGGATCAAGATCAGATTTAGAGCCTGGGCCAGATTCTGAAGCATATCTTTTAACAGATTTTAGATCAAATTTTAGACCAGATTCTCAAATTGGACCAAATTATAAACCAGATTTTGGACAATATTTATGATCAGATTTTAAACCAGCAACCAAATCTTGGATCAGACTCTGAACCTGGACTATATCGTGAATCACATTTTTGATGAAATTTTGTTTCAGATTTTGAAACGGATTTGGGCTAGATGGTGGACTATGTTTCGGACCACATTTTTTCAGGTTTAAGATCAGATTCTAGACCTGGTACCAGATCATCGTAGCGTAACACTGTTGCGGCCTTGGCAAAGACGCGATTCGGTGTCCTCCCCTCGTTTCTTAAAACAGTCATACATGATCCGTATAACTCCCCAATATTTCGCTCCACCCGAGTATCTTACTTTTGGCGCCCCTTAGAGCTGTTGCCCTTAGGAGGGTGACAATTGCACGCTACGGCACTGTTTGTAGTAACACGGACCCCCGTAAAGCTCGCTCGATATTATCCTACGAGTTCTTTTACTATTAGAAACAGACGATGTAATAAGATCTGGGAGAGCGGTGTTGGCGGTGTTGATTAGCGTAATGCCTCGGTAATTACAGCTAAACGATCTCCTTTCTTGTAGATGGAATAAACCACTCCTTCGATCTACCATGCGGTAATGTCTCTTGTAGCCAAATTCTGGAAATTATCCACTGGAGTACGTCGCTGTTGGTCGCTTTTCCTAGTTAGAGAGATCTGCCACGGCATGCTGGAAGGCGATCAGTTGCTGCGAAACTCTTCGAAACTGGAAACCGTGATGCTGCACTCGTTTTGCGGGTTCTCCCAAGTTATCTTTCGTTCCGTTCCAGATCGTATCGATCTGTCGACCACCGCATGCTGGCTTAGGTGATCAGGTTTCCTTTCTCGTCCCCAGCACATATTAGATTTCAGTGCATAGTCCTTACGAGATAGGTTCAGCAAAGCCTAGGTGCTACATTCCGTTATCGAAACTTGACCTTCTGTTTTTACACGACAGACTTCGCAGCCAGCTGTTAGAGTACAGCACAATTGCAGGGCCAGTTACTACGATCTTATTGACTCTAACAGCCTCTCCCAGCCGAGGTTCGAACATACGACGACTGGTTTATTAGGCCAGCGGCATACCTCGAAGCCAACTGGGAGGCAGCCTGGAATAGTTATTCCAATTCTTCAGGATCTGATACTTTTTCCATCACTAGAACGCAATCAACTCGTTCCGCGCTCGACGATACATAGCTCCATCGTTCACTGGTATCCCCCATTAAACCAGTCATTTTGCGCACTCGGAATACCTTCAATTCAATTCCTGCTCTGTGAACTGAGATCATTAGTGGAGTCCTTCGTCGGCGAGTTACTCAACAAGCTGCGGTAGTACAACTTGGAGACTCCTTACGTGTTTATGAGCTTTACGGCTGCGTACGATTCAGTCAAACGAAATGCGCTAGATAATGCTAGAGCATGGTTTTCCGACCAAACTAGTTAAGCTGATTCGTGAGACGGTGAAAGGATCCAAATCATGTGTCAGAATAACGGGAGAGACCTCAGCCGCTCTCGTGACGTTGGATGGAGGAAAGGAATGCATACTCTAACATTCTATTCCTTGGAAGCCTTGGAAGGTATATTTCGAAGAGCAAACGTGGAAAGAAACGGAACTACCATCACGAAATTTCACATGCTTCTTAGTTTTACGAATAACGAGGATTATCGAAAACAACTGTAGAGTAGTGGAAGAATAAGCTTAAAATTGGAAGCGGCGAGATTGGGACTTACCATTAACTCCGCCAAAACGAAATATATGGTTGCTGGCAGAGAACGTGGGATTCCAAATAATGTAGATTACAAATTCGCTCAAAACTGCAGCCTTCAGATTCTTCCGGTGCACATTTATGGATATAAATCATGGATACTAAAGGAAGCTGATCGACGAGTATTTGGGGTGTTTAAGCATAGAATTTTATGATCAACACTTGATATCAAAATGGAAGATGGAATGTGGCGCAGTCGCATGAACCACGAGCTATATCAAGTATACAAATATGCTGATATAGTGAAGGTAGTACGATGTGAGCTGCGATGTGCACAGTCCAACGTAGTGGGCAAAGTGCCCAATAAAAGAGTTGCCAAAACTATTTTCAGCATAGAACCCCCCCGGTCTGGAAAGATGCACGTTCAGCTGATTTGCGAGGGGGTTGAAAAACGGCAGCCCAAAGGCCTACATGAATACTGATTGCTTATAAAAGATTGCGAATAATTCTTCCACTTTCGAAAATGTTCACTCGTGAGATACGGTGACTGATCTTAGATTACGTTGCGAAGTGTGAAAGTCCACAAGCGACCCCTCTTTAACCCTAGAGCGGTCGCGCTAGTGTACTGAGTACACGCGTTTTCGAAAAACGCGAAAAAATCATCGAAATTGTAATCAAATCACTCCAGGTTTTGGTTGTATTCGAAGATCTACTCTTCCTCTTTCTAATGATGCCAAAATATAGAAAAAAGAAATAAAAAAAGTGGTCGAAAGATGCTTGTAAAAATGGTGTGTCCGCGCGCGTGTACTCAGTACACCAGCGCGACCACTAACGTAACTTTTTTGAAATGAAAAAAGTTACGCAAGCGGTCGCGTCGTGTACTGAGTACACGGCGGGCAATAACTCAAGTTTGTGAATAGTTAGAAGGTTGCGACTTTCGACAAAGTTGTTTATCTAGTTAAGACACATCCCGTGATATACAACAAAATTCGGAACTGATTCGCTAGATGGCGCTAGATGAAGCAATTAAATTCATTTAAGAATATTTTAAAACCGTAATGAGCTAAAAGGTTACTATTTACTACAAAGTTGTTTGTAAAGCCAAGACGCATTTGGTAACGAACTCTGAAGTTTGGAACTAGTCCGCTAGATGGAGTATACGGTGAAATTTAATTCATTTGGCGATATTTCCGAACCATGACGAGATAGAAGGTTGATGTTTTCTATAAAGTTTTTATAAGATACTTCCGATGATAGTCAATAAAACTCGGAATTAAGTCAATAGTAGGTGGAGATGATGAGAAAATCAAATTCTTTTCGGAATATTGCGGAACCATGATGACATAGAACACTGCTGTTCGCTACAAAGTGGTTTCTGTAGTCAAAACACGTTAGATAACGTATCGTTGTCCTTTTCATCATCGATTGCGTTGTCAATTCCAGTCAATCAACAGCTATTTTTATGGTTTCCTGAAAGAAGCAATTGATACGTATTGCTTCAACTTTTATCAAAAGACAAGATGAAGAGCACAGACTGATCAAAATGCTTTTGACGAAGTAATTTCGTCGTCTGCATCGTCTATATAGAAATATCACCAGACAAGATTCCTGGAAACCCGTGCTGCGTTTCCATCACATTCTTAAAAAAATATTTTAGAGTGTTTGAGTCCCTATTCTTCCCAGGGTCGCTAATAGGTTTATTCGAAAACCTGGCAAACACGAATAAATGTCAAAATCTGGCGATCAATTTGACCGATGGGGAGGACTTTTTCGGGAAATGTCTTGCCAGTTTTGATCAACGCCGGTACAAAATGTTGTCTGAAATTAGGAGCGATGACTCCTTTGCAGAACGGAGAAACAAAAATCTGGCAAAAATCTGGGACATTACCAAATATCTGGAAGATTTAGAACTTTGTCTGGCATGCAATAAAAAATCTGGTAAAATCTAGATTTATCAGCAAAGCAAAACCATGCATGGATATAAACGTCCTTCAGAACTTGATCCTTCTTTATCGATAGATATCGCTGCCGGTTATTAGAGTACAGGAAAATCACTGGGCTAGTGCAAAGATCCTATTAACTCTGAAGCGGCACCGCTCAGTCGAGACTCGAACATACGACGAGTGGCTTGTTGGGCCAGCAACGTATCCCGGAGTTAACTTGGCAGACAGGCATAATGGCAACGTTGATGCTTGCAATTATTAACGTGTGCGTGATGATAAAACCAAAGCTATTTGTTTTGCTAACGCGACAACACGACTGAAGTGCACTCTCTTGATACTCATTTCAAAACAGCTTGCTTTTTTCATTGGGCTCGAATTCTTTACTCTTTCCTTGTATTACGTGTGTGTTATTTCCTGTATGATATAAGTAACCGTAATAAGGATATTATAGAATTGTTAGGAATCTAATGTACATTTTTCATTCTCATTATCATAGCAGGAAATAAAACAAACAAATGCTCGTTTTGTATTGTTTTGTGGTAAGTGTCAACATAATTCTAACATTCTAATGTTTAAAGCATTACCTCAACATACCATAGCAAGCTTCCCTAATAACATACTCATTATAAAACTGTACAACTAATTGTTATACAACTAATGTGAGTCATTAATAAATTGATTTAAATAAAAGTATCGTAAGTTTGCTACTTGGGTAAGTTGAATAAGTATCATGTATCCCTAGGTGATATGTGCATTATTCAGTTTGTCAACATTGTCGATGATTCACAAACTCTGTTTTGGGAAAATCGTCAAAAGAATACTATTTACAAACATTTTGGTGTTCTTTTCCAGACCAGATAAGCCATTTTACCGTTTATTCGACATAAGCTGAGATATCGCAAAAAGAAATATGATTTTACCAACTGCGACATCTAGCGGGACAGTTCTGAATTTGACCGATCATTTTCAAATTCGTCTTGTCTAGACACACAACTTTGTCAAAAACCGCCACTTTCTATCGTATCATGGTCATGAGATATCATCATAAGATTATAATTTGACCACGCACGCCACCTACTGAGACAGTTTCAAACTTTGTTATGAATTTCCAAATGTGTCTTGTTCGAACAAATAACTTTGTAGAACACAATAACAGTCTATCTCGTCACGACTCTGATATATTCCAAAAAAAACTCAATATGCTCGTTATAAGCGCCATCTACCGTATCAGTTCCGAATTTTGTTATCCGCAGTCAGATTGATCTCGTCCAGATAAACAACTTTGCCAAAGACAGCAATCGTCTATCTCTTCTCAGTCCCGAGATATTAGAGATTCTAGTATCGAGATTCTAGAATCATTTGTTTTGGTCGCCATTTGCGCCATCTAGCGGATCAGTTTTCAAACTTTATTGTTCGTTTCCAGATGCGTCTTAAATTGATAAACAACTTTTTCGAAAACCGCAACCTTCTATTTCATGTCAGTCCTGAGATATAGGCAGTATTATTCGCCGTGTACTCAGTACACGACGCGACCGCTTATGTAACTTTTTTTAACGCGACCGCTCTAAGGTTAACAGAATCGACTTTAGCATTAATGACTTTACCATTTACCGATTTTACTTGACTACTAAACGGTACTTTACCGATTTTTCCATTTACCACAAACTCCGCTTGGTGAATTTTACGTTTTGATATTCTATTGAATCGAGGTCAAATAGATGGTACCGATCCGAGTGCGATGGGAACTTCCCAGAATTACGCCATGGCAGATGTCGCAAAACAAGCCGGATTAATTTTATCTGCATTCGTTCAATGCGCAGGTTTCACGTTAGTTGCTCAGAACACCAGTCCTCAAGCAGCGGTCGAACAAGTTTGCAATATAATGATTTCAGGCAGATGTAGTTCTTTGAAGTCCCGTTAAATATTTTAAATTATATGCTTATTCTTTGCTGTTTAAAAATAACATAAAATGTTTACAAACATCATCGAAAGTCATCGATATTACGAAATTTGCAGCCAATAGTAAACCTTAAAACTTCTCTTGTAATTCTCGATACAGCCACAAAAGTGAACACAGAAATCCACATCTTCCCAGTAAATACCGAAAAATCATCCTTTATTACTCGAAAGTTGGCCAAGTTGAAAGTAAAATGAAGCTTGATGAATATTATGACAAAAATATTTTACAGCCTTACTATAATTATTATATTGCTCATATACTTCTTCGACACCAAACAAAATATTTACACGGTTATCATTTTTCAGAAACTAATCATACTGATGGCATGCATGTCAGCCGCCTTCGCAGCACCACAGCGGACAGAAGCCGAAGCTGAAATTGTGGCCCAAGACAGCAATATCGATCCGGATGGTTCTTATCAGTACAGGTGCGAAGTAACAACGTAAAATCGACAAAATGCTGATCACTAGTTAGCTATCTATGAGTACCTAGTAACTATGATGACTGCGGGCGGGTCAGCCAACCCAGAGTCAATTATCATGCAAATTAGATACGAACGTTGCTTTTCTCATGTAGCCTGAACTATACTGAGATAAACGCATGAGCTCAGCAAACGCGCATTCGTTATCATCTTCCACATCGCATAAAAAAAACAAAACACTCTTCAATTTCAATAGCCTAGAGACAAGGCGGTAGCTAACAACTCTCATCTATTAATTATCTCAGGAAACTCATAAATTATCTATTGTTTTTATTTAAAGTGTCGGTTGCTCAACCCAGCAATTATCCAATCTCGGTCGATGGAACAAATTGAACAATATTAGAAATTAGTTTAGACATTTGCCGACATTGACCTATATTATCTACATTTTCTAGCTACGAAACTGCCAACGGAATTCGGGGCCAGGAGCAGGGAACGCTGAAGCGGGCAAGCAGTGCGGACACAAGTGATGTTATCATTGCGTCCGGTTCCATCAGCTACACCGCCCCCGACGGTCAGGTCATTACGCTGAACTATTCCGCCGACGATGAGAATGGTTTCCAACCTCAAGGAGACCACTTACCGACACCGCCACCGATTCCGCCGCAGATTCAGAAAGCTCTGGACTATTTGGCCAGCCTACCGCCGGCGAATCGAAAACGACGTTAGACGGCCGACCGTTACGAAGACCCCCCGCCACCGAAAACTGATCGTAGGACCTCACCCACCTGGGCCAAGCTCTAGCAAACGCAAGCGATGGCTAATACTCAAATACTAGTTATATTGTTTAGGATAATTACCGATAAATCACTAACTGTTTGTTGAATGCAAGGCGAACTTATCTGGAACTAGATAATAATGTCGCAACAAGTGAAATTTCGTGTTCAAAGTGCTTTTGCCAAATATGTAGCTCATGTTAATTATTGAGAAGAACGAAGAATATTATTGTTGCATTACCACTGATCAAAGGCGTTAATAAAATCGCATCTGAAAAAGTAGAGGTTTGTCTGTTTATACATTTGGTACACTCATATCTATTTGGGTGGTATTACAATTGCTTCTATTGCAGTTGTTGTTTGAAGTTCAGTCTCATTCTGTCATGTTTAAAAAATTTGCCAAACTAGGAATCTATACAGCAATTCCACCAAAAAGGGAGTTACTAAATTTTTAAAGTGCTCCCAATTTATTAAAACTTTGTGTAGGGGAGCAACGGCTACGATGAGACACAACGTATTGGAACCAGGGCCTTTAATTATCACCGAATTTCAAACAAAACAGAAAATCTTTTTTCTTAGCATACATTGTTTTTTGTGCCTCTGAGTTTCGTATGTACAACTGCACAGTGATTTTCATCATAGCATACAAGTTCAATATATCGTGAAAATAGAACGGGAGTAAGTGATTTTCAAACCCAGAAGGTGATATTCACTTCAGGAAAAAAACAATTTTAAATGCAGTAAATGAAAAGAAAAATCTTATGTCCAACAGGTGAACGCAATAGATGCTAAATAACAACATAAATTTTTTTATTGATTTTCACTGCTCAAACGTGAATATCAGTTTGTTACAATATCACAGGGCGTTGATATTCTATATTCTCGTGCATGAAGTTCATGCTTGCTGTATATAGTTATTATGTACGTTTGATCAAAGCAAGCAGATTTTCAACGTAAGGTAGACTGATAATCCAGAAGTTTGAACGTTATGCTGATGAATATTAACAGTACTGATTGGAACAAAAATTTTTTTGTTTTGTTGATAGTAGCTTGGTAAAGACTTTTATAATTTTTGAGGTTTGTAAACGAAACACAGCTTGAGAAAAACGAAAAAGATGGCTGAAAAAATAAAATCCTGTCTTATTTTTCTTTTTTCTCTGGCTGTGTTACGTTTACAAACCTCAAAAGTTATAAAAGTCTTTGCCAAGCTACTACCAACAAAACAAAAAAAAAGTTTGTTCCAATACGTTGTATAGTTGCCGAGAAAAGGTACATACAGTTTGAAAATCGTGGTTTTCCAGGAGCGGCGTTTTATTCCGCCGAAGTTGTTCCACGCCGCACTGAAATGCTTATGTGTATGATCGTGGTCGGATCATTACAAATTTAGTATCAAAATAAGCCCCCTTGTGTCCCCTTAAACCATATTTTTGGGTAATAAAGAATAATTTAGAAGTCGTGCTATTTATTGTATCTATAAAGCAAACCATACATTATTGTTGGGTATGATTGAAAGTTCCGATTATTTTCATATATACATTTATACTCATATAAAAGACAAATCCTGGACATCTGACTTTTAACTTACACTTCAGAATTCATTTACAATCAATCCCTATGGATTAATTTGCAATTGAACACAACAAAAATTTCAAAACAATCTGCATGGCGCAAGATTTGTCTCAGTGTCACTCACGTCTCTGGGTCTCACCGTAGCCAATAGGAATGTTTTTTGAAAAATAGTGAACTAGCGGAGTTAACAAACAGTTCTATTGTCACATTTTTTCATATGTAAACTGTTATTACTATGTGATGCAATGCAGTAATTTAAATTTAATGTGTATTTTGCTGTTGAAAATCACTTGAAAATGATTGCAAAAGAATTTACTTTGACCCCCTAAAACTAATTTTTATTGATCAATATATTAAAAAATCAACAAAAAATTTTCAAACTACATTATGCGATGTAAGTACACAAACTTTACTTTTCATGAAAATATCATGGATCTTGAATGTTTTATGTATCTTGTATGTTTTATGTATCTTGAATGTTTTCAATGGGAATATTGACTCACTGTTCCTGTTGTCTCACTGTTGATTACTCTCAGAGCCATGAGCGCTTTGGCACTCCCTCGTTTCTTAAATCGGTGTTGTTTCCGATAAGATTTTAAGCCACCAACCAGATTCTGAACCTTCACTAAAATCTGGACCACATTTTTTATCAGATTTTGTTCCAAATTTTGTAACAGATTTGAACTAGATTTAGGACTACACTTTTTGACTTTTTGATCAGATTTTGAGTCAAATTGTGAACCTGGAGCAGATTTTAGGCTACAGTTTTTTAATCAGTTTTTAAACCACCAGCCAGATCAGAGTTTTGAACCAGATTCCAGACCCGTACTAAATTGCGAACCGCATTTTTTTTATCAACTTTACTTTCAGATTTTAGAATAGATTTTGAACCACTTTTTAGATCAGATTTGAACCTGATTTTAAATAAGATTTTTGACCACACTTTTTATCACTTTTTGGGCCTCATTTTTTATCGGATTTTGGATCAGATTCTGGTCGTGAACAAGATCTTGGAGCTGCACCAAATTCTAGATCAGATTTTGGACCATATTTTTATCAGATTTGGGCTAAATTTTGGATGATGTTTCGGAAAACATTTTTCATCAAATTTTAAACTAGATTCTAAACCAGGACCAGTTTTTGGACCCTTACCCGATTTTGGACCAATTTATTATCAGACTTTGGACCAGATTTAGCCAGACCAAATTTGGGTCAAGATTTCGGAATTGGAAGGGATTATAAACCAGATTTTGGGGCACATTTTTTATCAGATTTTAATCTACTAACCATATTTTAGATTACGTTCTGCCATAGATTCTGGTCTTAGACTGTATTTTGGACCTGGACTACTTTGCGGACCACATTTTTTATCAAATTTTATACTAGATGTGTAACAATTTTTGGAACAGATTTGAACTAGATTTTGGACCAGATTTTGAGCCACATTTTTAATGAGATTTTGGCCATATTTTGGACTTGAACTAGATGTTGGATCTCCATCAGATTCTGGGCCAGATTTTTGACCAAATTTTTATCAAATCTGGACCAGATTTTGGATCATATTTTGGACCACATTGTTTATCAGATTTTGAATCAGATGTGGAACCAGATTTTGAACCACATACTAGACCAAGACCAGATTCTGGAGCACATTTTTAATCCGATTTTGGTCCAAATTTTAGATCAAACTTGGAACCAGATTCTCAAACTGGGCCAGATTATAAACTAGATTTTGAATTACATATTTGATCAGACTTTGGACCACATTTTTGACCAGATTTTGAGCCCGCAACCGGATTTTGGATCAGATTTTAAACGAGGTTCTGGACCTGGACCATATTTTGAAACTACTATATCGACCATATCGTGTACTACTTTTTTAATCAAATTTTGTTTCAGATTTTGGAACAGATTTGTATTAGATTGTGGACCATATTTGGGTCCACATTTTTATTAGGTTTTGGATTAGATTGTAGATTGGGGCGAACCAACCAACGGTTGAAAGCCCCTTCAAATAGTAAATGAATAAATAAATACAGTCAACTTTCGCTAATTGCACTAAGCTCTTAGCCCACTTAGTAAAAGACTTTCGTTAATTGGGCTGAGCTGTCGAAACCGAGGGATACATCGTTTGTTTTTGTCGAAATCGTCGCAGAAAGGTTTATAAAAAATATATACCCTTATTAAACACAGAGCCAAAGTGAAACTTTATCTTTTCGCTGTTGAAATTTATTTCTAGATTTTTAACAAGCAAACAGTAGAATTTCATACTACAATGTTAACATATATTAGCATTTTTAACTGTTTCGCCGTGAATGAATGGGACGGTCAAGCTTAAAAATGATCAGATAACGATATGATGCAACTGTATTCCATTTAATTAATTTTAATATTTTCTCTATAAATTATTTTCTGTATTTGAAATAATGCATTCAAGAGCCCCACGGAAGCAAAAATACACTGTCAGAAATGACGTTTGACTTCGTTTTAGGTGGGATATAGGCCAATTAACGGGAGCCCGATTAAAACGTAGCCCACTTAAAGATAGCCCAACGAACGAAAGTTGACTGTAGATTGTAGACCTGGATCCAGTGCGTCGTAGCGTGACATTGTGGCGGCTTTAGCGAAGACACGATTGGTTCGTACAATTCTCAGTATCCAGTACTCGCTACACTCGAGAGTGCCTTACTGAGGTTCAGACCGTTTTTCGCGCCCCTAGTGCTAGCACCCTTGGCGGGACCAGTCTGGCCAACTGCACGCTACGGCGGTGACAACACTCCCCTACTTGTAACTTCTCTGAAAATTTTGGACCTGTATTTTAATATTTGATGCTCGGGATGCTTCTGTCTAAGTGAGGGTAGTCTGAGAAGTCGGGATTTTTGTTTTTCTTTTTTAGAAACGTATAACTTTTGAACCACTGAACCAATTCTAATGATTTTTTCAGAGACGAACTAGCAGCAGGCTGAAAGCTTCTGAAAACGTTTTGCAACCAAATAAAAAACATTTTAATAAGCTTTTTTGGAGAAATATAGAACTGAAACTTCAAATTATAATGATGACAAAAATACAGAAAATGTTCATTTTTTGTGTTTGTAGACCAAAAGGAGGTCTCATATTCTAGAAAAGTATAATTTTTAGTTAACAAGATATAAGTTACTCCGGGGTAAGTGGGACCTAAAAATTGTATAGTTACGGTTTATTCGTCCGTATAACCTACACCTATGATTATTTTAAAATTCCACATGTGTGTATAATGTGTAATGTGTAATGTGTGTAATTCCACAAATATGTAGTTCAAAATCTAGTGCAGCAAAGAAACTCTTCAGTAGTATCACCTTCAAGGTTTAATTACAAAAAAGGACAATCGATTTACGTCAAATAAACAACGTGAAAATCCCAACAACGAACGATGGTCAAAAATTAAATAGTCCCAAATCATGTACAAAATCGGTTCTAAAAGTTATCTTCTAAAACTTATTATCATCATCATCATCATTATTATGCAATCTGTCTTCAATCGACACCATCGATTCAATCGACTCAGAGATAAGTATATTTGGCTTTCATTTGTAAATTACTGGCAGGATCGCTGCTATTTACTCTTGTCTTAATACTTGCGCCAATAAGTAATAATTTCATTTTCGCGAGTACTAAAAAACTTGTGCCAACTGGAACACTAACTTCGTATCTTTCATTCTTTCAACAAGAGTTCTATTCAAAGAGAAAATTTCTGAATCTTTGCACTTCAGAGATGGTAAATTATACCAAAATTCTGTCTAATTGATACTCTGTGTAACTTCAGCAGCTCAAATTGATCACAAAGGTGCTGTGTATAGTCGTTAATACTTATTTCAAAATATCTTAAAATTTCGAATTTCGAATATTTACACTTTTAACTCAAATATATCACACATTATAGAATCTTTGGTTCATCGAACCTGAAATTATAGTTCATAATCACAGACATTTCATATTTTATAGTTGTTAAACAGAAACAAGACCATGGAGAAGCATAATGAAGATCAGACGTATCACACACAAATTACGCGCACATCCTTTATTTCTAAACAACATCACTAATAGAACCTAAGCATTTAATGTATGCACTTTTCAGCTAAAACTTTCGCTTGTTCTCTTTCTGCGGTGGCAGTGTTGCAAGATATGCCAACGCCCTGGCAATTGGCGCAGGCACGGGTGGTGGTGTTGGAAGATGTTCCGCTGACGGGCGATATCCGTTTTCATCTGCCGTGTACGACACACTGTAAGTCTTTCCATCATCACCCTGTAAAAATATTCGAATAGCTATCATGTGAAAATAATTTTTTTAACTTGTTTTTTCAATGGGACCTGATAGGTATACTGTCCTTGCGACGCGGTACCGGCTTGGTTATTCACAAAAATTTGCTGGCCATCCTGGGCTGCTCGCGTTCCATCACCACCTTCGTAACTACAATTCAAAAGCATGATAAAGCGCAATCTTTCCAGCTAAGACACTTTTGATACCTGTATCTAAACTTTCCGTCCACTTCTAAAACATTTTCATGTGCAATTATAGGAATATCTTTGAACTTTGGAGTAGGTCTTGTTTGGCCATTAACGATTAGTATCATAGCGAGCAAAATTAGCACTTTGGTCATTGTAAATCCTTTCACTTTTCCTGTAATTGCTTTTTCGGAATGTGACCTATCTTCAATTATCCACTTTGCCGTAGTTTTAGTACCGAACAGTTAAAAACTCAACTCCAAACTGTGCCCCGCGATGGACTTAATTCATATTTATATATAACCGACATGCCAAAACATGCCACATAAAAGGGAGTTTTACAGTCCATGCCCAGACAAATTTCAATTCCGAAGGGCTCCGGACAAATGGCAGCTCATTCGTGAGTTCTATTTGATTACCAAGTCGAGATTTTTCGCCATCGAAGCCGTTGCAAATTCATCGGAGGTACCATTGCCTGTGTCTGTATACTGATCGTGAGGCTGCACAGCTAGAGATTTCTGTATGATTACCTGGCAAACTCTCCCACCCAATTAGTCGCGATTTTCATTTCGTTTTATTAGCTATCCCTCCGTTATGGGCTGTTGAATGCCCGTGCCCTACTAGTACCCAGCTGGTGGTCGACAGATTTTGCGCAATCCTGCTGGACAAACCCTGCTTCCACGTTACAACCTGAGCAGTCCGGCGCTGTTTGTGTTCCAAATGTTAAATTTCCAAAAATACTCAACCTCGAACAAATCAATTCGCAAAGTTTGCCTATGCTAATCTCCTCTACATTCGAATATTTCATGCCTCGATGCAGTCAATTGAGATGCACATAGCGAAATTAAGTCACCAGTTTGGAGCGAAGATTTCCTTATCGTATTTTCGAACCCGCAGCCTCAGCTGAGCTGTACATGCGCATCGAAATGTGGAGGCCACCCGGTTTATGTTTGTAGATTGACATCTACCTGCACACCGTTTACGGGTTGCTCCTACAAAAATGCTTTGCCGAAGTTCGGAAACCGAGAAGTTTATCAAAAATCTGCTAAAATATTGAACTATTTTATTCCCTTTTTTTATTGTACTGGCAATGGTTTAGAAATAGTGCGACACTTCTAGTTAACGGAACACTTAGCGACTCTTGCAGTACCACCCTAACAGTTAAAACCTTTTCAACGAAATATTGCGCCTCAGCAGTTCATGTACCGATATCACTGACCCATCCTCAATTGCCGCGGGTTCGGTAGATCGCTTTTCTCGAACCGCTATTGACCGCCACCGACGCCACCACCACCGCTGCTAGGGGAAGACTGTCCAGAACGCACCGGGGTGGGGTAGAATGGCCCATGCTATTAATTGTTTAAAAACGCGGAAACTATTTGGCAAATTTTTGAATGCGCATTTTATTTTGGTGTAAAACAAGCTAATTCATAATTGTGTAGAATGTAAATGCATCAAACATAGCCACATCCAATAAAATCAAGCGATTATTCGCGATCTCATTCCACATGTAAGAAATCACGGTTTTCTCTTAAGCTTTTACCACTAGTTGGTATGCACATTTCATAATAAATACAGTCTATCTAATTGATATACTGTCATACTCGACGATTCATCACAAAAAAGGCATTAACTAGGCATGTTTTTCACATATATTGCAAAAAACTTCAAAATACAAAACAGGGGTAGAATGCATCACAGCGGGATCGAACAGTTATAAAATATTTTTAATTTGCAGTACATCTTTTGTTTCGGATTATTTATTAAAAATGTAGCAATAATATGTATTGTATAGGACTTAGAATTTGCCTTAAACCTAATTGTACATTGTTTAACTTACAATATTTCATCACACATCAGTTGGAGAAAAGTAGATGATTAAATTTTATTGCCAATTATGTGGAGATATGAACCCATTATATCCCAGCAAACAACCGTATGTAACAAACGCTATAACGAACGCTTCCACTATTTCGGCAGCCTAGTTTTAGGAGTTTATACAACACGTGATTAAATGTAAATTTTCTGGTTGCGTATAACGCCTAGCTGGGCAAACTTGGTGCGTTTTGTCCACGGGCTTTGGCGTTCTGCCCCACATAATGATTTTGACTCTTGCCAAAAATCGTCAAAAATAACAAAAAATACTGGTTTTTGTTAGGAAATTTCACCTGGAGTAAGTGTAAAAAAGATCCCAAAGGCTTCTATAAGTTGAAAAACGTGGAACAAACACGCCGTTGCTCTGCAAAATGATGTTTTGCTTAAGCGGTGCATTCTGCATCACTTTACCCTACGCTTTATTGACAATCTCGGCAGTCCACCACCGGTCGGTCGGTGGTGCTTTGGGATGATGCCTAGAGAGATCGGAGGTAAACAGAGGACGCTTACTAAATATGTGTGAACTGAATGACGAAAATCCAAACAAATATCGCATATTCCACCTTACTATTATCGTACCGACTACTATAGTAGACCGGGTGACACTCCGTAGCTTGGGATTTTTTGTGACTCCTGGCTCAATCGCTAGACAAGTGTACATACGCACCCGTCATATATAAAGCAAACCAAAACCGATCCGAAGTCACAGTGTACCATTTGGGTTATCTAAGAAACATTCGTGCCATAAACGTAGTTTAGAACCACAATAAACAAACATGAAAGTGATCATTGCAGTTCTAATTCTAGCGGTAGCTTTCTCCCAAGCCGCACCTCAAGGCCGTACCGCCGATGCCGACACTCCAATCGTTAGTCAAACGTCCGATATTCAACCAGATGGAAGCTTTAGCTATGCGTAAGCATAAACCTACAATCGTAAAATGTAAACAGCTTATCAAATGTGCTTTTATTGCAGATTCGAGACTGGTAACGGCATCAAGGTCGAAGACCAGGGTACCATCAAACGGGTACGTGTTCCAAAGACGGACGAAACGGGACGTCAGCTCGGCGAGGAAGAGGTTCCTGTTTCGGTACAAACCGGCTCGTTCCAATACACCGCTCCGGACGGCCAAATCTACACACTCAGGTACCTACACCCCATCAGGGGACCTCCAATCAGGTCCAATGTTATCATATTTCAGACACGAGATCCATGCAGCACAGCTAACTAACGGTGTTTGGTTTTCCTTGTATGCTTTGATAGGTACATTGCCGACGAAAACGGATTCCAGCCGCAGGGTGATCATCTTCCAGTAGCGCCAGTTGCCTAGTTTAATTAGCTCCATGACAATGACAACATAATCCACCTGTATGGTGTACAGCAAACTAAACCGCAAACTGTATCACAACGGAAAGTATATTTATTACTGCAAATAAAACATATACGGTGGAAATCGATCCTTCGTCGTCATCGTTTGCATAATGTCTCACTCAACATTCAGAACTCAAGCATATGCGTGCCATACGAGCAGGTGACAATTAATCCGAGAGTGGATTATGCTACTTCAATTATATGAAAACGAGCCTTCAACAGACCAATGAAGCACAGAAAAACATATTGCCGTCATAGATAAACCACTCGACCATAACGAGCTAATTTCGAGCAGTTTTGCAGTTAGTTCCCATAAGAAAATTATTGATTTAAAGATATTTTGAATGATTTTTGCAACATTTCGTTAACTTATCATGCAACATTTTAGAATAATTGTGTGTCACCAAACCTAAAGCCTTTGTTACTGGTTCGTTGCGAGAGTATTTTTCTCATGTTTTAAACTGGTAAAAATTAACATAACAAAATTGCGAAAGTTAGTTACTTCACCTTAATTCATGCAAAAAAAATAGTACATAAAAAACGGCATGATTCATTTCAATATTAATTATTTTTGGAGATACGTGAGAAGTAAAAATTACTGTATCCCACGTAAAGGAAAGCAAAAGGTTAGGAAAACCAAAGATCAGACAATTTCAAGCTTAGCAGCTACTAGCACGGTTGTTACAATGCAGTTGTAGTAACCGAATTATGGCTAATTTCAGTCGTAATCCGGTTGCTTCAACTGAATGGACCTAAAGTGTGCTACTTGGGTTAGTCGTCATCAATTCTGCCTATTTCAAAACCAGTTTTTTTATTTGTGACAAAGATTCTGTTCATGAAAATATATTTGCTGTGTTCAGATTGGTAAGAAGAATGCAGTATTTACATTTTAAAAACAGAATTCCGCTTTTGAGCCTAAAAACTGCTTCCGAAATTAGGCTTTCTGACGTAAAGTTAATGACTGCTAATTTCTTGTTAAAATGATTCTATGATTGTTGTGTTATGATTCGTCTGATTTTAAACGCCTTTCAGACTTGATCCTTCTTCGTCCTCGTTCGACAGACTTGGTAGCCTGTTGTTAGGGAGCAGAATAATTACGGGGCTAATGCAACAATCCTACTTAACTCAGGCAGCATCACCCGGCCTGGATTTGAACATACGACGATTGGCTTATTAGACCATTGTGCATCCTTGCATACCTATCAATGCCGACGCCGGCCACGTCCGAATGCGGGTCCTGGCAGAATGGGTTGGGAAGGAATGTTAGTCCAATACTTGTTGCTATTCAAGACCAGGCAATCTTGTGCATCTTCACAAGTATTTCGGGAAAGGAATGGTTGTTAGTAGAAGGGGCGCTAGATAAAGAACCATCTTAATGGATGATGTAATCTGTTGAAAGCTACGCGTGATTTCGGTGTGGTTTGGTTGAAACAAGTACCGAAGTTTCTTAGCACCGACTAACTCGAACGTTCGATTATTTCATTCAAGTACATGCTACAGATATCGAAAACTGTTTAGACGAAACAACCACTGCAACTACCACGAACTGTATCAATATGCTTCAATACAGCATCATGTAAAACACAAATGGAAAACCAACTACTTGTCTTAGGCTCCCGCTTACTTTACTTTTTCGACGACAATCCACCAAACGAATCTGGGCCGTATTTAGGGGTCGTCTCCACGCTGCTCGGTCTTAGGCTACCACTCTCCAGTTACATCCCCAGTTCCATCCCCAGGAAATGGGATCTGCCTCGATGTCGACGGCCTTTATCGGGTTAGTCTCTGAGATTTGAAATACGAATAATTTGTTTAAAATGTTCAGTCCATTGTTAGAGTTGTTCTGCACGGTCATGCAAGAGCTGGCTCTGTTCTTTGGTGGCATCTTAGAATTCATATTGATACCGCAAAGGCGACGATAAATGTCGCACAACAGGCAGATACCACCATTGTCGGAGATGAGGGTGAGTTAGTTGGTTCCGTTAGATAACCATACTCAATCATATTCCGCTATAACCCGTTTCGCTTTATTGAATCATACGCTGCCTTGAAGCCTATAAGCAGATGCTGGGTTTGCCAGAGAATTCGTTTGTAATCTTGTAAGCGAACCAGCCACAAGTTGAAAGTTTCTTTATTAGAGATTCCAAATAGGTCTACATTAGAAACAAAAAGATGACCAAGGAAGTGTCTTCATTTTACTTCCCGCAGCACTGTTTTATAGTTTTTTATCAAACGTGGGCTTAAGGGGACATAAACCACTAAAACTTTTGAAAATTCCATTTTTTTATTTCAGATTTTGATTCTGTGGTCTTTTCCGCCTATTTTGATACTAGTTTTGTAATGATCCGACCACGGGAAGTGGCCCAAAAACGATCATACACATAAGCATTACAGTGCGGCGTAGAACAACCTCGACGGAATGAAATGCCGCTCCTGAAAAACCACGATTTTCAAACTTTATGTACCTACCTTTTTCCCTGAAACTACATAACGTATTGGAACAATTTTTTTTTGTTTTGTTGGTAAGAGCTCGGTAAAGACTTTTATAACTTTTGAGTTTTGTAAACGAAAAAAGAAAATGAAGATTGAGTTTTGCTTGAGGAAAAAGAAAATGAAGAGAAAATTTTATTTTTTTAGCCATCTTTTTTTCTGTTTCGTTTTTCTCAAGTTGTACTTCGTTTCCAAAACTCAAAAGTTATAAAAGTCTTCGCCAAGCTCTTACCAACAAAACAAAAAAAGTTTGTCCCAATATGTTGTGTAGTTTCTGAGAAAAAGGTACATAAAGATTGTAAATCGTGGTTTTTCAGAAGCGACATTTTATTCCGTCGAGGTTGTTCCACGCCGCACTGGAATGCTTAGGTGTATGATCGTTTTTCGGCCACTTCCCGTGGTCGGATCATTACAAAATTAGTATCAAAATACGCGAAAAAGACCGCAGAATCAAAATCTGAAATAAAAAATTAGTGAGTCCTTCAAAAATTTTAGTCGTTTATGTCTCCTTAAAAGATTTAAGGGTAATTTTTCAGAAACAAAATATTTTCAGCTCGAATTTCGAATGTGTGAAATATGCTAAAAATGTTTATTTCAGAATTCAACTTAATTCGAGGGAGACACTTCGCAATAGACCAAATGTTTACCTTAATACAAATTTTGCATAAATTCCGAGAATTCTCTGAAATAGGAAGAAAAACTATAAAGCAGCGCTGTCGAGAAAAAATTGAAATCAGTTTCTTGCTCCAATGTAAGGACAATCAACATGGAATTGGAATCTCTAATAAAAAGGCTTTAGGGTTAATAAACTAGTGTAATTGGTTACACGAGCGAGCGAAAAGGCGTTCAACAACGACTTAATTGGATTGAACGGCTCGTTGAAAGTAATTTGTAAAATAACACATCGTCCAGCAAGATTAATTTCAATTGCGTCATAACTCGTATGACAAGTATAATGGCCTTACATTACATATGTATACCTCATGCTACTTGCGGCATCATGCTGGACACTGACGCAACGGATTTCCGTTCCCCTCTGCTACTCATGGGGCTTCGAAATTAATCTCTTTATTAAAAAAATATAAAACTACCGGAAATAACACAGTTAGAGGCAGCGATGCCACTATTGCCAGATATCTAACATGCTTAAAATGGAGCTATTATTTTCTCCGGAGTATTTTATTTTATTTTACATAACATCTATGGAGTACTTTAAATTTCAGAAACATTAGTAGAACCAGAACTCATAGGAACTAAAATAATTGGTTAATCCCAAATTTATGCGTGTCAAATACCTGGCAATAGCGGCATCTCCGGTCAAAGGTCTTCCCGGCGTGCGAAACGGATCAATTAACTGAAGAACTGAAGAAAATTTGCCGAACCTTAACTTTGCACTATGCTAGCCTGGACTCTAGGAAAGGATGATGGTTTGTTGGAAAAGACGAAAAAGCGCAGAAAAAGCGGATGAAGTGATATCTTCTAGGATGCATTAAAAATTCTTGTCTCCTGGTGCCCGGATGCCCTGAAATAACACGCTAAGATTTTAATAAAGGTTATTTCTTGGACAATAAATTTTCCGAAAACGCTCACTATTCTTGCCTTAAACTCTAATTTTGCCCGACTACAGTAAAGGATTTTGTTACGAGCTTATGCTTATGAACGGAAAAGTAGAAAGACAGGTAATGTTTCTATCAGCGATAGATTTGCACATATATACTAACTGGTTTACATGAGTTCATTGTTCTCAATAGCGCAAAATAGTTTTTAAGCTACCTAGCTACATATATGACGATACCGAAAAGCTTGCACTAGTTCATTCAGAACCGTTACAGTTCCTTGCGAACCATAACAGTTCCTCCTACATAATTTGAGGTATTTTTCCCACTTCCTCAAAAATTTGTTAATTTCCCGGCAGTATTTGTTTCTTTTTCCTGAATTATTCTTTAGTTTAAACAACGCTCTAATTGAAATAAGCAATTTGAATAAGCATCTTGATCCGTGCACAATTTCTACACACATCTGTAAATCCAAATACTGTCTTTAGGACTTTTCTGTCCTTTATTCTAGTTGTAATTTCGAATTCGCCCAAATTACATTACAGTACCACCAACGATTAACGCAGCAGTATTAGATCACTACTACGTTATACGTTCCTTTCCATTTCACTTGGTTACAACACCCATAGTCATCGTTCACTGACCGAGTAGCTTATGTATAGACCTAAAGGAAAGACCTACCGCCAAGAAAAAACATAACCTTGGAGGAGAAACACCACGACCCACCGCACCGGTGCGGCCAACTATTTAGCCATGATGATAGCTCTCTTCTAAATATCGTGTATGCCATAAGGTCTGATCAATATCCAAAGAGCCAGCAGCTAGTTCGGGTGTGTACGAATTTATGTAACGCTCTGATGATTTTCCCGGAATGCAGCAGTGGAAATCAACCGCGCGAGCCCTGCTGGATACTAGGTATAAGATTTATTACCAACCATACAATTCGCACTTTTTCAGCATACCAGCAAACAGGTTGGCCGATCTTCCGTGCATCGACACAGATACTGACAGAGAGGTGTGATAATCGATGACCGAATCGAAGCATCGATTATACAACCATTTGTTATGCCTGATTTGTTTACATTTATGTGCGAAACATCTCTTACCAGATCAGACAGAAACGATTATCGATACGCGAAAGCATGCGCAAAAAATACGCTGTAAACCGCTGCCAATATTCAAGTTCATCGTTTTGTGCCATCCCAAAACCGCAAAATAACCAGTTTAGGGTGGTGAATATGCCCATTATGTTATGACTGAACCGGGTTGAAAACATTTCTTGTCGATTTGTGTATGATGATGGGACCTACTCTAACGCCAGAGTCAGACGTCCGCAATCTTCTGCGCGCGGTCAGCAGTCACGAAGTTTCCTTCGTGAAGTGGGCTAATTTTGCAAAACGCCATAACGTGTAAAAAAGGCAACTGACTGCATTCATTTTTCTTAATCATACCGTTGAACCGCCTTGCTTTTGATGGAAAATTTTATTCGAAGGGGTGCCATTCTGCTTTCATCATTTCCCATACTTGCAATTCATTACGAATGACTCGGGATTGCCGTTGCTTGTAATCTGTGCAGTTGTATCTTACAACCGTCGTAGTATCTCGCAAAGGCTTTGTTCCAATTTCCCAGCCACAAGTAATCAGTCATCGGAGTCAACCGGCCCAGTTAAGCACCATCAACAGTGCAACGACATCAATCTCTAGACTCGTGGTGGGCGGCGAACCTGTTTTTCTCAGCCAGCCAAAGCCGTTGATGGACGCTGCTGAAGCGGTCTCAAGCGGCGGCGTTGTTGGTCGCATTCATAACATTCTACACTGTGCCGTGGCTCGTAGATCGTGCTGATGCTGCTGTCGTCGTCGTCGCCGTTGGGAGACCAGCAATTTGGGAAGCGCAAATGTCAGCAGGAATCGACAACGCCAATCAGAAAAGGTTACATTGTCAAACATCATCTCGACATGAAATCAAAACGAGATTATTCGATTGTCGATCGTCGGAAGATGGCAAGGTCCATCTTGCAGCTCTTTCTCGGTGCGATGCGACCACTTGAGCCCGCAAACAATGAACGTAAAATCATCGACCCGTTCAATGTATGATCCTAATCAAATCTAAAACGCATTTGTCGCACACAACCGGTACTTATGTGGGTACCTACCTATTAGATGACTATGCCACTGCTGAAGGCACCTTGAAGGCGTATGAAGCAAATGCTTTTGGAGGACTGCAGCAGTCGTCTTAGATGGTTAAGATGTAACTTTTTCAGTTGCTTAGTTCTAGGTAAAACGGCAATATTTACCAATCACCAGTTCGGCAAGTCCGAAAGAAGCGTCTGTTTTTTTCATATCGACGGATGGCGGAGTAGAAATCGTAACGCGGTGCTCCAAAGTTGAAGCTTACTTGAATATGGCTCTTTCCTAAGTTACGTGACGCAAAAGTTGTGAATTCTGTTTTGATCAAAACAATCAGTGATAATTTTGATTATTGCCTGCTGGTCCAGCAAACCACTCAACAGGAGGGTCACGGAAGAATAACTGATTGTAAACTGGAACAGGATTCTTCTGAATTTCGATTAGGTTAAATTTATGTAAACAAGTGTTAACCGATTAAGTTGAAGTTTATGTAAACAAGTGTGTTATTTTTGCGATAAGTTAACTATTGCGTACTGATCCAAATCTAATGTCAAGTCCAATCATGATCAACTTAAGCTCAGTTTCAAGTTCAAATTCAAAACCGGTTTTAAGTCCAATTTCCAATTCAATTTGATTTTCCATTTCAATCTAAAATTT
The DNA here is from genome assembly GCF_943734655.1 of Sabethes cyaneus. Taxonomy (NCBI): domain Eukaryota; kingdom Metazoa; phylum Arthropoda; class Insecta; order Diptera; family Culicidae; genus Sabethes; species Sabethes cyaneus. The sequence continues at coordinate 215,467,221 of NC_071355.1, read as the reverse complement.
CAAGTCAAAATTAGGCCAAATTTAAGTACAGCTTCAAATTTTTAAGTCCAACTTCAACTCCGTTTCCAAGACCAACTCATCCAATTGCAAATCCATTTACAAATCCAATTTCAAGTTTATTTCAAGTCCAATTTAAGTACATTTTCGAGTCCGATATTAAATTCGGTTTCAAGTCAAATTTTTAGTTTAAATGGAAATCTATTCAATTCTAATTTCTAGTGCATTTTCAGTCCAATTTCTAGCTCACTTTCATGCCCAAATGTTAGTACAATTTGAAGTCTAGTTTTCACGTCTAGTTTTAAGTCCAATTTAAAATTCAATTTCAATCAAATTTAAAGTCCTGTTTCAAGTAAAACCTCAATTTAATTACGACTGTTATATTTTCGATTCTGACATTCAACTTTTGAGTTGCAAATTTTAATATATGATTAGCGATATTTGAGTCTTGACATTGTGTTTTTGACTGTTGACTTTTGACATTGTATTTTAGACTTTTGAATACAGTTGGATTTCGATTTTGGCATGGTTCGATTTAGGCATGCCTCGAATTTGGCAACAAAAGTATCCGTTTTTGGCAACACAAGATATTTTTACTTCCAAAAATATGCTTAAATATCAATCAGTTTCTGCATACAATCAAGGTGTTTTTTAATCGAGCACAAAAAATATGGATTTTAGGCATTTTTACTTTACTAGTTTTTTTACACGGTTTGTTTTTTCGATTATTAAGAACCGGGCAACTCAGGGGACCATTCATTTAGGCCATTGCAAATTGGCTTTAAAAATCGGGGGGCAAAAAAATAATTTGTAGGACACGAGTTAATTTTTTTTTTATAAAGTCAATCGTCTGTGGGCTCTATAGCCTGCTAAACTCGAAAAATGAGTGAACGATGTGAGTTTACACTTCTAGCATGAAATAGAAATGGAAATTCAAACAGCGGAATTTCCGAAAATCGGCCAAAAAAATTATCTTTCGTTTTTGCCTTTTTTTTCGTAGATTTTTGCATGGAAATTAATGACGTATATATTAAAAGCAAGAATAGAGTTGGTTTTCACGTTTGAACTTAAAATAAAAATGCCTGAAATCCAAATTTTTTTTGCTCGATTAAAAAATTCACTTTGTTTTTTTTTCGCCCCCCCCCCTTTCAGTGGCCCACCATCGGAGGGACAGAAACTTTTTAAAATATTTGTAATGGCTTAATCTTCGATTTTGGGGTTTCTCCTAAATATCGAAATTGTTTACTTTTGAATTTCGCATTTGATTTTGATTTTAACCTTAACAATTGATTTAAGACTTCAAACTTTTGTCTTTTGATCTTTTACGTATGACTTACTTTGGATTTTACACTGCGAACTTTTGATTTTTGACTTTAAACTTTGGACTTCGGACTTTGGGCTTTTGACTTTTGACTTTTGACTATTGACTTTTGACTTTTGACTTTTGACTTTTGACTTTTGACTTTTGACTTTTGACTTTTGATTTTTGACTTTTGACTTTTGACTTTTGACTTTTGACTTTTGACTTTTGACTTTTGACTTTTGACTTTTGACTTTTGACTTTTGACTTTTGACTTTTGACTTTTGACTTTTGACTTTTGACTTTTGACTTTTGACTTTTGACTTTTGACTTTTGACTTTTGACTTTTGACTTTTGACTTTTGACTTTTGACTTTTGACTTTTGACTTTTGACTTTTGACTTTTGACTTTTGACTTTTGACTTTTGACTTTTGACTTTTAACTTTTGACTTTTGACTTTTGACTTTTGACTTTTGACTTTTGACTTTTGACTTTTGACTTTTGACTTTTGACTTTTGACTTTTGACTTTTGACTTTTGACTTTTGACCAGGGATTGAAAAAAATCGCTTCTAGCGATCAAGATCATAGGAGCGATCAGATTCAGATTCATTGACATCACTACTTACAAGCGACAAACACTTTGTCGCGATACGCACAGATTATGACAAACCTCATGTCAGATCATGTTCATTGCATGATTGCGTCGAGAAATATAACAGATACAGACGATTGGTTGTGTGCATCGCATGAATCGCAGTACAAACAACATGTGTGACCTTTTTTCTCGCAGCTAGGTAAAATGTAGCACTATGATCGACTGCTGAGACTGTTTAGAGAACAAAATCTTGTGACCAACGCTAAAGATTCACTGTTTGTCATGGTCTGTACGGATCGTGATCTGTGCGTGTGGCGATAACTCATAGATTTTATCAAAATCACTGATCTTCCATCCCTGCTTTTGACTTTTGACTTTTGACTTTTGACTTTTGACTTTGGCTTTTGACTTTTGACTTTTGACTTTTGACTTTTGACTTTTGACTTTTGACTTTTGACTTTTGACTTTTAACTTTTAACTTTTAACTTTTAACTTTTAACTTTTAACTTTTAACTTTTAACTTTTGACTTTCGACTTTCGACTTTCGACTTTTGACTTTTGACTTTTGACTTTCGACTTTTGACTTTTGACTTTTGACTTTTGACTTTTGACTTTTGACTTTTAACTTTTGAATTTTGACTTTTGACTTTTGATTATTGACTTTTGACTTTTGGCTTTTGACTTTTGCTTTTGACTTTTAGACTTTTTTTGATTTTTATATTTTTAGTTTTGACTTTCGATTTTTGGCTTTCAAACTTTGACTCTGGCTGTTGATTTTTAAGTGTTAACTTTCGTCTTTAGTATTTGATTTTTGACTTTTCTTTTTCTATTTTTGATATTTTTATTTTAGTTTTGGCGTTTGGTTTTTGACTTTTGACGTTTGGTTTTTGACTTTTGACGTTTGGTTTTTGACTTTTGACGTTTGGTTTTTGACTTTTGACGTTTGGTTTTTGACTTTTGACGTTTTACTTTTAAATTGAAACTTTTCAATTTGATTCTGACTTGACTGTTAATGTCTAATTGCCCTTTTGTCTATTCAATACATACTGCCATTTAATTTGACTTTTGGTTCTCTACTTTTAATGTTTAATTTTTCACTTCTGTCTTTCAACTAAAATTCTGACTTTTTAGTTTTCAGCATTGAAGCATTTCGAAGCCTAGTTCATGTTCCATTTTCAATCCTAAATCATGCCCACTTATTAGATCAATTTAAAGCCTCAATTCGAGCCCGATTTCACAGTTCATGAGTCAAATTCGAGTTTTGATTCCAATTCGAGTCTAATGTCAAGTTCAATTTTAGGTCCAACTAGCTGAGTGCCCGATCTTACTCGAGGCCCCTTTGTCTCCCAATAAAAAAAATCCATTTCTTGCAAGAAACAAACCCACTTTTTCTCATTTGGTTTGAATGTCAAGCCCTTTTTATAATTTGGACCTATCCCTCCCACTTGGTAGAGGCCGTCCGTTTTACTAATCTTATGACCAACCTCTTAAGCCAACAAACGTGAATGCCAAGTTTGATGGAGAAAGGTTCATACCTTCCGGAGTTATGGTGGAACATACATACTCAGTCACGTTCACATTTATATACCTAGAACAACATTTCAATAAATTCTAATTTCAAGTCCACTGATGAGTGCAGGGTGGGGCGGGTGTCCCAAAATTTCAATACAATTTAATGTAAAAAAATTCTCTTGATGTAACTCAGAAATTCGTAGTTCTTAATCTAATCGGTCAGCAGGTTTGCAATTGGTAAATTAGCAAAACAATAGAGCAAAAATAAATCCGTCATCACTACAATCACTTGACTTCTCCAGAATAAAACATGCTTTAAAAAGGTTGGTATTTATCCCACCATTGATTTATGTCTGGGCTTTTTTATTTTAGCGTTTACGTGCTTTTCATCCCCTCCCCCCTCTTTTATCAATGGCCACCCCCACCCCTTCGTCAACCCCCGCTCTTGTCATCCCAGCGACAGGCACATCTGTTATCGAACCGGACATTCGCATAATGCATCCTGTTTTCTTTATCTGGACCTCCCCTGCGTTTCAATTTATTTCCTCAATTCTTCAAAAATGCTTCAAATTTTTGAATTCGTTGTTGTTGTTTAATTTTATCCCAGTGTTTTATCAAAATTTTTCAAATTTCTCTCCAGAAGTCTCAAATTTGCTTTACAATTTTCAAAAGTATAGGAATATAAAAATAAAAGCAACATAAACTAAACTTGGATTAAATTTATAAAAATAAAGCAGATATCAGTAAGTCAGAAACTTTGAAATAGAATAAGAGTAAGTCAGAAATATAATCTACGAATCAATATTTGAAGATTTTCTTCATTTTGTTTAAATTTTTCCAGATTTCGATTTGATAGAAAAGATTCAGTGCAGGACAACCTTATTCAAAGACTATCATTAAACCATTTGTTTCTATTCCACTAACCCACTTCACAAAAATAAAAAAACGATCGTAAATGTTATTTATTTCAATAGCGAACATAAAATTAACCGCTCGTAATGTAATTTACTCTAAATAGTAGTAAAACTTTCCATACTTTCTAAACTGTTATGCAGTAATTTGCGTAGAATCGTGTTCCATATTGTGTATATAACTCTCTATGTTACGAAAGCTATGATAGCAAGAGATTTCACTGGAAAGTTGAGACAGTATTTTTATGCTATTGTGCAGTATTGCTACATTTTATACGCAACATAATATGGTATGCCCCTACGCCTCATAGAATCATACAATCTGTCCCAACATGAGCATTGAAACTCGATTCTAACTTGTCACCGCTAGCTAGCAACCAACGCAATTGCAGCACCGTACCGAAAGTTTTTTATTACCTATCGATTTTCCCCGTAAAAACACTTGTAAACAAAACGACATATCGAAAGAATATCAAATGTGAATCCAATCAATTTTCAAAATGATCACCACTGTAAACACCGAGTCGCAGCCTCGCACAACATGGCATAACGCCACACAGCTGACTCACGCCGATGGAGCCCAACGGAACAGAGGGAGCGGCGGCAATGGCACACAACCCGCTGCAGAAACATAAAAAAATATCATCTCCGCTAGATTGACCAGCATAAGCCAGGCGAAAAAGCATCCAACCGGCTCGAGCAATGCCGGGAAATGGCTCCTCTGGGGTGGCTGGCTGGCTGCCTCTGCTTGCTAGGCTGGCTGGTTTGGTCTCGGAGTGAGGGAAAGGAAGCTTACAGTACCTACCTATGGCGCACTATCCAAACGAGTAGAGACTCGGGTGCCCATACCAATCACTCGGCGGTCCGTCCGACCTAGAGAGGTAAAAAAAATCAAAAACTGCATCACTTTTAGACGCTTGCTATATAAAGACCCATCATCGGGGATCTCTGGTCGCAGTTTGGATCTTACTTTCTTTCCCTGTACATAGTGTTTAAGTTCGCTACGGTTTTTTTTTGTTATTAGCGCGAAAAGTGACATTTTGAAAACGTGATCCGCTAGATAAGACAAACCAAAGGTGCGTGATCTCAAGGAAAAATACCGACCATGAAGTTTCTGGTAAGTGCAGTTACATAAGATTTGTGTTCAGTGCAATTTACTGTGAATGACCTTTAAGAGTGACCTGGAAATTCTATAGAAGAAGGCATGGTAAACGACGGTACCTTTGCCGCAGTGGTCTTGAACTGCAATATATCATACTGCTCCAGCACACAAAAGCCGTCAAGTAGTTGAACGCCTGTCTGTGTTTTCGGTTGAGCTTGGTGTGCAACGGGTTTGTCGCTGTCGTTGGTGCCTTCGAAGTTCTGCGGTATCTTTCTTTTTGCATCAATGGGCTAGGCCCTCCGCGCAGTCTCGTGATTCATGATTTAGCAATACAAAAGCTCCACCAGCCAACGATTACCTAATACCCAGCCCAGTCGTCGGCCGAAAGCCGAGGGCGGCTTATAGTGTGGCATGGATGACTTCTAGATGGGCGCTGTTCAGAAAATATCAAATGTCGGTATCTTTCAAGGTGCGGTCGGGCGGTAGAAGACGCGCGCGAGCGCGGTTAGTTGATGATGGTAATTCAAACCAAGCGTCAATACTGGTTTTACCTTTGCAGTCGTTGTCGAAGTAGTACGTATTTACTACTCCTAAGAGGGGACGAAGGATGCGTGTGCACTGAAAGAGAATGGTTGAAATCAAAAGGCACGAATGTATGTGATAAATGGGCCATAAAGTAAGAAGCTTCAATGAGTGTTCGCTTTCCTTTTCAACCGTACGTTGCTGTTGATCTCAGTATTGGGAGTTGGAAATGCTGATTGCCACCCTATCTGCGGGAGGAAGAAAGATAGAGTTCTAAGAAACTTGTGTACGTACGGAGAGAATGTGTTCATTTGAGTGAGTAATGACTTGGGATCGAATGCAATTGTTAATCGTTTTACGGATCATGAAAGCGTTTTCGTTGTACAAACAGTTTCCATTGAAGCTGTATTTATTGGTACATAAATTTTGGATAAAATATTGAGAGAGAATGTCAGGTGAATTAATTACGAAATACACTTTTAATCGCTCAGATGTGCACACACGTCTATTTGCTCACTATTTCAAAGCTAACAGATCGATGTTTGTGATTTTATTCTAAAAAAATAATAGAAGAGTAAAGTATAGGCGTGGTAGATGAGCCAATCCTCGATAAGCCGCACAGAGGTTAGCTATTTGGATTTCACATATCGCCAGGAGAGATTCACATCCGTTCCAATATGATTTAGCAAAATTCTGATTACGATTACACATTCAGAAGTTGAAACGGGACTATAAATGGGACATATAATGGATCAGGCAATGGAACATAAAATGGGACAGGAAATGTGACTTAAAACCGGACATGAAATTGGACTAGAAATTATACTTAAAATGGGACTTAAATGAGATTTGAAATTAGATAGGGTTTATTTCTAATTCCCGTCGTAATAAGTAAAGCCATTCTAATTTTCATCATTTGTTGGATGGATTTAATGAATACTCCAAAAGTTCTTGTGCTGATTTGACTAAAACACACTTACCTTCCGATCCGTGAACTTTGAAATCACTGAAAAGCGATTATTAAAGCAAATTATTGAAATTACGCAAATTACTTCATTTCTAAAATTCGTCGTACCGTTTTAAAATCCGTCCATCAAAATTTTTCATCGTCCGAACTAAAAATCACAACAATGTTTACGAAACTCATGTGCATTTATTTGTGTAGGGCGGCATGACAAATGTTCTTCTGCAAAATTTCTGCAGGTCAGGCAAGTTTTCCTGGCTGTAGAATAACGACAATGCCTTGCGTGAGTTATTTTCATTTATGAATGACGGAAATTAAAACGATTAGTCGACATTTTCTTCTTCGTCGCACGAAAAAACGTAGGAAATTTGGCTGGTAGGACTTCTTTAATGATAAAAAGCATTTAAATAGATCTCAGCTCACTTTGATTGATCGCGTATGATAGACAGCAAACTAAAATATTAGGGAATAACTAGTTTTGCATTGTGTGTCATAAAAATGCTGATATGTTTAATAATTTGTGTTGGATAGGACGCGAATAGGCAATTACGACGAAGCAGTAACATACCCTACGTAAATTAACCTGAATTTGGAATAATTGGGACAGGATTTACTTTAAATTGAATCAGAAATTTTTCTTCAAATTGAACTTGGAATTGAAGTTGAAATGGGACACGACTTTGTAAATTTGGAGTTCAAATTGAACGTGAAAAATGTCATAGAATTTAACCTTAATTATGCTGAAGTTAAAATATAACTTGAAATTAATTTTAATCATCAGTGTCTGTTTCTAGGGCAGTGTCGGAGTTCAAAAACAGACACTGATGATGCCTGCAAGTCGTAGGTGAAATACGTATCTGTTGTGAATAAAGTTAATAGTGGAATTCAATCGTGAAAAAGTTTTTCTTAGATTTTAATAGATGCCATTGGTCAATCTGTATCTGGAATCAACGTTTAGGCCTCTTTTCTCAGCATCTTGCCTAGTATATCCACCCAGATAACACAAGATCGTAATAGAAAGTGCACATTAAGTCGTATGCATGTCAATTTTACATTGGAATTGCATAATGATTAGAGTATGTCAAGGCGAAGTGTAAAATAAGTTGTTTTGCGATCGTGCGTGTCGTCATATACAACTTATTGCTGTGAGTTGTATAGCAGTATTGATGACTGTAACATTTAGTTATATCTTAATAGTATATTGAGGATTATTAAGTTGCGTGTTCCAAAAATTGTTGTATAGAATGCAAGATAGAATTATCAAAATTTTTGCACGTATATTGCCTCCACTTTGGTACTTATATTTTGTTATGTGGTGTGAAATATAACTTTTTCGTGCGGATATGATTTCGTATCTCTCAGTTGCAACCGAAATATACAAACCAAATTGTTAACTGGGCGCCTGCCCGGTAAAATCTTGGTCGCACGCTGACGGAAAAGAAAGAATCATCAACATTGTGCCAATGTCGCGTTTAACAAATAGGGCACACTAAGTTACAGGAGTCAAAAATTTAGCACGCAGAAAAATAGCACACGGAATTTGATCATGGAATTTTTGGATCAAAAAAGGTTTGGAACATAGCTTGATGAACAAAATGACTCCAATTAATTCGGCTGAGGGCTGCCACTCTCCAATTAATTAAAGAGAGGGTATTCGCCGCGCCAATTGGTCTAGCAATCCTCCTCGCTGTGCCGCTAGTAGTCTTTCGCCTACCGGATTTGAAGTGTGACGACCCCCTGGTCGACGCGCCTCACTTTCTGTGGCGGCTCAACATATCTGGCAACTCAGGCGTAGCAAGTGTCATCATCGGCAAGAAAGTAAACAATCGGCAGGAAAATAGTGGAAAGTGAATAACATGCGGTGCAGATAATTTTACTTATAACTAAATAATATTTGGTGGCTACATGCTAGAACTAAAATACTTATCTATTAATGCTTAAAGTGCTTAAAACTACTTAGATACTAAATTACATTCTAGTGCTTAAATGCTAGGTAAATATACTAACTTATCATGCAAACTAAATCGAACCTAATGAAAAATCGTTCTCTAGGTTACGTATATTCTATGTAATGATTGCAGTAGGCTAGTGTTGATGCTTAACCGAATTAACTTGTGCATACAACTAGTACCGGTAGGACATTTGACCATAACATGCAAGATTGAAATAAATATATTAAAATTATTTATATAGAATGCAAGATAGAGGACGCGAAAGATAGTGAACAGATTGTAGCAAAACGGGATAGAAAGACGTCAGAAGAGGAAGAATCATAAGAGAGAAGAAGTAAATTAGAAACACTAAACGTAAGTGGAAACAATTAAATTAAAATAATCCTATATATTTTCTATATAAACTGTATTTGCATATATAGGAAGTTTTTATCGTCGTAGTCAATATAATACACGATTAAAAACTTGGAATTTGGTTTCATTCGTTGATTGTACATCAACATTGAAGCCAACGCGTTTCTCTCAGGATAATTGTTTACACTGTAAAGTTTTACACAGTAAAATTCAAGGTCACCATATAATGATTTCGGCGACTTCAATTTCCCACATAGATCTTTAATAAACAAAACGAATAGCAAAGGCCCCAAGATGCTGCCTTACGGTACACCGGACTGAATCTGGAACGATTCATGTTACCTGAAGTTGCGCCAAATCATACTGAGCTGTACTAAAAGCGCGCAGTCTTATGAAAAAGAGCTCAGTCAAGGACTTCTGCAAAAGCGTTAAGCAGCGCAGGGGAAGATGCCAAGTACCATTAAATTGGTTGAGAGGAATCGACGTAATGAGAGGTTTATGGTTTAACAAAGAATACGAGACGGTTTAGGAGTGCCCAGGTATAGACATGGTGCGGGCCAAATCATATCGACCAAATCCACAACATGCTCGAAGCATTACAACTAAACTGAGTGACCTCTGTGTCATCAAAAAATTTACTCATAAGTCCACCATTCCTCAAATCAGTCCACGGGCCCCACGAACGGTCTCGAAGGGCCACAGTTTAGACATCACTTTTTAGACAATAAAAACGCAACACGGGCGTTGACAGGGGAGTCGTCAAACGTAATGACAGAAACGAAGACAGCGAATCCACTTTTTACGACAAACAAAACCTAGAAGAAATTTAATGCAAGAGAATGGAATTGCTGTATTATTCACAGTTCCGCAAAAATGATGTTTACCTCGAATCCGTCCGATGTTGCATGAGGCAATGATGCATAGCGGATTATAAGGTTAGACCAAGTGGAACAATATCTACGAGTTGTGGGGCATTCAAGACGACTCATACTCTCACGCGTGAGTAGAATCGAGAGCGAAGATGACGAAGAAAAGAAAAAGTAATGCAAAATTTGTATCCCAATGCGCCACCAGCCTCAAAGGCAGCTGATTCCTCACGAGTTTTTGACACACGAATAAGCTATGCAGAAAGACGATGTGAGGATGTGCGTGCGCGAGTGGGTGGGTAGCAGAATGTCAAGAAAACGTAAAAAATGAAGTTTTGGGTTGTAAAATGTTAATTTTCACTTCAATATTTAAAATGGTCTGGCAAAAAAGGGCCGACCTGGACCGATGTGATCTCAATGAATTTCGGTGGCTAATATATTACTAAATATCTATACAAAATTTGATTTGCTGCTTTTGAACAGTTTCTACGTAATTGATATTTGAAAAAGCATAATGTTTTAGAAAAAATGCCTTTAGCTTCAGAACCCAAGGAGATAGCGAGTTGATTTCTTCAAACAAAATTTGTGTTTTTGATGGATGTAAAAATTCTCAGAAAGCATGGTTTGTGAGAAATAAACACGAAAGGAGATAAAGAGGAAAAACCGATTTTTTAGGTCCACCACGAGTAAAAAACTTTAAATTGCTCCAGCTCTCAACGAAAAAAGGTAGGATTGTAATTTCTTCGGCAAAGTTGCTTAAAATTTAATGTTATTTATTTTTGCTTAACATTTTACTCAGCTAACTTAAGTCATAAAAAAGTTTATATTTTGAACTCACTAACTATGATGGCCACCTTAATGTCATATACACCAAAACATACGAAAGTTGAAATAATATTCTAACTAACTAACTAGACCTACTACCTAGAACTAACGGTTTCAACGTAATTACTTTTGCCTATCTGAATTTGGGTTTCATCCCACAACCTGCGTGTGCGGTGTAAGCGTTGAATGTTATGTTTCTCATATTCTTTCGCATGTGAGTAGCCATCGCTGACATCTCGCTGGATTCGCAACATTAAGCAAAACGTTGTAACACAGGTGAAATCCGTGAAATCCTGTCGGTCAGCTCATCCACATAAGTAAATATGAGCAAAATCAAACGTTAACTGAAAACTCCGGTTTGAACATCACATCTTTCGCAAACCTACAAAATCATACCTCACCATCTTGAAACGCTTGGTTATATCGGTCTTGGTACCATCATCCAACGTTGTCTGGCTGCCAAGATGTTGAAAGGGTATGGGTCCAGGAAAATCAAGAATCTATAAATTACGCCGTTTCTATAATCTATGATCTATCTAGCAAGTGACTTTGAAGATGTATAATAATTAAAAGCTTTTAAGGTGTACAATAATCCAAACTTCATTTTTTAATTCATTTCAGATCATTACAATACTACTCGCCTCCGCTTACGCATATCCCCAGCACAATAACAACAACAACAACAACAATATCAATCATAACCAGAACAATAACTACGATCAGCAACAGTTCGACAAACGGATCGGATCACATGAAACTACAACGTGGATTCCTATTTTGAAATACAACAAAGAACAAGGAGAGGATGGAAGCTACAAAACTGAGTAAGTGTTCTCTATATAGGGTGAATGATTTGTTTTCTGTCCTTCCTGACAATTCAATTCATTTCATTTCTAGATACCAAACCGGCAACAATATTGTCCACGAAGAGTCCGGATACCTGAAAGATTTCTCCGAGGCCCATCCGAACGGAGTGCTGGTCCAGCAGGGTGCCTACTCGTACGAGGCACCGGACGGTCAGATCATTCACGTGCAGTACACCGCCGACGAGCGAGGTTTCCGGGTGACCGGAGACCACCTGCCGACCGAACCGCCGATTCCGGAGGGAATCCGCAAGGGTCTGGAGGAGATTTACGCTGGCATCAAGCGTCGTGAGGAAGAATACAAGTCAAATCCGAAGTATGCGGAAACAGCCGCACAGCGGGCCGAACTCGATTACAACGGACAGTATTATCAGCAGTAGCGAATTAACAACTTAACAGCATGACTCAGCGACAGGAGCTAGTAATTAGTGGCAAACATAGTCTTATTGCTAAAGTGCATTTTTGTATGTATTTATACTAATTTTAATCCGCCCAATACTCCACCTGATCTTAAAGTTAGAGCCGACCTGTTCTCGGAAGCTGTTCCGAGAGCGTAACGATTAGAAGATGTTGCGTAAAAAGACTGTGATTTTCCATTGTCCGGCTTTATATTCATCTGGTAGCTAAATGTAAGAGAATGGAATAAATGTTTGATAACAAGCATCAGATGGTGACCAGCCTTCAGTTTTTATCAAACTTCACATTACTTCACAAAGAATAATTCCGATCTTATCGATTCTAGCCCATTTCTCCCAGCTTTGTTGAAGCGACGTATTTTTTTATTAAGCAACGAAAACTTACTCAAGTTCGAAACACGATTCTGAAAATTAAAACTCCGATTTTGCTTCAAGCTCTAAAGGGCAGCCATACTCCCACTGGAAATGTGTGTGGCAATAAATGTTTACGGATGAGAATCTTGGTGTGGCCCAGAAAATGCTGTGTGTCTCTGTAGCGTGTGCAACTCACGCAACTGGGTATACGAATGATATAGCAGACAGCATATTGAAGGTTACGGTAAGTAGCACAAACGACGGCGTGGTACAATGCAATAACCATATTCGGCATATTCATAAAGGTTGTATCCCTCTTAACAAATCCGGAACAAGTAAGATGCGAGCATTGATGAAATCACCAGATCAACTAGATATGACTCATTTGCTCAAGCAACGTACCGATTGTACAGCATCCGTAGTAACTGTAATATTTAGAGTCAGACGCATTCGAACAGTCAGTGGTAATCTAGGATCAAATTAAACTCCAACCGACTTTTCAAATCCATTTTCCCATCAAGTATTGAACACAGAATTTTACGCACAAAAACCCCAAAACACTCGTCAATCAGTGATCTCCAGAACAAACTACGAGACTTTAGTTGGCTACGTAAAAAGCCCAGTTCGGGGCTGGGTAGCTCCCAGTCTCACTGCTTCCCAATTAAACGACCTAAATGCCTCTTCTTTGTGGTTGATTCTGACGATATCGATATCTTCCGCAAAACCAAGAAGCATGTGAAATTTTGTGATTAAAGTTCCGTGTCTTCCACATTTGCTCTTCTTATTGCACCTTCCAAGGCAATGTTGAATTGCAAATTAGAAAGTGCATCCCCTTGCTTCAGTCTACCCAACGTCACGAAAGCGGTTGAAGTCTCATCTGCTATTCTAAAATATGACTTTGGCCCATCCAGCTTTGCACGGATCAGCTCAACTAACTTCGTTAGAAAATCACGTATTGAAACAGAACCTATAGAATTACTTTTCTCGGCTCATTTCGTTTGAATGAATCGTATGCCGCCTTGAAGTCCACAAACAGATGATTAGTCTGGATATTGTACTCCCGGAACTTGTCTAGTAACTGACGCAAGTTAAATATATCATCCGTTGTGGAGTAACTATTAGCTTGATACTCGCCAACGAAGAACTCCGTTAACGCTGTCAGTCTACAGAACATGCTACACTCGTCAGTTTTAAACAATATGGCAAATAAGGTCATCCAACCACCAAATCCTGACCATGATCCGGTGGATTGCTTCATACAGCCACTCACTTATCATTTCTAGAAGTTCAACAGATATACCGTCCTTCATAGCAGCTTTGCCATTTTTCAGCTCACGAATTGCCTTTTTAAACTCCTCCTGTGTTGGTGTTGGTGGCCCTACAGTTTAGCCATTGCTCACGTGTGGCCATAGTGAACATGCGACTCCTGGTATGATTGTTCTCATCTGTCCATCTCTAGAATTCGGATTCAAACCACTGTCATCCTCGCGTCGTGCCTACCACGACTCTCATAGTTGTTTCAATGGCACAATGGACCGCTAAACGTTGAAAGGCAACTGTCAAAGCGAGCCTTCGTCCCATTTGAAAGCCTTGCCGCCACGACGAGTTAATTGTCAAATTCAATATTTGGCCCCTGAAAAGATCGCACTTTCCAAATATTCAGATATGGAAAGGAGGTGCTCAAAATGGCCATACTCCTAAGCACTTAAAAGTTTGTGAGTCTCAGACCGAAATAATGATTATCGACATATGAAAGCTCCATCTTCCAGTGATAGGACGGAAGAATTCTACCCTCCCGTCCTGCGCACTTGCAACTCCGATGATAATTTTCCATTTTATTTTAGGCATTCTCCGCTCGAGCCAAGCGTAGAAATTGTTCCTAACATCATGGAATTTACCATTTGTCGGTACGTAAAAACGTGATTAGACTGTAGTTGAAGAGCTTGCCATTAATTCTCAACACAAATTTACGGTCACCTACCGCCTTTACCGGATAACATACTGCCTGTTTTTCAACACTGCGAAATCGACTCTACGTTCTGCCTTTCTACCGCCATTGTACTAAAAAGAAGTGCATGCTTTAGGTTTTACTGCAAGCGAACTTACTGAATAGCTGTAATCTCCACTCCGGGTCGGTGTAGCTCTCGAGCAAGCAAGCCAGCTTGTACCGATTCACGGAGAGCTCGACCATTCCTAGTACCGAGTTTCCAATTGTTATCCATTAGTCGTTTCCTTTTTCTTTGCCGTGTCCTATACCGATTGATCCGATCCTTAATTCCATTTCGTGTAGTATCGGTATGTATATGAGAGCATCGGTACACTACCTTACCAGTGTCGTGATACCTACATCCCGCTGAATGATCTGCCATCTTAGGTATAGCACGTGGGATAAAGCATTTTATATTTAGCTAGCTCGATTGGGCCGGCCCTCACCCGGGGAACAGGCGCTCTAATTCGTACCCTTAGTTTAGCTAATCCATCTATTAGTATAACCAGGTTTGGCCATCAATCATCATCGTTTGATTTAAATCTGCAAGAAGGTTTGAGGGTAGGGGCTTGAGAAAGCTATATTTAACGGTCCTTCCAAGTAACTCAATTTTATGGTGAGAAGTTTACATTTGAATGAAATAGAGCAATCATTTTTACCAGCAATCGACACACTGCACTATGTGTACGACTAAAACTTAATTTTCAGAAACGCAATACAGGGATACCTCGATATAAGACAATTTATAATTTCAAAAAGTTATCTTGTATCGAAATAGAGCTTACTAATTTGCGATTGTGTTGGTGGTTTGTTTTCCCCCCGTTTGAAAAACGTCATGGAAAAACCAACAGCAGCAGCAACAAATCGCGTGTACGTATACGCGGCATAGTGTGCGTACGGTAGCTGTCAGCAAACTCAATTGTCTTATATCGAAACATGATTTAAAAAAAATTGCATTAGTAGTCGCCAATTTTGCTCTGTGTTGTGTGTTTACGTTTTTGAAACTATTTATTATAGTTTGAGCTATTTTGAGTTTTTTTTAGAATTTTTAGGGTTATTTTGAAACAATGAACATCTTCATGGCGCCGATGGAAGTTAGCTCTGGTATCGTTATTAGCTATGTCAAAGGGATTTGTTCGATATAAGACAAAAATTATCGTATATCGAATTGTCTGATATCGAGGTTATCTTATATTGAGGTATTCCTGTAATAACATTAGGAGGAATATTAAGATGTGTAGTATATTAACAGAAAACAACGTTTATCGAGTCGGTTACTTTTATTCTTCTGCATCTTTCCTCTACATTTTCTCTACAGTGCTGCCAAGTTATCAAGATTACAACATATCTCCCTTATTTTACAGAAAAGTTATTTAGTAAATATTATTTAGTGTTACAAATTCAATCGAGGCAGTAATCGTCGAATCGCTTGGGTCGCATTGAGGGTCGTTGTGGTCTCATCATCTTGGTAACTTCTCCGCGGGGTTCTCCTTCTACAGTCGAGTTGAGCCGACCTACTGATGTGAAAGCCGGTGTTTCTTGTAGCTCGTCCTCAGTTACAGATGGTCGTATCAAAGGTCTCACATGGGAAGTATTTCGCTTATATGTTTGACCTTCTGGTGTCTCCAAGGTTAGGCTATTACCATGTCTTTCGATCACTTTTGCTGGCACAGGAAGAAATTTTGCTGCAAGTTTATTCTGAGGTATCATGTTCTTCACTAAGACATCGTCTCCAACCGCTACTAATGATTCTCTTGCACCGACCTTAAGATCTCGATATTGTTTTGTATTGTATTTTGTTGTTCTATCCCTATCGCGCATTTCTTCATCCTCTAAACAGTCCATTTGTAGATGGGGGATCAGATCGCGAAACCTTCTCCCAAACATTAACTGCGCTGGTGGAATTCCTGTCACAGTATGTGGAGTTAGAGAATACATATAAAGATATTCCTGGATTGCTTCATGCCAGTTTGTACCTTTTTGTTTACTTATTTTTAGAATTTTCATCAACGGACGATTCTGTCTTTCGACTTCCCCATTAGCGCTGGGATAATAAGGCGTAGTATGAGTCAGTTTGATTCCATGATCGACACAGTAGTCCACCATTTCTTGGCTTGAAAAGTTCCTTGCATTATCAAATGTCAGTACCTGTGGAAGACCCATTCTTGTGAAGGTTTGTCTCAAGAACCGAATCACATCATGCGAGGTAGTTCTTTTCATGGGTTCTGCCAAAACGTATCTGCTGTAGTGGTCGATCAATACGAATATGTAGCTATCATCCGGTAACGGCCCAAGGAAATCTCCAGAAAGGTGAACCCAAGGAGCAGCAGGCAAATCTCGAATACATAACGGTTCTGGCTTCTCGAATGGTGCAACTAATTGACAATCGAAACACTGTTTGCATATTTTCTCCGCGTCAGTATCCATACCAGGCCACCAAACAGCAACTCTCATTCTACGCTTCATTTTTTCACGGCCTGGGTGTCCAATATGAGCTAACGTAAGAACTGTTTGTCGCAGTTGAACTGGAACAACAATTCTGGATCCTCTCAACAATACTTCGTTTGCAAAGCATAATTCACTTTTGAATGGAGCGTACCGTTTTAATTCACCTTCCCATTTGTCGTCCTGCAATGCCTGCTTCACTTGTTGTATCTCTTTGTCCTCCCGAGAAAACTGTATAACTTCACTCATAGTGGTTGCTGTTGGTCTGCTAACCTCCACGATAGCACAGAGAGCCGCTTCTGATCTTTTATCATACGTCTTGTCCTCTGTTTGTTTTGGAAGCCGTGATAACGGGTCTGCCACATTGTTGTTTCCTGGAATGTGTACCATTCGATAACGGTAACTCTGCATTCTTAATACCCAGCGTTCCTGTCGCTTGTTTGGTGTCGATTTTTCGTTAAATATATTTAACAATGGCTTATGATCAGTTAGTATTGTAAACTGAAGACCCGTCAAATACATCTGAAACCTGTCACAAGCCCAAGCAACGCCTAAAGCCTCTTTATCAATAGTCGAGTATTTTCGCTCTGTCTGGGATAAAGTCTTGCTTGCATAACTAATCACACGGGGCTCGTTGTGTGTGACTTGTACCAGCACGGCACCTAATCCGTTATCGCTCGCGTCAGTGATTAGTATCGTTTTGTTCCGCGGATTGTAGTATCCCAGATGCTGAGGATTAGCAAGCGCTGCTTTGAGTCTTTCAAATGCCCGCAGTCTCTCTGTTGTCCACTTAAATTTAGCACCTTTAACAGTCATTTGTCGCAACGATGTTGATATTTCCGAAAGGTTTGGAATGAACTTGCCTACGTAGTTCACTAAACCGAGAAAACTTCGCATTTCGCTCGCAGATTGTGGCTGCCTAAACGACTGTATCGCATTAACCTTATTGTTCATCGGGAGTATACCATGTTCCGATAATGTGTGACCCATGAAATCTACAGATTTCCTTCCAAACTCGCATTTCTTGATATTCACCGTTAATCCATATTCGGCGAGCCGCTGCAAAACTAGTTTTACGCTGATATCATGCTCCTGCCTCGTCGTTGCGAAAACGAGAATATCGTCGATAAAAACACGCACGTTTTTCAATCCCTTCAATACTCGTTCTATTTCTCGCTGAAATATTTCAGCGGCACAGTTCATACCAAACATGAGCCTCTTGTATCTGTAATATGCATTCGGAGTCACGAAGGTAGTTATTTCGCGAGAGTCGGGGTCTAATTCGATTTGGTGAAACGCCTTTACCAGGTCGATTTTGCTAAAGAACTTGCACCCGCTCAGGTGAGGCATTATCTCATCGAATGTTGGTAACGGATGTCTCTCGGGGATTATAGCTTTATTGGCCATGCGCATATCAACACATAGCCGAACATTTTTTCCACAGTCCTTCGGAGTAACTACTAAAGGTGATGCCCATGTAATCTTAAGGGGCGCGGGCTCAATTATATCCTGCTGTAGCAGGTCATTCAGTTTTTCTTCGACAATATCTAGTAACGGAATTGGTAAACGTCTTGCAGGCTGCTGAACAGGCAGAACATCAGTGTTGATTTTTAATTTTACTTGTAGATTCTTCAGTTTTCCCACTTCCAGGTCTGCCTTATCCCGAACGCAAAATACTTCACCGTATATCTTTAAAACATTTAATTCTAAAGCCGTGGATTTGCTCAGCAAGCTGGCGCCTTCCATATTTTTAACGACGTATATTTCATGAAATACCTTTTTTGCTCGGGTCGCTATATCCGCCTTGAATATTTTATGAACTTTTATCTTACCGTCACCATATACCCGAAGAAATTTACGCGTTTTCCGAACCTCGCTATATTTGCATCCTTGTAGTTTTAGCCGGCGCCATGTACCCCGGCTGATAACATTAACGTGGGCTCCAGAATCTACGATCCAGTCAATTTTAACTCCACCTGTATAGCACGTTATCTTGTCGTGTTTAGTGCCCGTAGCGTAAACTTGTTGTACATCGTCGTCACTATCGTCACTACTGAGATCGCCGCCTTTAGCACCAACCTCGTCTCCGGAATCCTGGCATTGCCATACTCTTTTCGCTTTCTGCTGTTTTGTTTTACGGTTTTCTGGTTTTGTTCTGCACATTTTTCTAAAATGTCCCACTATTTTACAAGAATCACAAATTTTATTCTTGGCGGGGCAATTTTTATCATTTGCAAAGTGCCCGATATTTCCACATCGAAAACATTTTTCATTCTTTTTCGCTTTTCTGATTTGATTCACACTACTTTGTTCCACTGGATCAAAACTTTTTTTCATGTCTGCTCTGTTTCTATTTACTGTTTCCAAAACGCGTGCCTCTTGTACGATCTCTTCTACTGTCATGAGTTTCTTTTTAATAATCGCCTCCCGCAGATTGTCAGAGAGACTATTATCGAACACTTGCTCAGTAATCCTCATATCCAGTGCATTACCGTACTCACACAAACGTCCTTGTTCGCGGAGACGAGCGACAAACTTCTCTACGGATTCGTCTTCTGCTTGTTTGATTTTTCGAAAAAGATAACGATCGTAGGGAGTATTGGAGAAGGGTGCGAAATGAGCATCAAGTAACTTTATTGCCTCACGGAAAATATCTGACCCAGCCGGTGGCGCTTCATCGTTTCCTGGTATATCGTAAAAAATATCTTGTATATGCGCTCCGCCGTAATGCAACAAATATGCCTTTTTTCTGGAAGCAAGAGCAACGCAATTCACTTCGAGGTATAATTCTAATGATCGCTTCCACTTTTTCCAGCGTGTTCCTATAGATGAGGTATCAGTAGTGTCAAATGGTAGTAACGTTGGCTTGTTGTTTTCCATTTTGCTTCGATTTTGGTACACTCTCTGTAAACTGACGCAATATCACGAACAATCTTCTTTTCCGGATTTGCTTTGTTCCCCTTTTTCAGCACCACTCCTGCTGTCCTTGTCACCTGACTAAAAGTGATGCACGAACGAACTCGCCAAATTTTGTCCGCTTGATTTCCTACGAGAAAATCACGTCTTCGTCCCGGAAATCCACATATATTGACTCAAATCTACTTCCATTCGATTTACAGAGTCTTTTACACGAGTTTATACACTTTTCCCAGCTTCTCGTCGCCAAAAATGTAGTATATTAACAGAAAACAACGTTTATCGAGTCGGTTACTTTTATTCTTCTGCATCTTTCCTCTACATTTTCTCTACAGTGCTGCCAAGTTATCAAGATTACAACAAGATGAATTAAAGTTAAAAATTGATAATAATATCAAAGATGTATTTTTTTTTTCAAAAGTTTAATGAATGACATGTTCATGTGGTTATTTATTGAAAACTTTACCTTATTTCGAAGTGAAATATTTCAGAACCGACCGTACCAGTCGTACCTTTGGCGGTAAAGTGCTCTAGTAGGATTTACAGTACATCTGAAAATTTATTGATTAATTAATGATTATAGAACGTGTTGGTGCTTGATTATTTTATGTAATTTATGTTTAATTTCCTCCGAAATGACGTACTGGTGAACTGCTTATCCTCGCGGCACTGATTCACACTGATTTCTGATTCACGCAAGCAAAGCACGTTCACGAAGGTTTTCAAACCAACTGACAGCCTGTCAGCGTCATCAAGCATAACCGGTAGGTGATGCGAGATCTTCTAATTTATCTGCAAATGTAACAACTTTTACAAAGCTTACAATACTTTAAAAAATTAAGATATTCCACGTTAAGAATGAATGGAATGATGACTCAAACTCTAGTTATTTTAGTTACAGATGTTTTAAAAGTTTCCGTCACTTAATGCATCACGACCATTAATAAGTTTTGGTCATCACCGTCAGCACAGTAATCGATGTCGATTTTCTAGTAGTTCGACAATCTGGCATCACTGAGCGACACGCTCCTCGTGCTGCAATTTTTTTCGCTTATGTCTAGTAGTCTCTTCCGTCATCGAAATCAGACGCGAATGTTTCGCTAGTTCGTTATGTAGTTTGTTTCTAGTCCTTATATAATATGTTAAGCGAACTTGACCCATTTAGTGACAGTAAGTTGTTCGTCAACGCTCGAAAATGTTGTTCTTGACGAGAAGCACCGTAAGTGGTCTGAAACTGTGTTCCTGTGCTGCAACCAAAGTATTATATGGACGATTCCTCAGTAATCAACAAGCAACGATAGTTACGGAAGTAGGCAAAAGGTCTCCACTCGATTTGGTGGAGGACAAAATTGCTCGGCAGGAAATCCAACCCGATCCTCATCAAAAACGGATCACCGAGGCCTTGCAGATTGTGTACGACAGTATTCAAAGGTACAGCCCTCCTGAACCAGTCAGCGGATTTGGAAAATGGTTCAGTTTCAAGAATTCGGAAAAAGTTCAAGCACCCAAGGGCTTATACATCTATGGTAGTGTTGGTGGAGGTAAAACCATGCTGATGGATTTGTTCTACGATTGCTGTGAGGTGAGCGATGCTTCTGGTTTGGGAGCGGGAGGGGATGTAATCAAACAGCGTCGCATGACACGCGTGATGACGGAACACAGCTGATGACGCGCGCTCTTTTTTTATCATCAACAGATAAATCGCAAAAGAAGAGTACACTTTAATTCATTCATGACGGACGTTCATACGAAAATACACGAGATCAAATCGAAACAAGTTCGTGATGTTAGCAGTACTAAGCCGCAGCCGTTCGATCCTATCAAACCGGTAGCAGAACTTATCAGTGCAGATTCCTGGTTGATTTGTTTTGACGAGTTTCAGGTAAGAATTCCACAAGGGGAGTGTCTTTCAATTTGCTTTGCTGAGATATCTGCTAAGTCATGATGATCATTTAATTACAAAATTTGGACGTAAAAGTAGTAAAGAGATTAACAACTCGTAGTTAATAAGAATAAATTACAACTGATTTCGTCAAAGTTAGGAATATTCTTTATTTACGCTAACAATTTGAAGGATGCTCTCTTTCGGTTCTATTTGCGCTGATTAAATTCACCCGAGTTAATAAACACCTATCACGCGAAATGTTTATCAACTTGAATAAAAGTGCATCTTTCCTTGGCACAGGTCACCGACATAGCAGATGCAATGATCCTGAAGCGGCTGTTTACGTACCTTTTCGATAGCGGAGTAATCGTGGTAGCAACAAGCAACCGGGCTCCCGATGATCTATATAAAAACGGTTTACAGCGGAGTAATTTTGTCCCCTTTATTGGAGTCCTGAAGTCGCACTGTAATGTGATCACTCTAGATAGTGGAGTCGATTACCGGACGGCGACTTTAAAGGGCGAAGGGACGCACTACTTCGTGTATGTTATATTTGCATAGTGTAATATAGTTTAATTAACAAGCTCAAATTCTAGCAAAACTCAAATGGATGCAACTGCAGCTATGGACAAGCTGTTTAAAGTTCTGTGCTCACAGGAAAATGATATGATCCGACCGAAGACTTTCACTCACTTTGGGCGAAACATAACATTTGCCAAAACCTGTGGACAGGTTTTGGATAGTACTTTTGCGGAATTATGTGATAGGGTAATGTGCTATCGCTTTTAATAAAGTTTATTTATTATTTTATTTCTATTTCCTTTAGCCTCTGGGTGCGTCGGACTACCTTCAAATAGCGCAGTTCTTCCACACTGTACTGATACGAGATATTCCGCAGCTAAATTTGAAACTGAAATCACAAACTAGACGATTTATTACTCTGATCGATACGCTGTATGATAATCGGATTAGGGTAGGTTTAAATTTGAAATTTATCATTACAGTATGCTGCTTATGTGCTGAGAGTAGAGTCAGTTATAGTATAGTTAACATAGGTTGCGTCACCGTAGAATTTATTGCTTAATTAGTTGGTATTTTGAAAGCAGCTTGTCAGAATCTTAACTTAGCGTAAACATTTTAAACAAGATTTTAATTTCTTACGTCATTTTCAGCTGGTAGTGTCATCGGACGTACCGTACAAACATCTATTTTCTAACGAAGTTCCCGACGACTTACATACCTCCGACGAGCATCGCATGTTGATGGATGATCTAAAAATCACCAAAGATTCCCATGATGCTAGCTCGAACATATTCACCGGTGAAGAGGAATTGTTTGCATTCGAGAGAACAGTGTCACGTCTTGCCGAAATGCAATCTGCCGAATATTGGTCTCTATGGGAAAAGCACCGGTAAAGATCCGCTGTTGTAGTAAATAGATGTTAAGACGTACTTAAACACAGCAAAAAAACTAGGTGCACAAATTAAATTTCGCTTGTTAATGAAGATAAATCAAATCGACTTAGATAGATGCATGTAAATATATTTATTTGAAACACGAAATACATTACATTTTAAAAATGAAGTTTTGCGATTTGAAATATTTCACTCCACATCATCCTATTTTGTTAAGAAGCTAGCAGCACTGCCAATCTGACAGCATATTTCTATCCACGAATCCGAAAGAAATCGGTTTTGTTTCTTCCTTTCTTCTGTTTTGCGTGCGTTGTGCAGTTGTGCTGTGTACTGTGTTGCGGTGCAGGTGATTGTTATCAATTGTTATCAGTACTTACTCGGTAGAACCTGGTAGCTGGCAGAACAACATTCCATATTTTAGTACAAATAAACTACCTCGAAGGACAGAATATCATGATTGTTAACCAAGAAATACCATTTGGTAAGCGTTCTTTTATTGCAAAAGTTTAAAAACCTTTATTCTACCGCAACGATTTCCAGATGCGTCATGCCTCGAAAAAGTTTACGTTAATCTACGCAGCGTCGAACGTTCGGTTGACCTGCTAACATCTTCGCTTATCAAACGGCAATCGTCGGCTGAGTTGCTAAAGTGGACACTGAAAGCACTCAGCCTGACGGACCTGACAACACTCAGCGGCGATGATACAAGGGCAAATGTGGAACGATTATGTTTCCGAGCTGCCTATCCGTTTCCGGAAAGGCTAACGGATCCGAAGTTGTACGGCAAGATTCACACGGCTGCCGTTTGTGTGTATCCTAGCAGAGTAGGTGATGCACACGAATCACTCAAGACATTGGAGAAATTGGACGAAATTCAAATCGCGGCAGGTAAGTTTCCACAAGTAAATATTACCATCGGGAGTACAAAGAGGCCAATGAATGAAACAATACTTACGGACAGAAATGTTCAACAACAAACAACTCGTTTATTGACTACTCATAAAAAAGATTTGGTAGTAGCACGCTGTTCCGAGGTGGGAGGATGACAGGCGTTTCTATTTATCAACTTATTTTGATTTTATTCGTGTAATTCTCGCGCGTTTTATATCTTGATGTAGTAATCTCCCGGTGAGGTAGGGATGCAAAATCCAAATATGAAAAGTGAAAAAGTGGTCAGTTTTTGGACGCGTATAACTTTATTTCCTAATACCTAGATTAACAGAATGTTGACATCAATGTATCAGAAATTCTATGTGTTTCGCATCATGCGTCTAAAAGGACGGAGAACGGAATATTTTTGTTTGGTTAACCTGGGGCTAACATCGACTATGAATAGCTCCCGTGAGGTAAACTAGTTTGACTTGAATTTTTTTCAAGACTTGAAGCAAAAAATTGTATTGATTGTATTGTATAAATTGTATTGGTCCGGATGAAGTTCCAGCGTTATTTATCAAATTTAACACAATGTTTTTTCTGTTTCGTTACGAAATATCTTCAACTATGCATTCGCTACGGTGCGGATAATTTTCCTGTGATTGTAAAAGTTATCCCACAAGCTTGATGATACAACGTAGGTCAGTAGTTACAGACCAATATCTACTTTTTTTTTGTCGGAAGATTTGACCACTGCGACCATTATTTTGATCCATTGTGGTAACTTATCTATATCTACTTTATCAGTGCTAAGCAAAGTACTCGAAAAACTTGATAAGCAGAAAGAGAAAGTTTTTAACCCTTTATAAGGCAGTGGCAACTATATTGCCACCAACGAAAAACATTGTTTTTGCTTTTCTAACAATATCGTTTTAGCATATTATGTACTCAATATGTTCTGATAGCCTTTGGCAACATTCTCAATGTTTTTAAATCGCTGAATTTGTAAAAATGGTAATTTACGAACCACTTTTATGAAAACAAGTCTTGGTTTTTGAGTGTCAACAGTAAATTTGGTTTAAATTCGTAGAAAAACCATTAAATTGGAAACTTTTTGGATGGTAATATTCAGTTTACGGCGTTTTGTAATAGATTATGTGGATTTATCCAAAAACTTAGAACCAATATTCGAGAACATGTTTTTTGGGCTTAACGGGCAGCGGCAAACATATTGCCACCAACGTTTTGCGCTAGACGGGCAGTGGCAACTATATTGCCACCAATTTTTTCAAGTTTTCCAGCAATTTTTCCAGCAAAAAAAGCTAAATGTTAATGAATACTTCGTATAGTTGTAGATTTAAATGGTAGCTCTTGATCAGTTTCTTAAAAGTGATCCTGCGAGAGGTTGGCAAAAATATTGCCACCAACGTTTTACACCAGACAGGCAGCGGCAACTATGTTGCCACCAATGTTTTGCTCTAAACAGGCAGTGGCAACTATATTGCCACCAACGTTTTGCACCAGACGGGCAGTGGCAAACATATTGCCACCAACATTTTGCGCTAGACGGGCAGTGGCAACTATATTGCCACCAATTTTTTCAAGTTTTTCAGCAATTTTCTCATCAAAAAGAATATAAATGGGTTCTACCGAATGTTAACATTGTGTTTCGCTAAAGTTTGTGTTAATTCCACGCGTAGTTGCCACGGCCTTATAAAGGGTTAAAAGTCATGGGGTTTTATGTAGTCATCAATATGGTCTCCGCTTCGGGTCACACTGAATTCAAATAATACGAACATGCATTATGCCGGCCGACGGTATAGTAGGTCGTAAAAAGTTGGATGCAGTGCTAAAAGCAGCATTCGATCGAGTTAATTGCGACATCCTGCTTGCTTAAATTTTACGCTAAAAAGTGAAATCGTTCTTGTGTGACATAGTTTTACAAGTGAAGCGTGGATCGGACTTTTCATCTGTATTTTCAAACAAATCTGGGGTACCCTCTAACCATTATATTTTTCAATGACACCTACTCCCTTCGAATACGCCTTTAATCGGCTAGTGTTAAGCAAAGTTGAATACGTTAATGAGCTTGGTGTTATCTTGGACCGAAAGATGGCATTTGACAGGCACCGAACGGCATTGTGTCAAGAACAAATAAACAACTTGGATTCATCGCCAAAATAGAACGGAACTTCAAGGATCCTTGGTCCCTAAAAACCTTGAACACGTCGTATACTCGAAAATGTTTGCATGGTTTGGACTCCGCATTAACTCGTATGGAACTTGCGAATTGATTGTGTACAGAGATTTGACGGGGCTGCCTTAGCGTGCCTTGCCACCTTATCTGGATCGTTGCCGTTTACTTGGACTAGACACATTCGAACGAACTACAAAAGGCCTTACTGGTGGTAAAAGTGCCCAACGGTGAAAAAGATTCTCTGAAGCTGATCTATTATGAACTTTCGCACATCATAACGTATACTGAGACCCTCTTTGATGCTTGTAAACAGTTTCACCGGATAACCTTGGGCTCTTTTTAACTTGATCAATAGATTCGCTAGAACCAGTTCATTTCAATTATATTATTAAGACTCTTTGTCAGATGATTTATAACAAACAAATAAACAAAATTACCTTCGAAATGGTTTGGAAAGTGGAAACCTTCAAGTATCTTGGTCTTCATTCGCGCTGATTTATTCAAGCCAGAATTTTCTTGATATGCTAACTCTGCAATAACGTACTAGTATCACCAGTATCTGACTCCAACCAAAAATAGATAAAGTTCAGTGCACTAAGCTAAATCGCACTTTTCAGTTGCGACCGGTTTTCCTTCCGGGCAATATCCTCTGCATTCTCGACTGCAGGAAATCGAATATGCCATCGGGCAGGGTGCAACCGAAATCGACATCGTTGTTGACCGAAGTCTTGTACTGCGGAACGATTGGGCACAACTATACGATGAAATCGTCAGCATGCGGAAAGCTTGCGGTGATAAGGCACATTTGAAAACTATCCTGGGCATAGGAGAATGCGGAACTATGGTTAATGTAAGATGCCGTTTAGGTTTTCAACTAGTTCCTTCCAATTAATAATTTGTTTGTTGTAGGTCTACAAGGCATCGATGGTGGCAATGATGGCTGGTTCGGATTTCATTAAAACTTCAACCGGTAAGGAGGCCGTCAATGCTACATTACCCGTAGGATTGGTGATGATTCGTGCCATCCAGGAGTTCTATAGATTAACCGGCAAGAAAATTGGCCTCAAACCGGCCGGTGGTGTTCGCACGGTCAAGGATGCTGTAGCTTGGATAATAATGATTCAGGAAACTTTGGGTGATGAATGGTTAACACCGGAACTGTTTCGTTTCGGGGCGTCCGGTTTGCTGGACGATATTGAAAAACAATATTACAATCTCTCGAAAAAATCAAAATAATAGTTGTTTAAAGATTTAGTATAAACAGTGTCTTTATTCGAATTTGTACAATACAATAAAAATAAATAACTAGAAGAGTACACACGCTCAATTCTCGATCCGAAAGCCTTTCTCAGGTGATGAACTGTATTTCACGATACGGAGCTTTCCATTTTTCATAACGTAACCATAATGACCTTGTACGTTCCCGTCATTGTCCCGTTCTTCTACGTGAAACTGCCGATTCTTCCTGTGAGGAATAAATAATAATGGAATGAAGTTCGTTGAAATTGTCTATTAGCTCGAAATACCAGCATGCCACAAATTGCTACCAAACACCACATACACCATCGTGCCACCATTAGTATCACAATGCAAGCCACCTTTACCCTTTACCCGTGTCATATCCATACGCATAACTGGTTGGACCTTTATGGCCATGCAGTTGAAAATCAACACGAGCACCTTCATTTTCACTCGGCAGTCTCCTGGTATTTTCGTCCATCCGTCGTTGATTGCTGGGAAAGAATTCCCCGGTGTTCAGCTTGAGTTTCTTAGGTGCTCCAGTCGCTTCCTTATCGGCATCAGCTTGCGTTAACCACGCCGAAGCCAGCAGCTTATCCAGATCTAGTCCATCCAAGAAATATTCTTCGTCGATTTCTCCCTGTTCGCTATTTAGTTTAGACTTATCATTTTCAATCTTTTCCACGTTTTCGTAGTTTTTAATGTTAACTAGTTTCTGATTGGGGATGTATTTCTTTCCCTTAGTTTTCTTTGGTTTTTCAGCGTAGTAATTCGGTTCCTTCTGCTCTACGGGCGGCGGAAGCAGCGGTTCGGTTAGATCATCCTGTCGGGGGCTATAGGAGCCGTATGATGTCTTTTGGGGAGATTCTGCTGACCCGCCGGGCGAATCGATCTCCCCAGCTGCGAAAAAATCCAACAGTTTTTCAAACTCGTCCTGCTCCTGGGGAACAACACGTATCCGGTACTGAGACTTGCCGGCATCCTTCTGTGCCGGGGTGGCTTCCGTAGTGGAGCTCGATGCAGCACCGAACACGCGCTCGTCACGGCCCGCAGTCAGAGCTTTCGGTTTGCTAACCTTCACCGGCTGCGCGTGGGATTGTAGAATGGCACTAAAGAGGCATAATGCCAGCTGCAATGATGGAATGAAGAGAGAAATGTTGTGAAAGTTGTATTTAAATTGTTTATTGTTTTGCAGTTCGAATAGCGTATTTCACAAATTAGAATGTCGGGAATTAAAATAGAAATGAAAAGTAATGAACCAGCATCGTGGTACTAGTCGAGATAGACGAGTAACCTCAATGGAGATCGGATAAGCAACTCAGGAGGAAACCAGGATCGTACGCTGATAGAGAACGAGAGCTCATTCGATCATTGTTGGTTCTCCGGCTTATCACCTCCCAGTTAGCTGCGTTAGTTGGCAAGGAATGCTGCTAATGTAACAAGCCAGTCGTCATTTGTTCGAATCGGCGCTGTTGCCTAGATTCAATAAGATCGTTGCATCAGCCTCGTAATCGTCCTATGCTCTACAGTCGGTTGCGAAGTCTGTCGATAAAGAAGGGTCAATTCTTAAAATGCGAGACAGGTTGTTGGTGCCGCAGGCCTTGCAAGCTACATCCATGAAAAATCAATGTATGCAATGAACAAAGGATAAGAAAATTCGGACTAGAACCATCGGAATAGACTCATGCGACGAAAACGGACCGCGGATTGGAAACTCGGGACGTAGAACTACCGGTCTTTCAACTCGTAAGGGCACACTCTAGTGCTTTGTATTGAAGAACCGCAAGTACAACGTAGCGCGTAGCACTGCAAGAGACGTGCTGAGAAGGCTCAACGATACGATACGATAGCGTTGGCTCGGACCAGTACCTAGTGATGGTTAAGACGCGCCTAGAACTCTCCGTTGTGAAAAACATTTGAAGCCTTGATTAAATCCCACGCAACTCGCTGTAACTTGCCTTGCCGGTAGACTAGACGAAGCCCCTCTCGAGCACTGTTGGTATACCACCGAAACAGTTATTAACAGTGAGTGTAGCAGAGAGCATTTTGGACACGTGGCGCGGTCAACGAAACATCTGTCATGACAATGAGTTTAAGAGAATGGTCGGCGAGGAAGAGATGCGCATTGTCACTCGTCAGAACGTGGAAAGACAAAGACAGAAGGTGATGAAGCGAACCCAAATCATTCGAGAGAAAAAGCGCAGTATGGAAAAACAGGAGTATTAGAGTTGGTGCCGCTACAACGTTCTCAGGAAACGTGAAAATTCTACCAGAAACTGTGTGCATCCCGCCAAGACTTTGTGCCACGAGCTGAAATGTGTCGGGGTAAGAATGGCAGCATCGTGACGGACGATCGTGACGTGACCGATAGGTGTCAGTGCTTCGATGAACACCTGAATAGCACCCGAGATGAGAACTATAGCGCTGGAGACAGCAATTTCGATGGAAGAGACACCAGCCCCAACAATAATGTTAACAATAAAAGATAATGGCGTCCTCAAGCAGCTGAAGATAACAATAAATCGACTGGGAAAGATGGCATCGGAGCGGATCTTATTGTGTGGGACCAGAAAAATTGATCACTTGTTTACACTGGGTACCGAGTGAATACAGACTTTTCATGCAACGTTGCAAATCGTAAGAGAAGCAAACGATGCCCATTGTTACGCGAGCTAGTGTGAGAAGCATAGCATCCATCGCTCACTTCACTGACGCAAGCGTACGACAAGCAACTGCTGACGCTGTATGCATACATTCTGCTTCCTACACACTCTTGAGCGCACAGCTTCATAGCGTCTTTCTAAACAGCCCGTTCACGAGACCAACAGCCCTTGAGTGCGAGCGGTGAACAAGGATATATGGATACAAATTTTTTTCTTTGTCTTACACCCTCGCTTACACATGCGGGAAAGAGTACGGAGCCTCACGAGCGATGAGCTATTACCTGCTGACATGCAGTGACGAGCGAGAGCGACGACCGTGGCTAATAGCTTAGTCGAAAAACTCGTCGAAGTGCATGAGAAAATTTGAAAGAAAGCCCAAAAGAGATTATCATGCAAGTGTGTTCGTTAGAACGAGAACGCGCGTGTAAGAAAATTTGACCACACGAGTACGGGCCTCGCAACACTGACTATTTGTTCGTTGACTTCAAAGTTGCATATGACCACCATAGACCATCGACCGAAAAAGCTATCGGAAATTCAAAATAGCACTACAAAGTGTTTTGAACCGACCGGATATTAACACGCGGAGTACAATCTTAAACAAATCTGGTCGATTTGTCTGCCTTACCGATTACATAGACATTATCGGCACAACATCTATGGCGATGGCTGAAACAGTACGTGAAGCAATGTTGTGAATCGAGCGAGAAGTCAACCATGTATACTTACACGCGAAAGAGTATGAGAAACATAGCATTCAACGTTTACGCCACACACGCAGGCGTAAAAGAAACAGCCGCCGGTGCTGTGTGCAGACATTCTGCCACTCACACAGTCGCGCACGCGCATCCTTACTTCGTCTTTCTGCATAGCTTCTTCCCGAGTCAAAAAAAAAACTCGCGGGCTGCCCGTGAGGCTGGTGGCGCACTGGGATACAAATTTTTCATTACTGTTTCTTCTTCATGTTCGCCCTCAATTCTACTCACGGGCGGGAGTGCGAGCCGTCGTGGGTAATCGGTATCAGCAGATCGGGCTGCAACGACAAGCGACGACTGGAGCTGTTAGCTAAATACAGACTCGCAAAAATTCGCTGCAATGCATGAAGAAACAAGAGCGGGAGTTTTAAAGCGAATGCTTACGCCGTCGTATTCGTCAGAATAAGTTCGCGTGTATGAGAAAATTAGACCACACGAGTGGATTAACCCCCCCTAGTTACGCCAATGGTTATTTTTACTCGCGAGCAATTTATCTGCTGGGTACATAATTCAAAGAGTTTCGAAATTCATAATTTGATGAATGTGCGACCCTGACCCTCTATTAGACAACGTTTCTCCACAGCAGCTGGATCGATTTGATCTATTTTGGATTCAATTGGAAGTGCTGATGTAACTCAATTTAATGAGATCATTATCAATATTTTTTAATCTTTCGTTATTGATCTGATATTTAGTTTAAAACAAAAACTTCCTCTGTTTTTTCTGCGACCAACTTAGCAACTATTCAGTGGGTCGTTGGAGTTGATGTTTAGAAAAATACCAACACTTACAACTGAAAAATTTTGCATCCAGACAATTTCTGATTTCCGGACCAAAATTGAACTGTAACCAGAACAAACACAAATCATACTGAACCACAATTCGACTTTGAAAATAGTTTTGGTTCTAATGTCGTTAAACCTAAATAAACCTACGTTTAATTCGTTTTCGGAGGAGAGACCATCAATACCCTGAATTTTTACCGAAATAATTGCATACTAGTCTAATAAACTAATTATTTAAAGAAACTCGACTGACTACGTTCGGTAGCAACACCGCCCGATAACGCGAATTTCTGTTTTATAGCAGGCGTCAAGAATTATCGAGGTGTATTTATCCGGATCAGCGAAAATTTTTAGAATCATTATGTTCCATGAATGGAATGCGTCTATATAGTACAGTCAACTTTCGTTCGTTGGGCTATCTTTAACTGGGCTACGTTTTAATCGGGCTCCAGTTAATTGGGCTATAGCCCATCTAAAACGAAGTCAAACGTCATTTCTGACAGCGTATTTTTTCTTCCGAGGGGCTCTTGAATATAGTTCTTTTAAGTGTGGAAAATAATTTATATAGCAAAATATTAAAATTAATTGAATGGAACACAATTGCATCATATCGTTTCTGATCCCTTATGAACTTGATCCTCCTATTTTTAGCATCACGGTGAAACAGTTCAAAATGCCAATATATATTAACATTGTAGCATGAAATTCAGCTATTTACTTGTTAAACAATCTAGAACTAAATTTCAACAATGAAAATACTGGGTTCCACTTTGATTCTGTATTTAATATAAGTGTATATTTTTATAAAACTTTCTGCGACGATTTCGACAAAAACAATCAATATATCCCTCGGTTTTGACATCTCAGCCCAATTAACGAAAGTCTTTCACTAAACGCTAAGAGCTTAGTGCAATTAGCAAAAGTTGACTGTAATCGCAAACCACATAACCGAAATGCTTTGGCAGAAAGCCTGCATTTACTAGGAAAATTCGTAGGATACTAGCAATAGCAATTGTTACAATGCAAAAACCAATCAGAATATAAAAAGAGCGATACAATATAATTTTTATCCATGACAGTGAAATGTAATCTATCTTACTCATAAAAATTATTTTTTTGTTCATACCGAAGCTCGAGCGTTATAACACTTTCGGTCACCAAACACTGTCAAAAATTAATGCAATTGTCTAATGATGCCGCAGAGGCCACCCGGTTCAATATTCGATATTCAATATTGACAATTAACCTAGTTTCAGCATCTTTCATTCAAAACAACGGCAAAACGTTGCCGGACTCGTTTTGCAGCCATTTGAATCGATTTCCTTTTCACTATTCGGCACCAATTGCCAATCAACAATCCACCGTACGAAAATTACATCATTAAAACCTTGCAATCGCTGTTTGTTTTTCGTCGAACATTAGAAGCATATTTTGTTGTCTATTACAATGAAATCCATTCAATTACCAGAAGTAAAAACTTCATCTTGCGATTCAGCATCCACTGTTTTCCTTATTACCGCACAATTTCGCCCGCCGTGATACAAATGATTCAACTTCCTGAGCACTGCTGTGTTGTTGTTAAATAAAAGCAATAAACCACACTTAAGCACACTCTAACAACAGCCCCTTTTGAAATGAACCCCGACTACACGTGATCCAATCAGTGAGTGATCAGGCGCTTCCTAGCGCTGCTTGGGGCAGAGAAAATTGTATCCAATATCACTGGCACCGTTCAGTTTTCCAAGTCACAGTCGAATCAGTTCACGAAGCAAACGTCCATCACATTTCACTGGAGACATGTAAATAATCGCACCGATCGTTCATTCTATCCTTCTTATATAGATTAAAAGCCCCACGCGCCGACATCAGTGCCTGCCAGCGCTGCCACTTAGCTCAATGTGCTCGTTGGGTTGGCTAGGCTGGGCTGGGCTGGCTGGGGGAGGTTCGCCTCTTGGCTTACCGTACCCGCTCAGCTCGGTTGAAGCTTTTCGCGGGCGCTACTCATGCCCCTAGTAGAGGAAGCAGAGGTACAAGCGGCTACACTTGAGCCGATTATTTTGATGTTTTTCGCACGCTCCGAGAAAAATGCATGCCTCTTAAGAGCAGTAGAGGTAGAGCAAGAGAAAGAGAGAAAATGGTACTAGTTTTCGAGACAGAAAAATAAATTGTTAGATGAATTTTGTTTGGAAAACACGCACCGGGATGTTGTTTCCTGTTTACAGATAGTTGTGCTTGGTCCTAAACCAAATGAGAATAATCCGTTGAAATCTAATCTTTTTAGACAAAATTCATATAATCTGAGAAAGATTAGCATCGTTTTTTACGCTTGGCTGGACCGGCAAGAGAAATGTCGTGTTCGACGACAGTTACAACAAGGATGCTTCGGCTTTGAAAATTACGGGTTTTCATTTTATCCCATTTTTGGAGCCTAATCTTCATCCCGTTAATATCTCCACCCCCTTTCTATATTCTCAACCGTCTCAAAAAGCAAC
Source organism: Sabethes cyaneus (assembly GCF_943734655.1). NCBI lineage: Eukaryota > Metazoa > Arthropoda > Insecta > Diptera > Culicidae > Sabethes > Sabethes cyaneus. The sequence goes on along the minus strand of NC_071355.1, from coordinate 215,433,035 downwards.
GTTTTATATTTTTCCCATATTAGCATTACCATCATATTTTTCCATAGTGCGAAAAAGAAAACATATTCAACTAAAACCAGCAACAAATCTGTGATGCAATCTAACTCGCTGGATTTATCATCTAAATCAACCCAAAACCCGTTCGAGCTGATTGAGAAATAAAACCATGCGCCTGTCATGTGTCATCCTGAGGAAGCTTTTGGTGATAACGAGCATGAATATCTTTTCCTCCCGTGCCAGTGACTGCATCGAACCATTCGCTAAGCAGTAAGCACCTAGCTGTTGCTCCATGATGCAGCTGCATCACACATGGGGCGATACGTCATTCGCGGCGAACGCGAACGAATGTGCAAGCATCTGATCTCAGCACGGAAGGCTGGCCAGGAAAATGCGGTTACCGATGATTACACCGGTTAACAAGCTGGTGAAAATAAAAGTAATGAGAAAAATGAATGCAATCGCTGCTTTTACTCTCTTTTCCCCAATTGCATAATCGTGATCGTTGTCGTCGATGTCTTTTACGACGACGCGAGTGCCGTGCGGGTCTGCTACCGGCAGGGCGTTTAATTGCAACGGATCAATCCGCTATGGTGGCTGCCCGTTGGAGTAGAGTTTTTCCGGCGACATATCTAGGCCATTATGTCGACGCTCTGGGAACAGGATTTGTTCAACCGAATAAATTACAGGTGAACACCATAGCTCTTCAGTCTAAGACCTACCTGTAAGGCGAGCAAAGTTGTAGGCTGTACCTATCCTAGCTAAGGAAGTACTTTGCAGGGTAGCAGCAGTCGGTGGCTGACGAGTTTGAAAACAGGTTCAGGGTTTGCAATGATAGGTTTTTCACGCGATGTGGAAATAGGTGGCCTGCTTACAACGAAGAGAGCAAGCCGTTGCGCAATACGCAGACTTTTACCAGATTAGGAGTCGTCATACTCTAGGTTTACTGTTATTACTGCTACGATTTCAACGAACCAACCGGCAACGGCGGGCGGAGGTGTGTAATGAAGCTATAAACACATAGGCAAGTTAGTTGGTCAGAAGAAATGGGGTACTTTTACTTTTCTCAGCGGTAGGTTGCCTCGTATTTGGTGCAACACAAGAAATGTAAAGAATGCTGTATTGCACAGATAGCAGATAGTATCATAATTACATGTGTTGTAATAATATTTTATCTGCCAATCACATTTTAGATGATATGTAATTTCTTGGTGGTTATACAACCGCATGATGCTGCGTGCGTAAATTTCTACACCACATAATAATTTAACATTTTTTAATGTTATCGTCGAGCAAAAAAAATTCACTAGAGGCAACGCAAGGTAAACGAATTAAATTACTTTCGTTTACGCAGCCTAACCTCTTAGTTTGTTGTGTAGAAAAGAAATAATTTCTGAACCCTACTTAGACTCCTTCGCTGAAGTGAGTCTAAATACGCGATTTAATGTTACACAATGTTTTAGACGCCATGCCTCTTATTCATACTTCTTATTAAAGTAACTTTAACCCGTATTAACATTAAGGTATAAGAATAGAAAAGAAAATGCTTTCTATTTACTCTATTTTCTGTACTTGATATTTAGAATACGCGCATGGATATCATTACTAATTAGTCACGTCACCAATGCATTCTTTGGACGGACGTCGTCCGATAATTCGCAAAACCAACCTTTTACGACTGCACGACGTTGCGCGTTAATTTTTTGTTGAGAAATTGTTCACCTTGTATACCAGAGATGGTATACAAAATCCGAGAATTCAACTTGCAAGTTCGCCATCACAGACTTAAAGGCGACGTACGATTTAGTTGAGCGAAATGTCATCAGAACACCAATTCTTAATTCTTTTTTTTCATGTGTGGACTCATTACTGCGACCTGTATAGTTGATCTGTTGTGATACCGCCCGGGTGTTTGCTGTATGACCTGCACTGCATTTCTTTTTGCTATAATCGCTATTGAGTGAGCGATATGCTTATTTTAAATTGTATGCGTGCTTGCGTGTATTGGGGTTTACCCTTCCTTCAAAGCTTGATCAACTTTACCCGCTTATTCCTCGCTGCCAGTACTATCCCATATTATAGCCGTCCCTGGCGAGGACTCGTACCTCTGACCAGTACACTTGACTATAGGAGGGACATTTGCACTGTCAGGAGGTTTCAGTGGATAAATATAAAGAATTCAGCATGAAGGAAGGATATATGGAGGGGCCTGAGAATAAACCCATGCTAAAGTCACTTGACATCGAATGGCTTGATTCTACAAAGATTCGAACTCACGACCACTCGCTTGTCAAAGCAGAGTCGGTGACCTTGCGGCTACGGAGCCCCCCCCCCCGCAGTTTCCTTAATAGCTGTGCAGGTTCTGTACTAACTATTATCGAGAGGTGTTGGCATAGTGTCGTCGCTTCAAGCCGCTGTGCGTAGTTAAGCCACAGAGAACAGACTACCAGGTAATTGACGAGAAGTGTGTAAAAGGTTTTTATGTAACTAACGAGTAATTCTACGCTGAACCAACCCTCGAGCTGTAGTAGTAGTAGTAGTAGTAGTAGTAGTAGTAGTAGTAGTAGTAGTAGTAGTAGTAGTAGTAGTAGTAGTAGTAGTAGTAGTAGTAGTAGTAGTAGTAGTAGTAGTAGTAGTAGTAGTAGTAGTAGTAGTAGTAGTAGTAGTAGTAGTAGTAGTAGTAGTAGTAGTAGTAGTAGTAGTAGTAGTAGTAGTAGTAGTAGTAGTAGTAGTAGTAGTAGTAGTAGTAGTAGTAGTAGTAGTAGTAGTAGTAGTAGTAGTAGTAGTAGTAGTAGTAGTAGTAGTAGTAGTAGTAGTAGTAGTAGTAGTAGTAGTAGTAGTAGTAGTAGTAGTAGTAGTAGTAGTAGTAGTAGTAGTAGTAGTAGTAGTAGTAGTAGTAGTAGTAGTAGTAGTAGTAGTAGTAGTAGTAGTAGTAGTAGTAGTAGTAGTAGTAGTAGTAGTAGTAGTAGTAGTAGTAGTAGTAGTAGTAGTAGTAGTAGTAGTAGTAGTAGTAGTAGTAGTAGTAGTAGTAGTAGTAGTAGTAGTAGTAGTAGTAGTAGTAGTAGTAGTAGTAGTAGTAGTAGTAGTAGTAGTAGTAGTAGTAGTAGTAGTAGTAGTAGTAGTAGTAGTAGTAGTAGTAGTAGTAGTAGTAGTAGTAGTAGTAGTAGTAGTAGTAGTAGTAGTAGTAGTAGTAGTAGTAGTAGTAGTAGTAGTAGTAGTAGTAGTAGTAGTAGTAGTAGTAGTAGTAGTAGTAGTAGTAGTAGTAGTAGTAGTAGTAGTAGTAGTAGTAGTAGTAGTAGTAGTAGTAGTAGTAGTAGTAGTAGTAGTAGTAGTAGTAGTAGTAGTAGTAGTAGTAGTAGTAGTAGTAGTAGTAGTAGTAGTAGTAGTAGTAGTAGTAGTAGTAGTAGTAGTAGTAGTAGTAGTAGTAGTAGTAGTAGTAGTAGTAGTAGTAGTAGTAGTAGTAGTAGTAGTAGTAGTAGTAGTAGTAGTAGTAGTAGTAGTAGTAGTAGTAGTAGTAGTAGTAGTAGTAGTAGTAGTAGTAGTAGTAGTAGTAGTAGTAGTAGTAGTAGTAGTAGTAGTAGTAGTAGTAGTAGTAGTAGTAGTAGTAGTAGTAGTAGTAGTAGTAGTAGTAGTAGTAGTAGTAGTAGTAGTAGTAGTAGTAGTAGTAGTAGTAGTAGTAGTAGTAGTAGTAGTAGTAGTAGTAGTAGTAGTAGTAGTAGTAGTAGTAGGCACTTGTGCGCATTCCGGGGTTATAAGAGTCGCCTTCCAGCATTAGGATCCTTCCATGTAATAATCAATTTCGCTGTACCAACTTTAACCCACGTGATGATTTGTTTGTTTTGAATTGAGAAGTGCCATATTTGCTTCAGACCTTAAGGATTCAGGTTGGCAATCCACTCCATCATCCAGCCTTCCACATTTATGATATCAATAATAATACTGTCAACAATATGATATTGAAATGAAATGCGGTATATATGGTAAAAATAGAACAATCTCACCAGCAGTCCTTCGTATGGAATAGAGTAGCGTCCTTTGAGGTTCCGTAAGTGCTTCTAATAGTTAATTTCATTTTTCATTCTGGTATTCATGTGCAGTATTAAGATTCGTTTTGGTCAAAGTTTTTACTATATATCAGGAGATGCTTGATAAGCTAAAACGAAAAACTACAAGCCCTAAGGGTTGTACGAAAGGGTGACGTAGGACTATATCAGATCATTAGATCAAGGACTAATGTAAACTGCACTTATGGCATATGTATGTTTATAAGAATCTGTTAGTGTCATTGTTTAATTGAATTTTTAAAAGAGAAGAATGAAATATTTAAATTCAATTCTTTATTGATTGCAATGGTCGCTTTGAAAATACGTGGACGGGGGTTCATAAGTACAAGGCCTGCAACCAATCAGGCATAGAGATTTCTTTTAAAAATCACTTGTGTGCATCATAGAGTTTGAAATGGCAATGAATGAGCAGCCCGCAGATTATTGTATTGAATACGATTATGCGTAGTTTGGCATGTTTCAATAGTCTTACTTTAACTCGCTTGTGGCCTTTAAAAGGGCCATTGGTTACAAATAACATTAAAGCCAAAGCACGTTCATCGCAAATATGATGTGCCATTCGAATGTCCTTCTCATGTGACATGAATGGCAACAGGCACGTAAGTTAACGGCGTCGATTCACTGTCTTTTGTTCCGAAAATGTTTTACTACTTTTACAGCTTACTGCTTGTTACATAGCAGAAAATATGGCTCATGCGCAAAAACGTCTGTTTTATTTGTATGAGCGTCCTTATCCTCATCCAATAACCCCATGTCAAATTTGGTTCCATTTGCTTGATTAGTTCTCGAGTTATGAGGAAATTTGGGTTTCATTTATGTGGGAGTCCCCCCTCTTAGAAGTAGAAGGGGTCTCAGTACACCATAGAAAGAAATTTTACCTCCAAAAACCCCCACATGCCAAATTTGGTTTCTTTTGCTTGATTAATGCTTGAGTTATGAAGAAATTTGTATATTATTTGTATGGGAGCCACCCCCTCCTAAAGAAGGGAGGGGCTCAATACACAATAGAAAAAATTCTTGCCTTCTGAAACCACCACATGCCAATGCCAAATTTGGTTCCATTTGCTTGGTTAGTTCTAGAGTTATGAAGAAATTTGTATTTCATTTGCATGGAAGTCCCACCCCCCTCTTAGAAAGGGAAAGGGTCTCAGTACACCATAGAAAAAAAATCCTGCCTTCTGAAACCTCCACACGCCAAATTTGGTTCCATTTGCTTGATTAGTTCTCGAGTTTTGAGGGAATTTGTCTCTCATTTGTATGGGAGCCCCCCCTCTTATGCCCTCCTTAAAATTGGTCTCTAGCTCCCCCCATAAAATTGCTGGTCATTCTATCTATCCAACGAGATATAAATTGTTCAGTTTCGTTCAGTAGTTTAGTAGTTATTAGCATTTGAAATCTTTCATTCCAACGTTACACTTCTATTTTCATTTTCACAAAGTGCTACCCAGTCCCAGTATAGTAAACAAAGACGTAGTCCTACGTCAAAAAATAATTAAAATAGCCTATTAGCTAGGCTGTGTGGCTCCGTCGTCTGCCCAAAACCGCGGTTTTGAGACCAGGCAGCCGGGAACCACCCAGCATCGCACCTCCTAGCTTGGCTACTCAATAGAGTATTACCAGGTATTGCCACGTGGAGGCGCTAGGTAGGGGCTTGGGATGGCTAGAGCTATATTGGACGCTCCTCATTTGCCTTCCCCATTTCATACCCTGAACCACCCCTCGAGCTGTAAGTGGCAAACTAAAACTTAAAAACGCTACTATGTAACTCCAGCACAAAGTAATATTGGTAACGGTGCATGCATATTTTTTTATGCGTTTGGCAAACTATACATGGAGGGCGCCACCGGCAGATTTTACACACAAAAAATCGATTGCTTTCTTCGAGCCTGTTAATCTGTTCTCTGTAGTTAAGCCATTGAACTTTGCTGGCTCTGCCACGTCTGACATACAATAGACAGTTCAGTTTTGAACGCATGCATATCGCCACTAACCGTGGACCCCCGTTCGTTTGACCGTTTTTAAACTGAACACTTTTTAATTTGAACCCCGCTGGTTTGCACGATGTGCAAATTAAAAATGGTTCAAATGTCATTCTCAATATGGCATCATTTGCTTTCGCAGACAATGCACATAAACACGATTTGTTTGTACTGATCTAGCTTGTTTAATCCTAGTTTAATCAGTTGCACATTTCGTTTCCCAACGATTACGATAGAAATCCGATCGGAGAATAACATATTCGCTGCTTGGACTAAATCAAACCACCAAAACAATAACAAAGAGCAGGGCGGCCAATTCATACAAGTTTTAGCATATTTAGGGTTGCTAGTTGTTCAAATGAAAAACGAACCCCGTTAGTTTGCATGAGGAATCGTTCAAACGAACGGGGGTCCAGTGTAGTGATCCAAATGGCTGTTTAGATATCATTGCGACGGAAGCAGGTCCTTCGGGCTACCAGTCTTCAAAAACTTGCATATATTTGCCAGGGCAAGTACTAGAGAGTGATAATGGCCTGACGTACGAAGCTCGTTAGAAGCTAGAAAGGACAATTCGAGTACCTAATAGGCTAAGGAAAACTACAGATATTTGAAAGCAAGAAAGAGATAATTAGCTTGGCGTTAAAACACAGACGCAGAAGTGGAAAAGAACAATCAGGGTAGTAAACTTTCAAAAAAGTAAATAAGACAAAAAATGTAAGACAGAATAAGTTAAAAATTGGCTACATAAATCTATAAGAATTTGTTTGTTGTTGGATAATAGCATATTGAGCGTTTGTTCCACGCTAATTAACTGTACAATTGTTGAATCAGAGGTACAACCCAAGCAGCAACCCAACAAATATTCTTGTTGAATAACAGCTTATCAAGCGCTTGTTATCCGGTAATTAGCTATACAAGGGTTAAATAAGCTACAAATCAACAAAAATGTTTGTTGGGAAGACGCACCGAGTACACGTAGATTTTTGCATTACGACTCCCAAATATCTGTCAATATATCGTCGGAGTTGGAAATAGATTCTTCGAGTTACATTTTTTGGAATGTACACATTCAGGTATTAGTTGTTAATGGGGGTGTTGACGCAAACGACTAAAAGAGCTGTTCATCTAATCTTCGCAAATCTCTTTATAATTTGTACTGCTGGAGACAAATTGGGTCGGCATAACATAGTTGCAGTTGGATAATTAAATCATACCATTTTCACCAGCTTTTTACCAACTTCATTGCAGTTGAATTGGTGTAGATATTTTTGACTACGTCGCAATAAATATTACAATACCATTGTGCATTAATTCATATTACTCTACTACCCACAAACCAACATTAACGCGGCATAGCATTCCTAATAAGGTACAACGAATTTCCATCGCACATCGCGCGTGATTTCCCGTTTACCCATAGAGAACCAACAGTTGAGAAATTAGTACAAAATATCGAATACAATCCGGTAGAAAGATGTTCGCTGGTCTGTTTCAGATGCAGCTGCACACTGTTCCGTCGACTGCGTAGCTAATTATGATACCGAATTGCAATGATCTGGTTGCACAATATATTTTCTGCAACGTAATATTAACGCCGCTGCATTCGTTTTGTTTCCTGCTTCTTGGATCTTACCTTGCCCATAACTGGCTGACCGACTGAATGCCGCACGAGCGCCCACGAGTCAACGATTTTTTTTTATCGCCGAAAGGGGGGCGAGTTGCATCTGCAGCTTCACAACACAACTGGCGGGTCAGACAGCACCGGCTGGAGAATAAGCAATTCATTCGCGCATAAACTGAGAAGAAATTTAATCAGCTGATTCCGACTCGAGCTTTTCCCGTGTTTCTTTGAACATGACAATCGCACTATGGTTAGCGCATGATATGCATTTTCGCTTTTCTGCTCTACCCGGTAGAGTTAGTGATACCTGACAACGATCTGTGCATAATGGCAGTCATCTGGAAACTGTGTAGTTGAATATCAAGATCAAGTTTATGTCATTTTTATCAACTCTTGTACGTCGTGAACAATAGGGACGTACGAGCTGAATTAGGCAAATATCCGGAAAATAAAAAGCTATTCCTCCTTAGATCGTTACAGAGCCAAAAAAAAAATTCAAACATCGAAAATGACTCAAGATCTAAGGCGGAAAATCTACCTCTAAATACGGCACTGATCATAGGATGCAAATCTGACTATCAATGGTTCAGTAATTTTGCAAGGTGCCGGATAATGGTTACATTACGTTGAGCATTTTGCTGCCGTGTTAACTCACATCAAAGGTAGAGATGTAATTAAACTTACTCTTACTTTCTTTGTTAGTGTAAGCTATATGACAATTACGATCAATTTCGACATCACGATTAATATCTGCTTGCTATTCATCACGATTAATATCTGCTTGCTATTATTATCCACGGCGGATTTCAATTTTGCAATAGATTCACCCAAGGTTTCAAAGAAACTGTTGTACAATGAACACTAACGCTCATTTAACTGGATTTATGGTTGAACATATGGGCAAACAAGCGTATTACTTAGCTTAGACCTGCGCTGAAAACCAGCGAACCGAACACAAGCAAATTGTCTCAATGGGCTTAATTTTGATTATGGTTCAGCTTACATAAGGACGCCAACCTGTGACCCTTTCGGAGAAGTACTGTCGGTTGATTGTGAAATTTGTTCAAATTTTGCTATTATCAAATGAAATAATAGATAAAGCTGCTCGACTACATGAATTAAATTAAAAAGTTTTTTTTTTCTATTTAGCGACTTGCATGCATCTTCTTGTGAGTTTTAACATAGTGTCCAAAGCATCTTTTTAAGCGCTTCTAAACTTAATGTTTAGACGTTTGCCAATAGTCATAAAACAGCAGACAAACAGCTTTTCGTGTTTATGGATCGTACCGAAACTGGAGCACGCACTGTTTATTCCATGACCGAATCGGTTTCATAAGCCCATCACACCCCGTGGTGTGAAGCCTCACTTTATAGGGCAGCTGACTTAATGGCTAGGCAGTTGTGTATAACACGAGCATTTACACAGCTGATTGCAAAATTCAACAGCTTCGCCTTGGCAAGGGCGATGTCCAAACATGAACTATATCAATTATTAATTGGCGTAAGTTACTGTAATGTATGCCTGATCGATTATAGCACAGTGCTTGCACTTGAAAACACGTAATGATTACATTCTTCTGTGCCATCAAAAGAAAAAGATACATAGTTGAGCCGAGTGTCAAGCAAAAAAGTCTTAGCGGTACATTCCAGCGAAAGATGGCCTTTGCTGTTTTGTTTGACAGACCTCGCAACCAACTGTTAGTGTTCAGGACAATTGCGGGGCTAGTGTTACGATTCATTGCTATTGACTCCAACAGTCTCTCCCCTCGAGGCTAACTGAGAAGTCGAATATCATTTTAGTCGAGTCTTCTAGTTTCGCAATTTAATAATAACGGGTAAGGCCAGTAGACGGCCTTCACTTCTAGAGTCTCAAAGCCACACCTGAAATTTGTTTTTAATGGACAAGATGAAGAATGTGTTTATTGCCTGGTCAGAGCACATTAAATGTTTTTGACATTTTGCCACCTAAACTGTAATATTCAAAAGCAATTATTATGATCAAAATATTGCTAAATGCAAGAGAATTTTTACCATCGAAAATAGACAATCGCTCATAAAAGTTCTATTTTAGAGTGAATCGTTTCGGTGTAATTGGCGCACTTATTGTTAGGAATGTAACGAAAAAGCGCACAGAAGATATCGAAACGAACCAATCTAAAATAGCACTTGTATAAGCGATTGAGTACTTTTGATGGTAAAATTTTTCTTGCAACTAGCAATAAAAGTTACGAAAACATATTCATTGTGTTCTAATAAGCGGAATGAACGAAGTGAAAATAGTTTCATGAATAAAATATTTATTTGGAACATAAAAACTGCTCTTCCAAAAAATGAACGACGCCTATTTGTATCTTAAAGAGTCTGTAACAATACTTGACATTACTTACATATCCTTGCGAAATTTCCCCAATTTACTCGGTTGTGCCTTTTGAATGCTGGGTTCGCCATAGAGTTGGGCGAGTTCAAGGTCCTCTGCCTCCACAATCCGTTTGCTTGACGGGAACTCCGCCGAAAATCGTTCTTAGCATTCATCTTTCGAAAACTCCGAGCATTCGCAGGTGCTCCTTGAGCATTGTCGACGTTTTATGCCCGTAGAGAACAACCGGTCTAAAGAACGTCTTGTACAGGGTACACTTTGAACGGGGGCTTAGTTTGTTCAACCGCAATTACTTGTGAAGCCCGATTTCTAGTGAGCACGACTTCCGCCGATAATACGCCGCTGGTATCATCCGCTGTTACCAGTGAGCCAAGGTAGACAAATCCGTCAACTACCTCAAACTCATCGCCGTCAATCGTTACACTACTGCCCAAGCGGCGTCGATCCGTCTTGGGTTCTCCATCCAGCATGTAGTTTGTTTTAGATGTATTTACCTTCAACCTACGCACTTTAATCTGGTGTACTGTTCAGCCCTTACCACAGTTTTTCTACCGGTAACATCCATGCCATAGGCAAAGCAGACGAATTGACTAGATTTGTTGAAGATCATGCCCAACATGTTGATATCCGTTCGATTCATAACGCTTTGTAGCGCGATTTAGAACAGCAGGCAGGACAGACCATCAACTTGATGAAACCGTCTGTGTGATTCAGGGGAACTCGACAACCCACCCAAAATCCGAACACAGCGCTGTGTTCCATAGTACATTGAATCAGATTAATCAGTTTTCTAGAGAAGCCGTTCTCGATCATGGTTTTCCATAGATTTCTGCGGTCGATGATATCATATGTAGCTTTGAAGTCAACTAACAAATGGTTCGTGGGAATTGTGCATTCACGGCCATTTTGGAGGATATGTGCAGTTTACATATTTGATTCTGTGCTGATCACTCGTCAACGTAGCTGAGTTGATAAATTCCCAGAAATCTGTTCGTAATTGGTGATAGTTGGAAAAAACTGATTTGAGATAGCTTTTTGTAGGGGCATTGAGAACGGCAATCGCACGATAGTTCTTACAGACTAACCTTTCTTTTAAATCGGACATCTTTCCACTCCGGTAACTGTTCTGTATCTAAAATTCCAATCTAAAATTCTAGTTGGGGCTGGCACTTCTTCCATGCTTGTTACTCCATCGTCCGAGTCAACGTTAGCGCTTTGATAGGATGTGTTTATGATGCCTGATCATTCGAAAATGGATTGGCCACCACCCAATGACCCGTTTCCGCATCTCTCATTATGAAAGCAATATCCAGCACATATTGCCGCAGCTCTGGTAGTAGTTAGCATATCCATCGCTGAACGTACCTACTGTTGAGCTCTATTCTATCAGCAAACCTTCTGCAGAGCTACGACGTCGAATTTTCGGCTCCTTAATACGTCAGAGAGCATTCGATAGAAATTGGCAGTTCCACGTCCCAAAATTTCCAATCCATATAGTCCTTCATCGTCGAATGGGTCTATTCCGATTGTTCCAGTCCGAATTTTTTGTTCCTTATTCATGCGTCGCCGTCACCCCATCGTATCGCCGAAGGGTTAATGATGCTCCTAGCTTCTAGACCGTTATGAGTCTTAAATCAAAATCATCATTCTGTAGTGCTTATTGATATTTATTAAAGCAGCATATCAGAATGTTACAAAAATATAAATACTCCTAGTATTATCATTTCCCCTTGCACAGTGGCAAAGTACCTATAAGCCAAGCTGAAGTCTTTTGGTTATAGTTTGCAATATTAACACCTCCACACTTAATTCTAGACAATCAAAAGCACGCCATATTATTCCTAATCTCCTCAAACAGCTTTCGTTCGATTGCTGGTCGAATGATTCGATCATTCGGAACGTTAACACTAACGTACACCTGTTTCTTCAGCTTCCTGGCTAGCTTTTGAGCAAGTTCCTCCGATCCACAGCCGACCAGCGAGCCCAGGATTGAGGTAGTTAGGATTTCGCTGTCCGCAGACATAGGCATAGCCATTGCCAGTTCGTCGAAGTTTTCAGCGTTATTCTCACCAATGTAGATGAATACCGAGTTGTTCATTTTTAAAACACGAACGTTGTAGCTGTTGTCGCAAACCTCCACGCTGCACAAATGTGTGGTAAAGTTTGATGGTATGGCAGAAGTCATGGCGAAGCTAAAAATAATACACATTTTATTAAAAGATGAAGATTCTTGAACGCATTACAACTCACAATGAACACAAACCAAATCCAAACACATCCAAAGCTAATTTAAAGAGTTAATTGCAAAACCGACAAAACCCAATGGTTGTAACAAAATAGTTACTTCTTCTTCTTTAGTTGTGGACCCTAAAGCACCACTTCGCTGGATCGGTAACCAGGACCATAATATTCAACCAAAATAGTTACAATAAATGTAATGTAAACATAAATTCAGTCTTGTCCAGAGATGCCATATTTTCTAAAAAAAATGTCTGCAACTGCTCGAAACCCGAAAAAATCGAGCAGTTTTCCGGCTACTCGAATTTTCTGGTTTAAAAATAATCTGCGAAAATCTGCACACTTTTTTAGGAAGTCTGTGAAAGTTTAAAGAGCTTCGAACAAAAATCTGCACCAAAACAATAAAAGTCAGAAAAACTGCAAATATCTGCAAATTTATAATGATCTGCAAGACCGTTCCAAAAATCTGCAATTTGCAGACAAATCTGCAAATCTGGTATCCCTGGTCTTGTCGAAAACCAAACGTCAAATACAGTTAGTGACTTGACAGTGACAGTAACAGAATCGACAGAAGGCTAGTACATATAACCGACACCAATAACCATTTGGCGCTGTTCTCTGTTAAGAGGGAGGCCTTTACCTTTGTTATGGCTGAATTTATAAATCAGTATTGTTATCTATGAAACTCAGGCCGACTGGTTTTGTTCAGATTAGTCACAAGCTTCGAGACGAATTCGTTTGACCATTCAAAATTTGATTGAAATATAAATTAACAGTATAATGTGTTTCAACTCCTTTGAAAGCATAGCTCTAAATTATGTTTCGGTGCGTTTCTAAAAACAGTTGATAGTATTTTGAACTGAAACATCGAAACTTTTTACCACAGAGAACAGACATCCATTCAGGAACAAATTTTTCGGGAATTCTTGGATAAAATTTCAAATTAAAATCACCTAATATGCTAGCAACACCACCACTATAGTTTCCCAACTAAATGGTTCTTTTGATTTGCACACTGACAACCTTTGGCTCCTCTGGCACTAGTATATATGGGCTATATGCGTTATGCTAGCGCCAGAAGCTAGCTGTTGTGAGTTTAGTGTAGAAATTTATGCGCCTTTAGCGACACCATCACTATAGTTTCCCAACTAATTTGGCATAAGTTTTCTCCAAGTGGGGACCTTTCGCTTGGATGTCTGTTCTCTGTGTTTTTACTTTGAAAGTGCAAAACATGAAATCAGATATTTTAACGATGTTTAAGGCAGAAAAGATTAAAACCAAGTTTAGCATTTTATGATTACAAAGCCGAAAAATGCTCCATTGAGTGAACTATCAGTCTTTGAAAAAGTTTGGTTTTCAAAACACTTTAGGCACTAGCTCAAACAATTCTGTAAGTGAATACTTTCGCTACAAATTCTATCTAGAATCCATTTCCATGTGACTCACAAAATACAAAAAATGAGCAATGTTAGATCTTGTTTCGTAGATGAAGTTACATCTTATTTCGTAGAAATTAAATACGTTCCACGAGTAGTTGTTGTTTTATAGTGACGCTTTTCCGGAAAATTTCGATAAACGAGCCGCCCTTAAAGAGTTAAACTAGAATATTATGCCTTTCTTCCCACGTAACATTTTTGTTGTATAATAGCTTATCAAGCACTCGTTCCACGGGAATTAGCTGTACAATAGTTTAATAAGCTTTTAGACAACAAAAATGTTACTTGGGTGGACAAAGACAGAATTATGAATTCTATTATTTGATAGTGCTCCAAAATATTTTTCAATCCATTTTAAAACATTGAAATTTAAATCGTAATCTTTACAATCATTAACTTAATGTGGCAATAAAAAGCGGTTGATGTTTTATTTGGATTAGGTTATTATTTTATGTCAAGTTAAATCAATTACATCAACTAATCATGATATTCTTTTCGAACGACATCAATGAAAATCAACTGTTAAAGTAACGGACAATTGCAAGGCTCGTTCTACAATGACATGCGATGAGTAGTTTGTTAGACCAGGGTCGTACCTCGAGACCAACCAAAAGGCTTGGTTTGGTAAGCAAACTAAAAATTAGAATGTAACTGAATTTATCTTCTCAATCACAGTCACTTCAAACGGAATCTGAATTGACTCCAACCAAATATAAATTTATTCCATTGTAAATACATTTCATTAAATCAATTATTTCTCAATTGAATGAAAGAGTGAAATTTCGCCAACAAAGAGAATGAAGTAGGTAATTTTCCGCGAAACGTTGGTTAATAAAACGCATTTTCCTCCTTGGCCGATTCCGCGGAAACGTTCAGCTCCGCATGTGGAAGGCGCTGTTGTTGACGATGGATCCTTTCTTCAACAATTTCACCATTCATCTCGGCCCCAAACTCAACCGTCATCTTTATTACGCCGCTTTTCAATTGAATCGATCCGAATCGCGCCGAATTATGGCATCTACCTTCGCAGGTTCATTTGAGCATACATCCTGATGGAGCACAGCCGAGAAAGCGACGAGCAAAATACGGTCTCCTTTCGGGGGAAAGGCGCGTTTTCAAGCGAATCCTTTTAATTTTCCTCATCTCGTAGCGCACAAACCGGCACCAAAGGGAAAAGTTGCTTTCGCTGTGGACAGCCTCCTTGCAAGTACAATAGCATGATTCTCTGTTCGTTCTATGTTAAAGTAAAATGGCTTTTCATAGCAATGGTAAACTTTTCCCGCTCTAAGGAAGGAGTTGGTATTATTGTATTTGCTTCAACAGAAGATGTCTTGCAGTGAAAGAATTCAATCTTGCTTCTTGAACTGTACTCCTCTGTTCTTAGAAGCTGGCAGGGTAGTGAATCGAAAATTGGGGTTCAGCTTGTGGAATGTAGAGAATTTCCTTTCAGCATAATTTGAATAAAGATGGAGGTTTATAAATTACCTAACCTGTTCAAGCGAACGAACAGCATGGAATTACTGAAAAGTACAATTGCTGTTGTGCTTGAATATTGCTTGAATCATCAAAATTATTTTAGAATATGTTAAGAATTCGAACCTAAATGTGTTTATTTGGAAATAACCATTGCATTTCACGTCAAGCAATTATTGTAATTAGAAATTTGAAGAGACTCAACGGAACAAGATTGTTCCAGAGTGCAACCAACAGTGTAAAATCTGAACAAACACGTTTTCTACCGGTACCAATCATTGCGAATTACTAATCAATAGCGGTTAACTTGAAAGTGCCTCCAGTTTCATTACCCCGTACACTAAATGTAATAAACGCAGAATCATTCCTAACCGTAAGGCGGTGACATTGCTTGCTCGAATAAAACAATTAAATGCAAATTGAGCGGTTTACGTTGTTCTGTAAAAAAGTTATCGATTTTTAAACACAGCCATCTATCATTCGAGCACGGTAAACATTCCTTGTCGAGAAGCAGCGGGCCGACAGTAGTGCATGAAACGAGTGGAAGAAGGATTTTCGCTTAATGGAGTCCTGCTTAAAGAAGACGACCGTCTCGTTTCACGAATCCAATTGAAAACGCCGGTCATGTCTTCGTAACAACCGCAGCAGCAGCAGCAGCAAGCAAGCAAATAGACATGATGCGGTGAGATAAACGACGCACAGAGTAAAAGAAAAGACGGATGTAATCAAAAGGATTGTCTCCAAGAAATAAACGGTAGTAAATGACTGCTGCAAAAATTAGTTGGGGAAATGTCCAGCACGAATAGCGCTCGTAAATAGTTGGTGGTTTATTTCATTAATTGAGCAAACCAATGACGAGTTGGTAATCGATGAATCAGTACGTAATTTGTTAATAAATTTTCAAATCTTTACAAAATAACAAATTTATACATGTCTAACATTACCCGGGAGATTGTATTATGCGCATTTTTGTACTTCAAAAAGTTAAATTAAATACTACTTCTTCTCTTCTCTTCTTCTGTTTCAAGTTACTTGAAATCCTGTGAAATAGGTAATATGTTAAAATGTTGAATTTAGTCTATATGCTTGATTCTTAAACCAAACTATAGAGAAATATGAAGTACAGTTGGATTTCGAATTTGGTACGATTCGATTTTGGTATGCCTCGATTGATTGTGGCAACAAAAGTATTCGTTTTTGGCAACACAAGATATTTCACTTTCAAAAATATGCTTAAATATCAATCAGTTTCCGCATACATCCTTTAAATGACGAAAAAATGATGCCCTCAGTATATTCATGAAAAAAAGTTATGTGATTTCGAACAATACAATTTTTATTGCCGTAGGACTACGTCTTACCGCATGGTGTCAATGACTTATTTGTACCGGACGGATTGCTCTTGGCGGACTTTTTAAACAACAAATGATTTCAATCGTTGATTAATGATATTTAGTCAATTTCTAAAGCATTTACATTCAATTTTTCACATAAAAAAGGGTCTCGATTTTGGCAACATAGGTGACACGCATTTGTTGCCAAATTCGAAATCCTACTGTACAATTAATTTTTAGAGCAAATTTAAGAGTGCTGTGATTGGTTTCCCTGAACTTAACTTGGGTAAACTCAGAGTCTGTACAAAGGTTTTTTTCTGTTACACAAGCTTACAGGCACCTTCCAGTCTAACACTTTTCTGGCAGACCCAGAGATTGTTCTACCAGCTTTCGGGAACCGTTAATATCCCCACTCTATTTTAATGTAGTCAATTTTATACACAAAGTTATTTGTGTTTTATATTTCGGAAACATTAAAAAGCATTAAGCGGAAACATTAAGAGCTTAAAACATTCGTCAATTCGGAAATAATTTCCTAAAACAATGTCCAATTTCATTTTTATACACGAAGTTATTTGTGTTTTTTATCTTGGAAACATAACCTTGAACTTGATACATTCGTTAAATTGTAAATAATTTCCTGAGACGCTAATTTTTCAATGATCACAAATAATTTGCATAATTTGTTCAATAATGACTCGCAACTTGTCAGTTTATTAAAAGAATCGAATTTTGCATAAACTTCAAAAATGGGAAGCTTATTTATATTTTAACTAGCGACCTAGAGCCACTACGATTGTGGGCTAGGAAATTATGAGGGCTCTTCCAATGTTTTCAGCCACGCAGATATTCAATCTACCTCGGCAACTCTAACGTGCCTCTTCATCAACTCTTCATTGCACGCCCGTTAATACACAAGGAACTTCTGCACAGCATCTTCTCGATGTTCGGTTAGTTGATAGCCCAAGTAACAATTTTGTTATATAATAGCTTATTAAACTATTGCACAGCTAATTCCCGTGGTACAAGTGCTTGATAAGCTATTATACAACAAAAATGTTACTTGGGAGAGGCTTTAAAAATTTCCGAACACCAAGATATTTTATCTCGAGAACCCGTTCAATGATTTAACCGTGAATTTCTACATCAACGTGTTGTTTTAAACGGTTGCGCGATATTATCATATATTTGGTTTTGCCAGTAATCATTCTACAGTTGTTTGAAATTTTACCATCTACTCAAAGAGCGCAATTCTAGTGTATTATGGCATTATCGAGATTTCTAGCTGCAATGCACCATAAAGTATAGCGAAAAACGATTGATGTCCCAGAAACGTAAGACTTGTTTCATGTCATTAATGTACATAATAAATTAAATGGGCCTTATACACTACCCTGAAGTGCACCTAGAGTATTTCTCGCGGGACCTGGGATGAAATCATAAAAAAATGTCTTTTAAAATCTGTCACATGACTCATCTTCTATTATTTATATCGTTCGTTGCTTCGTTTTTTTATTGGTGCTGGCTTCCCACTGTATCACCGTAGGACCAACGTAGCTCGAAAAAACCCTGTCAGTATACGATTATTCCTGTCAGTATACAACCTTGGTTTCCAGCGGGGTGGGTTATCCGATCTTCATCAATGTTGCACGTAGGTGCGGATAGGAGCTGCAAGATAAGAGTTTGACGAAAAATGTTTTGGCAAAGCCATGGGTATAAACGTCTTTTAGAATATGACCCTTCTTCATCGACAGACCTCACAGCCGGTTATTAGAGTACTGGCCAATTACGGGGCTAGTGCAATAATCCTACTGACTCTATAGCAGCACCGCCCAATCGAGATTCGAACATACGACGACTTGCTTATTGGGCTAGCATCATACTCCGAAGCTGGGTGGGCCTAAAAAATAGTTGAATTCGAATTTTTCTAAGACTTTCTAAATGCGGGCAGCTTTTTAAATAGTCTTCGTCGGGGTTTGGAAAGTAATTCACACTTCAAAAAAAATCTGTAGATTTACGTCTTGTGACATGCATATGAATGGAACATCGCATATAAAATAATGTGTTATTTCACAATATGAAATATCGTAGCGTGTGTTGCCTACATGTAGGTTTATTTATTACATTTACTGCCATAAACGCATAACAGTCCCATATTACTTTTCACCATTTTTGAGATAAACCTGGGAATCATCTTTAAATTACTTATTTCAATACTTGTTTCAATATTTCAAACAGAAAAGCTATGTTTGTTCCCAAAATGTTGAAAAAAATATTAAACTATGTCAGTACCATATTACAAATAAACGCATAACAGTCACAGTAGCGAAAATATATGAATAAGCAATAGATTTTAGAAATTCCTGAACCGATTTAACTGCAACAACTACCAAACGACAATTTTATGGCCTACAAGAACACTGTTGAAGAAAATTTGGAGCGGATAGACGGTTCCGAAGCTATAGTCGGAACAAGTTCCGGAATATATGGAACTTGAACCACCTTGAAACACAATAATTCCATTGAACGACACCTCTAAGTACTCGAATTTGCAAAACTAGACCATTGGTAGTTATATAAATTGTTCAAGACGTCATTGACCATATCTAACCACATATCCGGAAATGCTCCGGATACGCCTACCGGGATCAGTTTCTGAATAGAACTAAAATACAACATGTGACATCTCTAAGTACGCGAGAGTGCAAAACTAGCTCAAAATAGTTCATTTGTCGTCATATAATATGTCCAGGATCACATTGGTCACACTCGGACACGTTCTGGGAGTGTTTCTGACACAGGAAAGCGACCAGTTTCTGAGTTGAACAAAACCCCTTATGCGACCCCACGATGGCAAATTGCAAATAAAAGCAGAAAATGCTAGGAACTGGAAATTTATCTTCAGAGTTATCCTTGCTCCCGTAAAATTTCAAATAGTTCTGTACAGACATTTGAAGCAGTTGAATTAAACGTGCACGTGAATTATCAAAACAACAACGGCACGTGGTCGTGAAAATACTCCACCGGCAGTCACCGGTTCACCGGCAATGCAAGGATCAAGGCATGCTGTGAGTGTGACTGTTATGCGTTTATTCTTGCTTATTCAAGCACAAATAAACACATATCAGTAACTTCGGTAGTTTTTATAAGTTTTGGAACAAATTGTAGGTCACTTGTGAACAAATTGCTTGTAAAAGTATTCTATAGTGTACATTCAAGTAATATTATGATGATTTGGACGATTTGTTTCCAAAATTTACTCAATATTAAAGAAAAAATGTAGCGGTTTCAAATGCGTTTTTCACCGCTGCAAGTTTTTGCATAGGTGACTGTCTTCCATTAATGGGCAGTTTAGCTGACGCAAAAATTTTACTTAATATCTTAAACTGTTTAAATTATTTACGTTTTATTTAATGGATAAATATATGTGATTTTTTTTACTTGTTCATTAATTTACATCCGTTTCAGTTTACGTCAAATTTGAGATTCATTTTCTCGTTCAGTGTATAGCTGCCCATAGAACGAAAAATTGAATTTGATATTAGAAATAAACTGAAATGCATATAAATTAACGAACACGCAACAAAAATTACATACATTTTTCCATTAAATAAAACGTAAATAGCCTAAACCGTTTTTAAGATATATTTTAACATCAAGCCAAATGTAATAAAAGAAGCCTATGTGTATGCAACACACGTGATAAAATTGTATATTGAAAAATAACACGTAATATTATATAATTTGCGATGTTCCATTTATGTGCATGTCTGAAGACGTAGGGTAAAGTGGTGCAGAATGCACCGCTTAAGCAAAACATCATTTTGCAACGGCATGTTTGTTCCACGTTTTTCAACTTCTAGAAGACTTTGGTATCTTTTTTACACTTACTCCTGGTGAAATTTCCTAACAAAAACCAGTATTTTTTGTTATTTTTGACGATTTTTGGCAAGAGACAAATCATTATGTGAGGCAGAACGCCAAAGCCCGTGGACAAAACGCACCAAGTTTGCCCAGCTAGGCGTTAAACGCAACCAAAACATTTACATTCAATAACGTGTTGTATAAACTCCTAAAACTAGGCTGCCGAAATGGCGGAAGCGTTCGTTATAGCGTTTGTTACAAACGCTTGTTTGCTGAGATACAATGGGTTCATAGCTCAACATAATTGGCAAAATATTTTATAACTGTTCGATCCCGCTGTGATGCATTGTACCCCTGTTTTGTATTTTGAAGTTTTTTGCAATATATGTGAAAAACATGCCTAGTTAATGCCGTTTTTGTGATGAATCATCGAGTATGACAGTATATCAATTAGATAGACTGTATTTATTATGAAATTTTCATACCGACTAGTGGTAAAAGCTTACCACTAGCTTAAAAGAAAACCGTGATTTCTTACATGTGGAATGAGATCGCGGATAATCGCTTGATTTTATTGGATGTGGCTATGTTTGATGCTTTTACATTCTACACAATTATGAATTAGCTTGTTTTACACCAAAATAAAATGCGCATTCATAATTTTACCAAATAGTTGATGGGTTTTTTACGTATATTCCCCATCTCTGGGTAATGATGATATTCTGTCTGTGATCTGTGAACGATAGTATTATTTATTAGGTCAGCTGCAACCAGTTGACGAAACGATAAAGTTAAAGTTTTAATTAGTCAACATAATGTTTTTGACGCTAGGTTCCTTTTGGCTGGGCTCCAGTCACATGTAGAGTGCGAAATGTCTTTAAAATGGTCCTTAAATGCAAAATTATATCACGGTAGATTATGTTGAACTTGCACGGTAAATGATCATTGCATCGAGAATTCTACAAAAACGGTAATTTTGTATGCTCAGTTCCAATAGATTATTCTTAGTCCCGATAATTGTCAAAAAAAATTAGCGAATAGGACGGTATTCCATGGACCGCCGCGGCGCGCCGCTATCAGCAACAGTAAATACCTTTTTAACGGCAGAACATTCGTTTTATCGAGGGCCTGTAAAATTTATTTGATAAATAACAATTACAGATTCTTGCGAAAGAAATTTGTTTTGACTAATCACTTTAAGTTAACTTTTGTTGATCAATCGATGAAGTTTACTGAGGTCATTCGTTGAGCATTTTGACGCAAGGCAGCTTCAACCTGGTCAACCTGGACCTGGTTCTTGAAGAGAAAGGATTTTACTGAACAGTCGTCCGGCACCCTTGCGACGTGGATGGTCCAACGTAGTCTCCCAACTTTTGCCAGGTTTACGTTGGGCATCTCTTCAAATAGTGCATGCAACCCGTTCCGTTCAACACCTTTCGTTCAAATACGGCTAATGTACGTATGTTCTCGTAAGCAAGGCTGCTGTACCCAGTTAGCATTTTCATATGTATAAAAAAAGTAAAAATCAGCATTACGTACAGATATACGTGCTAAATAAATCGTATTTCATGCGCAAAATTGGCATATCCGTACTATTTTGGAGGCGATATACGTGATTACGAATAATTTTGAGCGTTACGACTATATAAGTATTTATGTACGATAATATCCGAGTCGCTCCGTACTACTCTGCGATTTTGTGCTGAAATTCGTATGTATGTCAGTCATTATCATTATATATGACAGAAAATCAACTTGATCCCACTTTATCCAGCTTTAGTTACGATTTTGAGTTTGTTAGGAGATATTTACGATAGTTTTCGTACATTGATATACGAGTTGGTGCTAGCTGGGTATCAAGTCCATAGAGGACTACAGGTTTGATTAGCCTTTGTACATCTTCAGCTTTGTGCGGCGGCGTATGCTCATTGATCAAAGCGACTTGTGGAGGAAAAAGTAGGCTCGACTTCCAGCTTGAATGTGTCGTTTAATCTCCTTACTATTATTGTTATCTGCGGTGAATAGAGATCCCAAATGAATGAACTCATCAACCATTTCCAGTTCATCGCCGTCAATAGTCACTGACCGACTTGGTATTCGACGCCTCGATTTGAAACCCAATCCTCCAAGCATCCGTTTTTAATCTAGCGTAGATTGCCTCCGCCGTCCCAAGGCTTCCCAAGCCTTGGGGGTCCCAAGTAATGATGTCGAGGTTGTCTGCAAAGGCTAGAAGTTGGGTACTTTTGCTGAAGATCGTTCCTCTCGTTTCGATGCCCGCTCGCCAGATCACACCTTCAATAACAATGATAAATAACATACAGGACAGTCCATCCCTTGCCGCAACCCGCTGCGCGATTAGAAGGCAGTCGAAAGTTCTCCGGAAACACGCATGAAGTACATCACTCATCAGTTAGTACAGCCGCATCAGTTAGTCTGGGAAATTGTTCTCGTGCATTATTTGCCATAGCCGTTCGCGCTCGACTGTATCATGTGCTGCTCTGAAATCTTCGAAAATTTGATGGGTGGGCACGTTATACTCTCGACACTTCTGGTGGATTTGTCGAAGATTCAAAATTTGATTCCCAGTAGCATATGCCCCCACAAAGCCCGCCTGATACTGTTCTACCAATTTTCTTACTATCGGGGATAGACGACGTAACAAAATCTGGTAAAGCACCCTACAGGCGGCGTTGACCAGCAATTACAGCAATCGAACCGTTCTCCATTTTTTGTAGATGGGACAAACCTCACCTTCCATCCACTTGCTAGCTGTTCTTGGTCATTTTGGTAGCATTCTGCTCGAAGTCGGTCGTTTCCGGTGGCTATGTTGTTCTTCCGCTGACCGATTTCTCGCCGGAAATCTTCGGGATCGGGAATCGGCACGCTGTTATCATTTGTAGACACTCCTAAGTTAACTTCCGTTGCGTCTCCTTCGCCGTTGAGATATTCATCGCAGAACTGCTTCCACCTGTTGACCAGCTCGCGCTCGTTTGTGACCAGATTTCCCTCCTCGTCCTTACATATATCAGACACTTTTTCCTCCTCAGGGTCGTGGTCAACTCATTCTGCGTTCGTCACCTATTGAAAACAGCTTTAATGTGTCGCGAATAGCAAATTAAGTCGTAATTTTATGACTTTTTACCAGACCGTTTTGATCGGGAAAACTGGTCAGTTTTTTAATTTTTTCACTATCGCGTGGTCCTGCCGGTTAGTTTGCTGCAGTTACCTACCACCCGGTCCTGAATACCCGGATTTTTTTTATCATAAACCAACTTACTTTTTAAGCACATATTTTGGTGCTAAAGTAAAATGTAAAATGGACAGACATGAAGTAAAATGGCATAAGAATCTGTGTGGTTTATATGCCCATTGTAAGAAATAGGTTATATGTTGTGGTTTTTATGTTCATTTTATATTAATATGTTTTCTCCTCACTTTTCTTAGCAGTCTATTGAATAAAAAACCAGGAGCAGAGATGCACATATATTTCGAGCCGCTATCTATATTACTGTGATTTGTATAATTTTTCAAATAGCAGCATATTGACAACTAATCAAGAATCATCAATAAACTAGGTCACAATGAAAACATCGATTTATACCGCAGAATTTTCAACAGTTTTCATCGATTTTCCAGCAGCATTTTTTATTGACTTTCCTAAAATTCCACCGATCACCATTGGTTTTTTTCTCTCTTTTCATCCCAGACAGACGCGTTTCACATACCAGAAAAATCAACACACGTAGTGTTCTAGTATTTTGCCGTTAAGGGAAAAATCTATAATCACACAAATGGGAGCAAAGACTACCCACAGTAAGGAGAAACAAATAGAAAAAATTCGAACCTTGCACAAAACCTTTTTAATAGAGTTTGAAAATAGTAAAAGAGCGAGCAATCAGCGAAAGTACATAAACCGAAAATAATCTTCCATTGCAATTTTCTTCCACCCTTCAATTCACCCAATAACTCCCACTTGCGGCATCGGCGGCAACAGCCATTGCCAAATACCACACATTGGCTTGCATCAGTGGAGCGGGGCAGCACTCTAGGTTGCAATGAAACGAACACAAAAAAAAAGTAATAATAAAGGTTGTACTACTGCTCACTGAATGACGCGATATCTGCAACTTACTTATCCACCCAAACCTAACCTATGCAGACACACATACACAATTACATTCATTGCCTAACGCTGAACGCTCTGGCAGTTTAACTCGATAAACTCGATCTCTCAGTTCACGACGACTCAATCAAGTCGATTTCAGTCTAAGTTCACTGCGAGGAAACAAGCACCGTGCCACCGTGACCGTGATTTCACTACTACCAGCAAGCACACCAAGAAGCACACAAAGAAGCATAACGTGGAAAACCAACCTTTCGAAAATGCGCATGAGCAGAGCTGTGTGTACAGGAAAATTGGATCTAGGGTGGGTGAAAAACATGGCAAATTTAGTTTTCATTGGTTCAATTTCATTATTTCAACAGCAATCGTAAATTTTGAGTAGAACATTTTGTTCTTTTACTCTTTTACTACTCTCATTCTTCTGTGTTCTTCCATCTGCTATTCTACCCTTGTGCTCTTCCACTTTTGTACTGTTTTACTCTTGTGTTCTTCTACTCTTCTACTCTACTTGTGCTCTTGACTCTTGTGCTTGTTCACTTTTGTGCTTTTCGATTCTTGTACTTTTCGAGTCTTGCGCTCATCTAATGCTCATCTATTTCTGTGATCTTCAACTCTTGAGCACCACTACTCTTATACTTTCCCACTCTTGTGCTTTTCTATTCTTATGACATCGGCTCTTGTACTCCTCTACTCTAGTGCTTTTCGACTCTTTTGCTTTTCAATTCTTGCGCTTTCCTACTCTTGCGCTCTCTCACGCTTGTGCTCTGGTATTCATGTGATCTTAGACTCTTGTGCTCTGCTACTCTTGAGCTCTTCTACTCTTGTGCTCTCCCTCTCTTGTGCTCTTCTATTCTTGTGATCTTCGCCCCTTGTTCTTTTCTACTTTTGTGCTTTTCGAGTCTTGCGCTCTTCTACTCTTGTGCTTTACCAGACTTGTGGTTCTTCTATTCTTGTGCTTCTTGTACTATTGTTCTTTTCTAGTCTCGTGGTCGTCTACTTTTGTGGTCTACTATTCTTATGCTGTTCAGCTCTTGTGCACTTTTACTTTTGCACTGCTCTACTCTTGTACTGTTCTGTTCTTGTACTCTTTGAATTTTGTACTACTCTACTCCAACACTTGTACTCTTCCACTCCTGTATTCTTAGACTATTGTGCTCTTGGATTCTTGTGCTCTTCTATTTTCGTACACGTCAACCCTTGTGACATTTTGATTTTGATCCTTATATTTTCCTATTCTTTCGTTCTAAATGTCTTCCTCATTTTTCAAATAAATAAGGAAAAACAATATTAGTCAGGCTATATCATTTTTATTAAACCACCCTAGTGTAACAAATCCCTCATAGAGTATCGCAAATGCACTTTTCATTCAGTTTTAATTCTTCTTCATTTTCGTTGTCGGCACAGTTTGTCAGAGTGTTAGTACAACTGCAGCAACAGAAGCAGCAGCAGCTTGAAAGGAATTGAAATAACTTCATTTTCCAACACGTATCAAACAAACTGTATATCTGTATATCAGCAATATAATGTAGGTAGGCGGAGCTTGCAATCATTACTCGCTCTAGCAGGCCACGCCTTCCACTGACTGCATGCACCGTATAGCTTTTCGAACCGGTTTCGGTTTCGATTACACTAACACATGACAAATCCGACAGGAAAATCCCCTTCCTCGCGCTTTGGTTGGCTGGCTGGTTGGCTGTGTGTCGCTGAATAGCTGCACGAACTGGTTTAGCGAGAATCTCCAACCTAAAGCAGACAGCTCGAAATTCTTCTGTTTCAGTTGATTTTTCGGTTCAGCAACACGCGCGCGTTCGGGCTAACGTGGTGTTACTACGCACCGACCAAGTGGCTGAATTTGTATTGTTATTATCGGTGTCGTCGTCGATATTCATCCTGCCGTTTTGCGGATGCAGTTTTTTTATCGGTTTTTTGACAGTTGACCAAAAATTCCGTTCATGTCGGAACTGGCGTTCGATTGTACGTTTTTTGTTCGGATGATCGGACGTTCGGGGCGCAGCCGGCTCGCTTGAAAGAAAATGGTGTCATTGCGCTAGTGACGGAATCAACCCGAACCCGAAAGGCTTATGCTTAATTGAGAAGCGAAAAAGTTATGCGGTGTTGAGACTGAGAAAAGTTTCACTGTAAGATCATGCCACGATGAGTGATTAATGGTGTGTTTGACATTGAGCCAGGTGCTAAAGTATATGCCATGAAAATTTTCCAGTTTATATTCGCATAGTGACTTCAACGTGCTCTAACATAAAATCAGTGATTTATGGTCAGTTGTTTGTCGAGTGGTTTTCACATTTACTCCATATACGTTTAAGCCAAACAGAATCATAGCGACAACGTTGGCAACACCCTGCTTATAAATAAGGTTCTCTTCGGATTCAATTACAAGTGATCATGACAAATTCAAACACCTTCCGTCGTATTAAAAGGGATTTCCGATTGATTGAAGCGAGAGTGGTTCAATACTCGGTAATTAAATTTAGAACAGAGTCGACTTGAATAGCGTGCGTTCGACGTAACGCTACTGCTGTGGTTGTCAGAGGATAAACTGTGATAGCATTTGGTTGCGCAATAAAGATGTAATTTAAAAGACATCAAAAACATCATTTTAGGAGGAACGCGCGAAGCTTTCTTCGTCATTAGTGAAACGTATCCCCGCTTGACCTGGCGTTAACTCGTGTTTGAATACGTGTGTGCGTGTATGTTTGTGTGGATCGTGAGAAATGTGCTAGAAATGCTGCGAATTTCAATTACTGCTTGTGGACCGTTTTTTTTGTAAACCCAACATTCTGCGACTATTCGAAGATCGTCAACACTGCAAAGCAGCATCTCAGCGAAGAAATATAACACGTCCGGCGGACGGCAGGTCATAACTCAATTAAGATAATTGGATTTCGGAATGCACGACCGTCGAATGAGAATCTGCCGGCAGACACAGAAATGTCGGAAAGGTGACCCGTTGATCTTTAGATGGCATGTTTGAAATAGTGGAAGTTTTTTCACCGTGTCTACAGTTCGAATACGACACCCTGACGAACCTAGCTTCCGAGCTGACCCTTTATCGTTCCTTTCTGTCACGAAAACTACGCACAAGTCGGTGGATTGGAATTGTTTGATGAGATTCGTCTATTTTCTGCGTTCGATTTTTTTCGCATGATTGACATTCACCAAATTTCGGTTAGATAATATGATTCACAGTTTAGAAATATCAGACTTGTGTCCAAACTCTAATCTGTGACTGTGACTAATCTGTGTGGATCACTTGGAAGAAAAGGCGTGAAGAGAAAAGAGCGAAAAGTTGAGCAAGAGAGATCACCGAAGCAACGCTTATTAAGTTTGTATAAAAAGTAAAGCGGATAAACAGGCACGTTATACAAACTTTATTTTATGTGACTTCTGCGGGGTTGGGATTTGAACCCAGGTCCTCGGCGTGAGAGGTGTGAATGCTAACCACTACGCCGGGACTGACCCCATTTATACAAACTTAATAAGCGTTGCTTCAAAGACCCTCCCTTACCCAAATCCTTTGTTTCATTACTTTATTTTGCCGTTTTTTCCGTCGATTGTAAAAATCTGCCCTGACAGTGTGGTAAAAAGCTTAAAAATTAGAAGTTTTATTTCTGATAATAGAAGGACGTGTAGAAAAACAATTTCATTCTCGTTTTGTTATTATTAAATTGGAAACAAAACACAAATTGAGCCAAAATTTAAGTTTAAGAGATAAGCATTCGATTAAAAAAAACCCGAAATAACAAGCCTAAAAATAAAAACTTAAATGAAGTAAAATAACATACGACATCATTGAGAGAACACTGCAACAATATAAAGGTATTTTGAAAAATAGAGATAAAATATAGCGGAAAGTTCAACCCGAAAAACGTCGATAAAATCGAATAAACGTTGTGGTGGCGGCGATTATCCCAAATCAACATAACTGAGATAAGAAATTTAAAAAAAATGACAAAAAACAGATGCAAAATGCAAGCACAAAGTCTAGCTAAACTATCAACACAAAATTAGCTAAAAAATTAAAAACAAAAAGACTGAAATGACGATAAGATCAAATTTACTATCTGTAGATTCACTTGTTTTATATCAAAAAGTGGTTGATAATCTTTTTCATAAATTTTATCTTTTGATAATGATAATTTAATTACTTCTAGATGGGTTGGGCATCGAAAATATTCAATCAATTACACCAATTTCCACCGGGCAAGTGACTCATTCAAACGTTTCCTCGGTATGATTTATCAGCATGCTCAGGGGCTGATTCCCGAAGCACGTACCTACGCTCTAAGCACTTGGTAATAATGCCACCACCGCAGCCACCGTCGGCGTGCGTTGTCGTCATCTACCGTCGGTGTGGTGCGGTGCGTGGTGGCCGTCAGCAGGTTGTGATTCCTACTAATTAGTATTCACCTCCCGTCGCAGTACGATTTCCGTTAAAGACAGCACCACTTGCGTTCGACTGGGTTCGTATTGCGAACGTCACCGGGCGAGCAGCCCGGTACACACGACGTGTAATCGGTGTAATATCCCGCTGCTGCTGTCCTGCTTGCAGAGGCTGTTGGGTTTTGTTGTCTGGAAATGGTTTTTCCCTTCGCATGTCACAGGCGATGCTGTTTTGCTTAGGTTTTTTTACTCAGTCTTGTTCGCTTCGCAAATGATGCTCCAACTAGGACACAAACAAAAACGAAACAATTTCTTTCACCGAGATTCAAACCACTACTGCTGAGAAATTGTCGGTTCAAAAAAAAAAACATCGAAACAAGACAACATGATTGCGGGTTCTAATTAGCATATACAATTTTATGCGAGTTTAATTGTTCTATATTTTACCCACTTTCAACGTAGCCGGCTGCCGGGTGTTGTGTTAAGTCGTCCTCATGATTCTGTTGGGCTAATTACAATGGACACAGCGATCATTATATCCCACAAAGTAGACGCGTTACGACGCCGTCAATGGCATTATAAACTGTTTTATTAAACAGCTTTATTCCATCGTAGCTCGCCTTGATACGGATCAACTGACTCAGAATAACTGCCGTAACATTGTGTTTATCAGAAGAACCGTGACCAGTGACAGCAAAAAGTGTTAAAATTAATCTTTTCGCATAACCAGCAACAAAAAGCTTAATACAGTGCTTCATTAATCAACTAAATAATATAAAGTTGTGAGAACACGCGTGATTTGCTCCAGCAAACGGCAGCGCACCGTCTCTGGAAAACGCTGCCAAGGAAAACGAGAAGAAATTAAAAACCGCCGAGCTTGCCCATCATGCCCCCAGAGCCGCGAACCGCAGCTGGACGAAGAAACGCAGAAGAAACGATTTGAAATTTTAAATCAGAACTCGTTTTTCAAAGTAATATTTTTTATACGGCCATTCCGCGGTTCACCATCGGCCACGGAAGCTTACCGCAGAACGTGTTGAGAAGTGTGAATAAATAAAACTGCCAAGCCAGCGACGATCGTCGACGGTTGATGGTTTTGAGTGATTTGAAGACCCCTTGGCGGTGACAGCTGTTGAAAAGTGCGCGAATTGTGATTGCCGGTAACGAAAGAGGAAAAACACCATTGCTAATTAGTGCTGTGCTAGTAGGTACTGTGTGCAGTACGATAGCGCAAACATTCACTTGCCCGGCGAAGAGGCCCTCCTCGGTGCAAGCTGAAAATCTGCGACCGACCGAAGCTTGCTCAGCTCGGTTGCTCGGGTCGTTCGGTTCGCGACAATGGCAGTGTCCTGCCCGGAAGTTATGTACGGAGCATACTACCCATACCTGTACGGCCGTGCCGGACCTAGTCGACCCTTCTACCAGTATGAGCGGGTAAGTTCCATAAGTAAAATTACAGGATTAGGAGTAAACAAATTCCAATGTCTGAAAAGTTGAAACTTTTCCGTTGGAATTGATTAACCCCATTTACCAGACACCACGACTAAAATATACATATGTACATACCTATATTTAAGAGATGACCATACATTGCGTATTTTCTTTTAAGTGAATAATCAAACCAAAATGCAGTGGCGACTCGTAGGGGTTTAGCTTACCTGTTCAACCAGCGAAAAATACAAATTAATACGCAACCTTTTTTATTATCGCATTTCTATATTTTAATCATAAAACAAACAATAGGGACATTCACGTAGCGCTTGCTATGTTGCGTAAACGGTGTATATTGTATATGTACTGCCGCAATTTGCATTGCAGTTCCGGTTTCTATGGAGATGGAACTGTTATGCAAGTAGCGGCAGTATAAATACATACTCCGTATACGCAACATAGCAAGCGCTACTATTTACATAACAATGGAATACGACGGTTTACTTTACCAGCAAATTTGTCTCTGAATTTTAACTACGAACCGAATACTTTTCGTTCAATTTACCTATTGAACCAAATTCAAGAATAACCACCTTACTGCGATGCGCGCACAAGCCCACACCACATGCACTACAAGCAATACGCGTAATTTTTTATCTCCTTCGTACCAACACATTGTTCCTGGTGCTAATTCAGTATCAAGAACCAACACCAGGAATAATGTGTTGGTAGGCTTGTGCATTGAGATCTCTAAAGCAACGTTCAAACGTTGTGTTGAACGTTTTGCTCATCAGCTTCGTAACTAAGCTAAATTCGTATTGCATATTCATCGGTGAAAACGAAATCATGAACGAGTGATGAAAACAATTTTGTCGGGCTGAATTTTGTTGCCTGTCCTATGAACAGATTGAACATGCGGACGAGTCGCCACTGCCAAAATGTCGTTGATTCTGCCAGTGAAAAAGTAACATTTTTCGCATTCTAACTACATAATTCTAACAAGATAATGATGAAGAATTTTCGAAAAAAAATGATAATCACTGTAACAAACTAAAGAATAATTTATTGGCATAACCATAGACCAGCTGTATAAGAAAACGAAACTAAATTCAAATAGTTCCGCTTAGCCTTTGACCAGAAATACAAAAATGGATTTTTTTTATTATAGTCAGTTTTACAGCTTGGGATATTCGTGACTTCTGCGGGGTTGGGTTTTGAACCCGGGTCCTCGACGTGAGAGGCGATTGATCCCAAGGAAAATCTTATTACTGCTGATTGTAAGCAAAATTGTACCATCCAAAGTGCGCAATCGCTCATAAAAGTGCGCTATTTAGCTTAAATCGTTTCGGTCTTTTTGGCGCACTTATTGCTTGGAATGTAACGAAAAAGTGCGCCGAAGATACCGAAACGATTTAATGTAAAATAGCACTTTTATGAGTGATTGCTCACTTTGGATGGTACAATTTTCCTTGCAATCAGCAATATTGCCCCATTGGCAAATCCATGATCCAATCCATGATCAATGAGATACATACAAGAGTGGTGATGTAAAAGAAGCAGACATTTTTAATAGTGTTAACAGAATGGAAAATCGACCGGCCACGACCAAGCGTGCCAAAAAAAACTCCATTATTTGATGCGGTTTGTTTTGTTTGTTAGGTAGTTTGACGTGTATTTCTGATTTTTCACTCTTCTTCTTCTACACATTTTGATACTCCATTGGGATAGTGTCACTGGCTTCTGGTTGTAGGACAAAATACACCAACAAATTCAATTGTGCAGTGCCAACACATTCAATGCATTATAACGCTAATATTACATAGGTACTCAGACTGAATATTATTTCTTGGTGAAAACATTCTGCGAATTATGACCTTCAGTGTCCCTTTTTTCCCTAAGTTGGCAACCACACCGTGGTAGAGTTTAAGGTGAAATTAGTCGTCATCGATTCTGCCAATTTCACAAGCAGTTTTTTTGTTTGACACAAAAATTCTGTTCATGAGAATATATTCGCTGTGTTCAGATTGGCAAGAAAAATGTAGTACATTTACATTTTTTATAAGCAGAATCCCGCTTTTGGGCCTAAAAACTGCTTCCGAATTTGGGCTTTCCGACGAAAAGTTAATGACTGCTAGTTTCCCGTTAATAGTCAGTCAAAGAGATAAATCGAAATTGATGGGACAATTGGAAGCTCTATTGCAACAAAATAGATCTCACTAGCAGCCTTTATTGATATTGAAGAATCATTTGACAATACTTCGCATTATTTAATTGAAAAAGCCACGAGAAAACACTGGGTTGAATTACAAAGCAATCAGTTGAATTTTACCATGTTTGCTAATCGAGAAATTGCTGTCCAGGTTGGAAGCACGCCCCAAACGAGGAAAACAACTACAGTTGGATTTCGAATTTGGCAACAAATGCGTGTCGCCTATGTTGCCAAAAACGAAACCGTGCCAAAATCGAGACCCTTTTTTGATATGAAAAAATTGAATGTAAATGCGTTAGAAATTGAGTAAATATTATTAATCAACTATTGCAATCGTTTTATGCTTGAAAAGTCCCCCAAGAGCCATCCGTCCGGTGCAAGTAAGTTTTTCGCAACCAGCGGTAAGACGTAGTCCTACGGCAATAAAAATATTATTGTTCGAAACATTCTATAACAGCATACTTTTGTTCATGAACACACTGAGGGCATCATTTTTCCGTCATTTAAAGCATGTATGCGGAAATTGACTGATATTCAAGCATATTTTTGTAAGGGAAATATTTTGTGTTGCCAAAAACGGATACTTTTGTTGCCAAAATCGAGGCATGCCAAAAACGAACCATGCCAAATTCGAAACCCTACTGGATTCCTTCGCCCAAGAGGAAATATATTAATTCGGAATTACAGAAGTACAAAAATACAAATGTCCGCTGGGGTAAAGCAATTGGGCATAATATTAGGTTAAATGCACATATTGAGTACGTAATAAATAACGCCGCTAGTGCTCTATAAGTGTGTAACCAATCCAATGCTAAAAACCGGTACCTTAGGCCCAACATTATACACTGGATGTAGAATAATTCATCTATTTTGGCCAGTGCATTTCGTGTACTCTATTTCGGATATTTA
This sequence comes from Sabethes cyaneus, assembly GCF_943734655.1. Taxonomy (NCBI): domain Eukaryota; kingdom Metazoa; phylum Arthropoda; class Insecta; order Diptera; family Culicidae; genus Sabethes; species Sabethes cyaneus. The sequence goes on along the minus strand of NC_071355.1, from coordinate 215,399,579 downwards.
CTGCAAAATCAAATGAAAGTGTTTAAAATAAAGTACACGTTACGCACCGTCCAAAATAGGTAGACCACCCTATCTAACGGTAATCAGAGAGGGTATGCTATGCTTCTCTAGTATGGTGCCCTAAAACGTCAGAAAATTTAATACAAATCCAGCTTGACTAAGTGCACAGACAGATCTGTGCGATGTGGAGCTATGAGAAATAGTCCAACAAAAAGCTTCAGATGAAATTTTACACCTCCTTCCTTACACTTTATCAGATAATAGAGTGAACCACCTATTTTGGACAGTCAGTTACGCATACTTTATTCTGGACTTTCACGACAAGTTCAATTGAAGTGTTCAAAATGAAATACGTGTCAAAATGGATGAATTAAGTGAAAATAAATGGACATTTCAGGCAAACTAAACAATTATGTATTCATATATGTTATTCTTGTTGACTTTTTCGTTGAGAAATAAGAACTAAAATGTTTTCAGCGGACATTTCGACTTACTAGGGTAACCAACCTATTTTGGACCCCTTCAGCAGCTGTACATAATTTGGACACTTCCATTTGATTTTGCTGTAAGTGTCTAAATTATGTACAGCTGTTGAGGGGGTTCAAAATACGTTGGTTACCCTATGCTTTAATCATTTACTACGCGTTGAACATCTATTTTCACTGGAGTAGATAAGGAGAATTTGGGACATTGTAAAAGCGACCAGACCCCTCTCCACTTAACAACTTTTTCCCAATTAGTTCTGTTAAAACGTCACGGCAGTAGAATATGTTCGGTTCAACTATCGACTCGACTGAACAAGTCTCCATTTTGTTTATTCAGCGTCGAACATGTTGATATGTGTTAGTATGATTGCTAGTTTGTCAGTTACTCGTATTCTTTTGCTGCGTATGGCCATACTACCAAGCAAACGAATGTACGAACTACGATAAAGGAGATCTCAAAACACGCAACGACAAGATATTTTGGAATACAAAAAATTAAATAAGGTGGAGAGGGTACTACAAAAAGCTAATATCGAAAATGATCGAGAGACATACCAAAAAATATACAAAGATGTCCAAAAATAGACCGAAAACAGACACTGATGAAACCTGTAAGTCGTAGGCGAAATACGTATCTGTCGCGAATAAATATAAATAGACACATTCCAGCGTTACGGGACACCATGCCCACCACGCAAATCAGTTCTTTTTTATTTAACCAAATCCAAGTAAAGTTCCCTTAGGTCACCAATTTTACAAGCTATTTGTCAAAAATTTGTTTAAACAGGAACCAATTTGCACAGTAAAAATAGTTACTAATTGTGTCCCGTAACGCTGAAATGTGTCAATAGTAGAATTTAATTTGGAAAAGTTTTCTTTTTATTTAATTTCAAAGCAAATGGTGTCATCTTTGCAATGAGAGATGACTCCTAAAACCGAATAAATTTGTTAATCCATCAAAAACATATGAATGCATTAAAGCAGGTATTATAAAATACTAGCTGACCCGACAAACTTCGTATTGCCACAAATTAACCTGTTTTGTACATAAATCATGAATCTCGGATGATCTTTGTCACTATCTCGAGTTTTGCAAGCCCCCCAGTGGGCGGCGCTTCCGACGGCGGGTCACCGGCAACTCGCGACCGGCTCGTCCTGAATGATCTAGTGTTACTATAGATAGTTTTTGTGGTCTTGTTATTGATTAATGTTTTATGGAAGAGTCTCGAATTTCTCGAGTTGGATTAGTTTTTGAGTTTCGCAAAAATTTCTGTTTTATTTGTATGAGAGTCCATATCCCCCTACCACAGGGGTGAGAGGTCTCTAACTATCATAAAATAAATTCAAGACTCAAAAATCTCCTACATGCTAAATTTGGTTCCATTTGCTTGATTAGTACTCAAATTATAAGGAAATTTGTATTTCATTTGTATGGGAGCCCACCCTCTTAAAAGGGAAAGGGGTCGTAATACACCACAGAAAAAAAATTCTGCCATCTAAAACTCTCACATGCCAAATTTGGTTCCATTTGCTTGATTAGTTCTAAAGTTATGAGCAAATTTGTATTTCGTTTGAATGGGAGCCCCCCCCCTCCTAAAAAGGTAAGAAGTCCTAATTCATAATGGGAAAAATGGTTGCCTCCAAATCACCCACATGCCAAATATGGTTCCATTTGCTTGATTAGTTCTCGAATTATGAGGAAATTTGTATTTCATTTGTGTAGAAGCCCCCCCCTCTTGAAGTGTGGAAGGATCCTAATTCACCGTAGAAAATATTTTTGCCTACAAAAACCTCCACATGCCGAATTTGGTTCTATTTGCTTGATTAGTTCTCGAGTTATGGGGAAATTTGTATTTCATTTGTATTGGAGCCCCCCCTCCTAATGTGGGAAGAGGTCCTAATTCATCACAGAAAAAATTCTTGCCTCCAAAAACACCTACACGCCAAATTTGGTTCCATTTGCTGGATTAGTTCTCGAGTTATGAGGAAATTTGTATTTCGTTTGTATAGGACCCCCCCTCCTAAAGTGGGGAGGGGTCTCAATTCATCATTGAAAAAAAAATTGTCTCCAAAAACACACATGTGCCAAATTTGGTTCAATTCGCTTGATTAGTTCTCGAGTTATGCAGAAATTTGTGTTTCATTTGTATGGGAGCCCCCCCTCTTAGTGGGGGGAGGGGTCTCTAACCATCACTAAAACCTTTCCTGGCCCCAAAAACCTCTACATGCAAATTTTCACGCCGATTGGTTCAGTAGTTTTTGATTCTATAAGGAACACAGGACAGACAGACAGACAGACAGACAGACAGACAGACAGACAGACAGACAGACAGAAATCCTTCTTTATAGGTATAGATTTATAAGGCCATTACAAATATTTTATAAAGTTTTTGTCCTTCCGGTGTTCGGCCACTGAAGGGGGGGGGGGGGGGGCGAAAAAAAAACAAAGTGAATTTTTTAATCGAGCAAAAAAAACATGGATTTTAAGAATTTTTATTTAAGGAGACTCATTTTTCGAGTTTTTCAGACTGTAGAGCCCACAAACAATTGATTTTATAAAAAGAAATTTGACTCATATCCTACAAATTATTTTTTTGGCCTCCGATTTTTCAAGTCAATTTCCAATTGGAATATCGAATATTCAAAACACAAAAAAGCGGATATTTCCTTATGATTAGGCTTATACAAATTTGAAAAAAAGTTTATGTCCTGGTCTCAAAACATTGTTGAAGGGGGGGGGGGGGGTCAAGAAAAAAATAATAACATTAAACCTTCAATAACCAAACAAAAGGGAAGAAACCAGCGTTTATTATTCCATATTATTAAAATTTTAATACAAATATTTTGTACAGTACTTAAATTTTAGTTCAAGCCTTTCAAACTTCAAAATTTTCCGACCCAAGCACATAAAGTAAGCATCCTGGTAGAGATGAAGCAGTTTGATAATAGTGGAGCGCCACAGGATCACCTTAGAGAGCCACAAACGTATAACTTGATCTTCATTTGAATTTTGTTTTGAACCAGGGGCGGACTGGCCCACCGGGCAACCGGGCAAATACCCGGTGGGCCCCAGTAAAAATTTCGTTGTTACACAAAATGAGATTTTCCAAATTTTTTATTTCAGCTAAACTCTTTCTACGACTCACGAATGTTCAATTCCTGGGGCCCCATGATTCATGAAATCAACCGATTTGATGATTGAAAATTCAGCTTCAAATGGGACTGTTGGGGCCCCGAACTTTAAACCAAAATTTATACTTCAATTAAACTTTTTCTATGACTCACGAATGTTCGATTGCTGGGGCCCCATGATTCATGAAATCATTTAAGTTGAGCTGTTGGGGTCCAAGCTCCGAAAATATTACCAGCTTCAATTCTGAGTATTTAAAAGTAGAATTAGTATTTCATCCGCAGTTATTTGACTACTTATAAATATTGAACTGTCGGCTTAAGCTCCATACTCAGTTTACTTCAGTGGCGACGGTCCATTATCGATCCTGTGCCGAATGAATATTGGTCCTACCTTTCTTCAAACCCCTCGAACACCAGCTGAACGCGCATCATCCTCGATAGCGCACATCTATAAGTACGATGTCTACTCCGAAGTCTACGGCCTCTTCTTGATTCTCTGCTTAAAATAATTTTGGCTACTCTTTCGACGGGCCTTCTAGACCATCCTTTACAGCAACCTTACCGTTTTTCAGCTCACTGATTGCTCTTTTGACCTCCTCCTGTGTTGGTGGCTCCACAGTTTGGCCTTCGCTCAAAATTCTTATCCTGTAGCTGCTGATCTTCGTGTTTACTTCTCTATTCAACAGCGTCTGAAAATACTCTTCCACCTGGCTGCTACCGTCGTTTGGTCAGTAAGCAGGTTGCCAGCACTATCATTGCACATCACAGGCATGGCAAAATTCTTGCACCTGACCGTTTTGTGGAAACTCCGTGTGTCGTTGCTGACGAACCTCTCCTCTGGACTGGCGAGCACGTGCTCTTCGTACTGGCGTCTTTAGACGGTGGGTTCTTTTTTCCGCAGCACTACCAGGATGAACCAAAAAGATTCGCGCAGAGTCTCGGGCATTCCTCACATTGCAATCGTGTGAAAAAATTCTAGGATTCGCACAGAATACCTTGCTTATAGAAGCATGATTCTTATAGGAGAATCCAAGAGTTGAATCCCAGGGATAGCTATAACTCGGCACGGGAATCGCCTGCACTATGAACTGTTCTGTTCTGACGTGTAGACGCAGTAAGCTACTCATATATATTGAACTATTGACATCATATCATTTATCACGCAAATCAAATCAAATGTTCACGCTGCGGCAGATCCTCCAAAAGGTCCATGAATAGAGAATTCAACGGATAATTATTTCATTGATTTCAAAGTTGCGTATGATACATTCGACCGTAAAATCATGGCCATTCTAACCTCGCAGGGGACTTTATCAACGTAATGGTTCCTCATGTGGGCTGTTCAACATGCCGTTACAGGATGTTATCAAAGGAGCAACACACAGGCACAATCTTCAGCAAATCTAGTTAGTTCGTCTGTTTTCCCAATAAAATGGATATTGTCGATAGAACAGCATCTGGGGTGGTGGCTGAACAAACTAAAACTCAAAGCAGCGAAGATTGGGTTGAAGAAAAATGCGTCAAAACTAAAGTACCGTGAACCGCTAATATGACGCACATGCTAAAAGCTGGTAACTCGGTCCTAATAACGACTGAGTTTGTTTTGTTTCGAGCATCGAGCCGCTATGCTGTCCGTTCTCCCGATACTCGACACTCGACAGTGCCTGAGTCGAGTTGAGTTGCACGACATGACTTACAAAATAGAACCCATATTCATTCGATTTACTGTCCTTGTAACGCTGATGTCTTTTGAGTAGATGTCTTTTTGTGTGTTAATTTACTATCATGAGAATATTGCAAACTGGGGCCCCTAATATCAAAGGTCCGGTGGGCCCTTTGGCTCCCAGCCCCCCCCCCCTGTTTTGAATCTCTGTGCCACTCGGTTAGTTACCTTGCTTTTTTAATAATCGAAATCCTGGTCACTTACTAGTTCAGAACTCGGTAACCACGACATAGTATCGTAATCTAACCATAGTGTGAAAATGGCAGTTTAGGACCCTGCCACTTTATTACTTGGAACACTTATGCTGTGCTATCAACATGTTTTAAGAAAACAAATCTCTGAAGCTATTCACGTTTCTTGGTTAACCTTTTAGCCATGAATATCAGGACTCTCCTTTGTATATTAAGGATGCATACCGTTTCGAATATTTCAAATTTCGAACAGTTCAGTGACATCCTGCATGCTGCATGCGTCCAATGAATGGTAAAAACTGTATCGTTGAGTTTTACGTCCTCTACCTCCAAAATTAGAGTAGTTACTTGGACATTACGGAGTAAAACGACCAATTTTAAGCCCCGAAAAATTGTGTTTCTATTTTTATCTTATCTAGTACCTTTGATGGAAAAAAATAATCCCACTGCAATTCAAAAATCGGAATCTCCGTCAAAAGCGGTACCAAATTTCACTAACATATTGTTTAATTGATTGTTGCCTCCATCTAATTCTTTTAAAACAAGGTAAATTAAAATGGAATCAAGCCGAAAGTCTGATTGCAAGCACCCCAATTTTAGACGTCGGGAGATTCAGCACAATAGTTGCCTGTGACTTGCAGCAGAATCAGAAAGCTTAGTTGGTGAAAGAAAGTTGATCGAGACTAACGAGATAACTATAACTTGGCACATATTGGATAATTTAGAGATGTAAACTCATTGAACTGTGAAAAAAATTCGCTTGTTACTAAAAAATGCAACAGACTAATATGACACTTTATTTTTTGCCCCTTCACATTTCGAATATTTTCAAAGGGGGGGGGGGGGGGGGGTGACATAAACTTTTGTTCAAATTTGTATAAGCCTTATTGTGAAACAAAATAAAAGCTAAAAAAATTCGTAGTACCTATTCAACACACTTGTCTCTGTGACAGAATCAGTGAATTTATCCATTTGGACTAGAATTAATCTAATTCTAAACGCATTTCATTGTGCCCGTTAACACTATTGCCAAATCGACTCAATCGAAGTAAGCCACAATCAACTCCATCAAAAGTTTTCACTCTGCAATTCAAGATGTCCTCCCAGGAAGATGAGTCCTCGAAACGAACAGTTTCTGAAGAATCTGTATCGCAAGTGCAGCAGTTCGAAGAATTGAAGGCGAAATTTCTTGCCATACTGGAGGACCGGTTTTTCGGAAATCTAAAACATGATTGGCGACGAAGCACGGCGGACGATGAACAACGAACTGATTCGCTACCTTCATACCATAGCTTAAGCAGCGGCAGTGGTAGTTATCTAATTCTAGATGGCAAAAGAGTATCCTTCGATTGGTTCCGGATGGCATTAGGGAAACCACTCCCGAAGCTAGAAACAAAAATTGAGCCCGTTTCAATCGCTCCGGAAGAACGAATATCCGAAATCTTCGATAATCCCTACACAGTTAGAGCTCCAGAGGAAATGACAGCCAAAGCTGAGGCTGGTGATCGGTTTCACACTCACAAATCCCGAGCCAGGGAAGGAATGCGCAGTAGATTACTGGTGAAAGATGTTGCATTCGAAGAGGAAACGTTAGGTTACAAAAGAAAGCACCAATCAAAGCTCGCTACCCAAATGGATGCTCACTATCGCAACGAGATAAGCTATCGACCACGCATCCGCAATTTTATGCGCGTTGACGCCATTCATAGGCTACGGGACAACTCTAGAAAACAATTCGAGACGTATTATCGAAAGGAGTATTTATTGAAGAAAACGGAAGTTGAAAAAGTGGAAAAACAGTGTCACAAAGATCTACACGAACGATGCGCGGAATTGATTCAGGCCATCAGAGTATTTCGTCAGCAACGCTTCAGTTCATCAATGCGAGTTCTGGATAAAGTTAAGCCCTGCTACGAAGAGACCGCACGCTGGGAGGCGAAGTACCGAGAATGGCAACAGAAAATGGTGGCGCTATGGAACAAAGTTATACAGTTGGAAAGTATATGGAGCAGACGAATTAAATATCAAAATTTCTTATATTTGATAATGCCGAAGTCGTGGCGAGAGAAATACGATTGGATACATATGGATGAGGAAGGAAAATTGGAAGGATATCCGGAATCTATAGCGAAACGTGATAGTGTTAATCTAAGAAAACTAGAAGCTAAAAATGATATTTGGGCGGTGAAGGAATTTTTCGAAAAAGAATATCGGGAAAAAGAAAAACCAGTACATGCAGCCTATGAAGATGTCGAAAGTTTGATGAAAGGTATCGCTGAGTTAGACGTCAACTCGTTAACCTTGCTCAGTCGACTTAATCTGCTCAGTTGGATAAAAATTGAAGCTGCCAAAAAGGCCGAAGAAGTACGACAACAGTATGAGAAAACAATTCAGAATTTGCGATATTCTATAGCAGACCTGGTGCAGAAAGAATCAAGCTATCATAAGCGTTCAGCTGAATTGAAGCAACAGTGTATTGGACTTTCCGGAGAGCCACTTAGAGTATGTGTAGGAAACCAACGAAGCCGATCGATTGAAACTCTCCTTTTCGTACTATATAAACAACTTCTACCACCAGGACAACGCGAAAATGCATTGAAATTTTCCGGTACTGAAAGTTTCAGCTACGTATTTAATGCAATAATACAGCTACTGGGTAGTTTCGATAGGATTCCACCTAAACTATTGGCTTCTGTGGAAAAACAGGTTCGATTCAAGCGCAAAGTACAACTCCGTATTGCTCAACGCGCAGCTGAGGAAGATCATCGACACCAACTGATGGCCGTACAATTGAAGAGAAGTCTTGCTCCAAGATATGTGCGACCGCCAAGAACTGGTAAACTGCCTCGATCCAGACTCAAGAAAAAGCCAGTGCAGGTGGTGATGATACCACCGGTCGTGACTAAATTAGATAAAGTTTTTAAAAAGGCATTCGGAGCGGATGCCGTCATGACACAGAAGGAACGAAATAATTTGGAAATTGATTTAGCTTTTCGAAATTACGGTGCTGTTCAGTTTGATCATTTTCTGCGAAGCATTGGTTACGAACCGGAGCGCGATTTCGTTGCGCAAGTACAGCAGCGCGATGGACCGGAAACTAACTTCTTCAAACGGGTGGAACTAATCCCGAAAGTGATGCAACGGATGACCAGATGGGACGCTATACAGGCAAAAGTGAAGGAAAGGTTGATTCAACGGATTTCCGAAACGTTCGAGCCGTAAGGCTTAATGCATTTTTTAAATAATAAATGATTTTCTATTAAATATGCTATATTTTTCATTTCCAAGTATTTTTCTTCGACTATCGATGATTTATTTTTTTCTGATTGGAAATTTGGGCTTCAACAACAAAAGTAACATAGAATAATTGTAATTTGTAGTACATATGTTAATCATGCGCTTGTGTAGAAATACTGAAAACGGTGGTGTGGAACTTTAAAAAAATCCAACACCAACCGTTACATTCAGTTACTCACAAGTTTTTAATCAACCAAGCACATCTTTACACAATTCCTAGAATCAAAGATTGTAATTTTCCACCCAAATGCACACTGCATATCGTAATCGACACATTAGCAAACAATAAACCATTGTAAGCAAGTAAGTCCGTTTTGTGCTGTTATCGTCTAGGCCTGCCACGCCACTGCTGCAGAGGTGGTTGGAAAGAAAAATGCACACTTTCGGAAGACTATCCGTCATAATTAGCAGCAATTATGCCGTTCGCCGGTACAACCTTTACGTTGCACTCACCATTTATCGGTGTAATGAGAGCATAAATATAGTCAGTCGTCCCTCTAGGAAAAATGGCTTCCATCAGTCAAAATGGCGATTTCAACCCGTCATTTGTACCTGTTTTACCAGGGGGAATATACACTCCCATCTCATCACCATCAGCCGATGGAAATATTAATATTAAATATGCTCATTAAATATTAATTACTGCGCAGCTAACAACGCATAGCTACCCGCAAAGGTGAGAAAAGTAAGCCCCTGAAAATTCTACTTTGGATTATGATTCGGATTCGTTGAACAAACAGTTGGACTGCCCTACCTAACAGCCAATTTAATCACGTTTTAATTCAGCACCGCTGAATAAAATTATGAACTCCAGAATTAATTGATCTCGTTCAATTTCCCATCAGGTGCCCGGTGGAGTGAAATTAATTAAATTTAATGAACGACTCTTGGGGACGCAAAATTCTCTCATCGCACACCGACCGCAAAAGCCAACTCAACTCCAACAGCCAGTGCCGTGGGCTCCGCGTGAAGTCGATCCAACTCCGAAAAGTGAAAAATCAACACGCGAACAGAAGATGCCGCAAATAGCACGTTCGCATTAGTGACGCTGATTTACGTGAAATTATAGCTCTCGAAATAGCGTACTCGATCGACGTTTATAGATAAAATAATTACTGCACACCCCAGCAGAACGGCGATGCGGAGCTGCTGCGGCGTGATGCTCGACCGAGTCAGTAAAACAACATTTATTAAATTTTTCGTTTCGTTATAGTATTTCAATAAAAATTCCTTCGACTGCAAATAAAGTATCGCTCGAACACGAATACGCATACACACTCGCACTCGCACACCCAGCCTCGCTGGTGGTTGATGCAGTGCAGCAGTACTGCCTCATTGCGCCAGACACTCCACTGACTGACCAAAAAGTGCATGCTGCCTGCAGTGTGCATTACATATACCTACACCGCAAGTTCACCGGAGTAACCGTAAGAAGTGTTGTTTTGAAAAACATAGAAATGCCAAGCATGATATAGAGCCACTTGCGTTTCACTTTTTGCGTTAACTTATTGTTATATAACAATATTAATAGTCATATTATTGAATTTTTTGCGCAATTTACAGCTGTCAGGATGTCTGTTTAATTTTTTTATTTATATTTTTATATTCATGATATTCATTTTTTCATTAATTTATCACTCATTATTTATCAATTCATTCATTTGAATCGATATATCGACCAACATTTTAATGTTTTAGTGAGCACTCACAGGTGATATACGAACTGTTAATGCATCCAGAAAAATGTCTTGTTTTGGTGCCGTTTTGTAGTCGAGTTTGCAACCTAGGTCGTGTAATTTGGCACCTCTAAACTACTCTTGACGTTGGAAGCTATGGATGTAAAGGACAGTTACGGGCTAGTGCAACAATCCTACTGGCTCTATATAGCAGCAGCACGTAGCCGAGTGGAACATACGACGACTGGCCTGTTAGACCAGGATTGTACCACAAAGCTAACTGGGCGGAAGGAGAGGGATTACTTCAAGCTTAATCCGAAGCTTTCGACTCGGGACGTGGCCAAGAAGGTCAATTTTTCCGTCTGGTTCGTCCAACAGACAATGAAGCGGACCGGACAGCATGTCTTCAAGGTAAGGAATGCGCCTGACCGAACCTATAAACATAATGCGGTGGCCAAATCCCGCGCCAGAAAGCTGTACCGCGAGTAGTTGGTGCAGCCAAAATACATCGTAATGGACGACAAGACGTATATTAAAACATACTCCAAGCAGATCCCCGCCCTGGAGTTTTTCGTCGCTAAGTCCCGACTCGATGCTGCTGAGAAGTTCCAGAAGAAGAAGGTTAATAAATTTGCTAGAAGTACCTACTTGGTGTGGCAGGCGATCTGTGGGCGCGACAAATTTAGTAAGCAGTACATAACGACCGGCACCATCAACGGTCAAATATATAAAAAAGAATGCTTACAGAAGGCTCAAAGGTACATTAGTACCAGTGAACCACATGCCCTGGCGGGTGTTGTAGGTTCAAATCCGGTTATAATCTCAGATTATAGCGTGGTTCGACCCATGCACCTTCCAGCATTGGACAAAAAGTAGGAGTCACAACGACTACTTGTTAAGCGTAGCTACTAATAGACCCCCTCCCCCCCCCCCTGCCGCCTTCCGGCTCTTTCTCCTTCACTCTAAAATTTCATTACTTTCTTCTACCATTCCTTCGTCCATTGTAAAAGAACTACCGTTCCAAAAAAATTTATTTTATATGCCTGACCTTATTTCAAGGTCAAAACTAAAACACGAGGTTGATTTTCCAGAAGCGCCTGTTGCCCTTCCTCCGGTCATATGATGGAGACAATCTGTTTTGGCCAAATCTGGCATTGTATCATTACGCGAAACCACTGATGAAGTGGTACGAAGTCAACAATGTTGTGTTTGACCGAAAAAAGTTCATTTTTTTAATGCATACGTTACTGCATACGTGCCTCCCAGTTGGCTTCGAGGTATGACGCTGGCCTTATAAGCCAGTCGTCGTATTTTCGAATCTCGGCTGGGAGAGGCTGTTGGAATCAATAGGATCGTAGCAACTGGCCCTGCAAATGTCCTGTATTCTAACAGCTGGCTGCGAAGTCTGTCGTATAAAAACAGAAAGTCAAGTTTCGATAACGGAATGTAGCACCTAGGCTTTACGTTACTGCAATTAACCAAGGATATAGCGCCTTATTTTGCCCTCTGAAACTAGATTAGTCTTCCAAAAATATTGCGGTCGAGCAGACTAAGTCCCCGTGCAAAGTGCACCTTGTACAAGACGCTTATAAGACCGGTTGTCCACTACCGGCATGAAACATGGACAATGCTCAAGGAGAACCTACAAGTGCTTGGAGTTTTCGAACGCCGCGTCCTAAGAACGATCTTCGGCGGCGTACAGGAGAACGGTGTATGGAGGCGGAGGATGAACCATGAACTCGCACAGCTCTATGGCGAACCCAGTATCCAAAAGGTGGCTAAAGCCGGACGGATACGATGGGTAGGTCATGTTGCACGAATGCCGGACAACTACCCTGCAAAGATGGTGTTTGTCTCAAATCCACTAAAAACAAGACGGCCAGGAGCGCAGCGAGCAAGATGGTTAGACCAGGTTGAGCGAGATCTGGCGGAGAGTGTTCGGTATCCAAGGAATTGGAGAGCCCACAACCGAGTTATATGGAGAAACCTTGTTCAACAGGCTTTGTCTTAGGACGGTAAGCCATTTAAGTAAGTAGGTAACTACCAAAAATATTAGTTGAATATAACACTTGACAACAATCGTGTGGTTCAATGATTGCCTAAAACTACAGTTGAAAGGTTAAGAACTGAAAACCACACGCACCTCTTAACTTGGTTACTCAATTATACAAATTGAAGTATTTCCAGGTATAACCACTTGGAGGCACTTAGAAGGGGCTTGGGATGGCTAGAGCAAGGGATGTTTCGATCACTTTGACTGAGTTTTGTTTCATTTGAGAGTACCGCCTCAGCCGAGCAAAACTTGCTAAAGTAATGTATGGGACATTTGTAAAACTGGTTATTATCTACAATTTTGCTAAATGAAGTTTTGCTGTATCTTTTGTAGTTACAGCACTACAATGCTAGTCACTCTTTAGTGACTAAATAAACGTTCATTTAGTTACAAAAGAGGTACTAGCATTGTAGAACCGTAACTACAAAGATACAGCAAAACTTTATTCAGCAAAATTGAAGATAATAACTAGTTCTACAAATATCCAATATATCACTTTAACAAATTTTGCTCGGCTGAGACGGTACTGTCAAATTATAAGCTTTTGCCTCGGAAAGCCGCAGCAACCCAGAAGGGGAAGCTGCCAAAGCTCCGACTCCTGGTCTGGGAGTCAAGGAGTGGGCACGGAAGGCCTCTTTTGCTTCCGAGTCCCAGGGCGTTGTGGTTACGGAGGAGATTTCGGGTGTGTGGACTGACCTGACAAAACGTACCTTTCCGAAATTTGATTCACTCGAAATATGGACGGCGGGGCTGGTGAGTCGGCGGTGTTCTAGCCGGTTATCCGGACGGGCTGCGAGGTTAAAAAGTCTCGTATCGTGGTTCGTCTTCGAAGAGGCCGGACATAACGTGGCGGCCTGAGGGCGTCTGTGGAAATTGGATACGGTATGCTGCAGGATGATCTCCAACCGGTCGTAAACCGGATGGCGTACGATGACAACTCGCTGAATTATGGGTATATGCGTGCAGACTGGAGATTCGCAAATGAAAGATCACACTAGGCATCCGAACAGGACCAAGCTGCCGAATTACTGGTGAATGCCGGGGCAACATCGATAAATGATGATGATGACGGAATGACGTTTTCCGGGACCTCGTGCTGACTACGTGATTCACAATGGAGGATCACACTTTTCATTCCGTCGACTGGCTGGCTTTCGATTCGCCGTAGGACAACTATACCAGCTCGTGTGACTAACTGCTCGTTTCACTAGATGTCAAACGATCTGTTCGCTATTGCGACTCGATCAGCACTCCCGAGCTGCGCCTCGTTTCGCCAGCTCGAGATCGGCTTTTCGGTAAAACTCTCCACACAGCCGACTTCCTGGCTCAATTCAACAGTTCAGTGGAATGGTTCGCCGCCGCGCCCTCTGCATGTCGAAATGCCAAACGTGTCGTATTGACCACCCAATCCAATCCGATATTAAGTTATCTGTACATAATTAGGGCCCTACATTGCCACACAAAATAAAGTTACCGACGAACGGTAACAGAATGAATAAAAATTGAGTCAAAGTGATCGAACCATCCTTGGCTAGAGCTATGTTGGGCGCTTTTTATTAGTTGCCATCCCCATTTCATACGCTTAACGGCCCGATCAGCCCGATTTAGCAAAACTCAAATTGTTTACGGAAAACTAGCAGTCATTAACTTTTCGTCGGAGAGTCCAATTTCGGAAGCAGTTTTTGGGCCCAAAAGCTCCTTGCCAATCTGAACACAGCGAATGTATATTCACGAACAAAATTTTTGTTTCAAACAAAAAAACTGCTTTTAAATTTTGCAGAATCAATGACGACTAATTTCACCTTAACCAAATTGCTAAGACAATCAAATGAGTATTTAAATCCAATTTATAGAAGACACCTAGCCTCTAGGAGGCCGTTTTGAAATTTTTGTCAGCTTTTTTGATTTCGGACCACTCTGCGCTGTGCAATTTATTGGTACATTCTACCCCTCTTTTGTGTTTTAAAGTTCTTGGCAATTTATGTGAAAAATATGCGTAGTCAATACTGTTTTTGTGATGTATAATGGATAGTACTCCAAAAAATTGACAGCCCTGCATGAAGGAGAATATAAAATGCATTCAGCGCATACATTTTTACCCCTAATGGTATTCTTTTATCTGTCAGCCCATGGACATGACTACTGAGCGGCTGACAGTGTTTATCTTTCTCAGTTTTCTATTCTTCAAAACAATTCATTCATTGTAGTGCTGAATGATTGCTCGACTAACGTGTTTGTCAATTTTCTTGCTCTTGTCTGATATTTTAAATCTCAAAGTTTAGTTTTTAAAAAGCTTTTTAAAATGAACCAAAGCCTGGCTGACGAAAATTGATTAAATTTCGGAGCAATGTTTACGTTTATTGTGATTTAGTTTGCCGTTGTCGAAATGATTCACATTTGATTTCATTCACTATTATCGAGAATGGATGAATGTAGAGAACAACACGAACACGAACGCAAGTGTTTGCACAAATTGAATATGAGATTTCTAAGCACTGATCATGGAATATGATAGTCTTTTAATTAGATAGGGTGTATTTATTTTTTGAAATTTGCATACTGGCTGGTGCTAAATGTTTATGACAAAATCATAATTTTTTACTTGTGGAATACTGTGAAATAAATTGGCTTACGCATACGTTTCATCGTCGAGCAAGTTACATCCCTTGCGTTTCGTCAGTACCTGGTCGTATAGTTGAGATAATCCGGATTTTGGCCACTGTTTATTGTTTGAGGCTTCGATTGGGTTATCTGCTTGCTCGGTAACACTTGTTGCCTTACCGGAGAAGGTTTCGCCGCACAGCACAGCGGTCAGCAACCACGATTGACGATCAAGGGTTGCACTCCGACGCTTGGATTATACTTTACGGGCAGTCATCTGGGACGAAACAAAAAGATTTGAACGGAAACTGCGGGTTTCCTCGCATAGGAATTGTGAGCAATAATTCTGCAAAAGATATGGACAGAAGGCCTTGCTTATACCACCAGGATTCTTATATGAGAATCCAACAGTTGAATCCTCGGGGTACATAGGTACATTCGGCAAAGGAATCGCCTTCATTATAAATCAAGAATCCTTTGGATTGTAAAAGCAGAAATCTTAGGTGTGTTAGTATGGGGTGTGTTTTTCCTTGTAATCCTCAATCCCTTGTGCCAATGTACCTTTACACATCTGTTTACCAGGTACTTGTTTACAAACAAAACCCCGATAGCGGCGATGCCCAAGTAACAAAGTTCATTTTAAGATGCACTTGAAGAGGTTTCCAGCATTTTCTTCTTAAAACCGATCATAAATCTTATAATTCTACAAAATTGCGATAAAACAGTCATAAAACCCTTATAAAACTAGGGAGGCCCACACTAAAGAAGGTTCTCAAGAATAATTCCAAAGGTCCTTTTAAAACTTGTAATTTTTATCGATACCTATTTATAGTGACTTTCAAGAGTCGCTTGAAACTAAAAGAAAACCGCCACAAGTGTTGCTGATTTTATGGTTGTCTTCTCAAAGAACGCTTGCAAGACAACATACACTTTTTGCAGCATTAAAGTTTTTAATTGACTGATAGCTATAAGAAAAAAAAGCATTCACAGATATTACTTTTCCAAAATGGATATAAATGAAAATTGAAAATAAAAATGGTAACAAAAGCAGCTGCTTTGTTATTCATAAATAAAAAAAAATTCATGCCACGCTCAGTTTGTCGATGTTTTGTGACATGAAAGTTATAAAATTTTAACGCGGCGCTTATTTTTGCTAGATTATTGAAAAATATAATTAATAAAAAAAATTCAATAGTTTCATCAAAAAGTTGATAGCTACCAAATTTTTAACAAATTGCGGCGAAAAGCCTTTTATATGTTCAAACATTTATTTAAAAAGATAAGATCACTTATGGTATTGCAAAACACTATATTTATAAACGCCCATATGCAATTGGCTACAATTTCAAAAGCAGTCAAAACAGTCCTGTTCGCCATTTTTTCAATGGTTTTATCTAAATCAACCAGAAAGCGATTCTTAGACTAACATTTCTTGCACAAGACAAAGAAAACTTTTCCAAGAGGGCAAAAAGTTCATCTATACTTATTGCATTCTTGAAGAAGACAAGCTGCGCTTGCCTAAGAATTGTTAAAATTACTTAAGGGAACCAAGCTTTTCGCAACCATTCTAGTATAAACAAAGAAAACGTCAACGACGTGTCGATGTGCTGATGTGCTGGAGATTCATATACTTCCCCTTAGCGCGATAATTTCAAAGTATAGCAGACATGTTGATTGTCAATATAAATTGATTTTCAAAATTAAAAGAGGACTGCACGACAGTACCATGCGGAAAATTTATTCTACAGAATTTTTTATACACTTTGATGATAACGATCGCTTTTACAAAATACGCTTTAATTGCTTCGATCCCTTCAATCATTTTCCAAACAAAGATACTAACTAGTGATATAGAGGTCACAACTCTAAAGGAAACCCGCACCGTCTCCGGCAAAACACAATCGAACCAAATTTATCTAATTACGTACAAATCTACCACTGATAAATCATCACCGGCACCGTCATTCCCCAGCTCTGCTGCCCTCGTCATTCATTTTGTGACTCCGCTGATTGTTTATATGAAAGAGTTTTCAAAATATTGGGCCGATTTTTGCTTAATTTCCGTTTGAAAGATCCATATTTCTTCAATTTTCTCCTGGTTCAGCCATCCGTTTTGACAGATCAGTTGTTTACGCTACAATGTTCTTTCTTAAGAGTATGATTTCTCTTTCAAGAATACACGGTTTTAAGAGAGTTTTATGGCAGTATTGTTGAGATAAACCAATCTTGCAGAAGAATGTCATAAATTTTTGTCAAATCTATTGCTAAACTTTAAGGAGCGTCGTTTTTAAGCATAAATCAAGTATCCCTTAAAATTGCTTATAAGGTGAATTACACTTATTGATAATACAGTTTTATGCGTGTTTCTTCAAGTCTCTTTCAGTCATACTTCAGAAATATTAATCAAATAAGATAAAATTCACTTGGGGAAAAACATTATAAAATCTGATACACTTAGCAATGCTTTGATAAAACTACTATAAGAAATGAATAAGACCAATTGGCTTTTGGATTGTTACTTGGGTGGTCGGATATGCAAGCACTTGACAGTGTTTAGTTTGTAGCAAAAAAGCAAAGTTTTAGGTTTAAACGCAATCTAAGACTTAACCCTTTTGGTCGACAAACTTCGTAGCCGTAGCTTCTCAGGTGCTTAGCAGATTTCCCTACTCGTAAAAAAAGACTTCGCAGCCGGCTGCTAGAGTACAGGGCAATTTTAGGGCTAGTGCAATGGTCCTACTGACTCTATCAAGAAAGCACCCTCTTGCCGAGATATAAACATACGACGACTGGCTTGTTAGACCAGCATCGTACCTCGAAGCAAACAGGATGGTTACCACCGTATAATGCAGCTAAAATAAAATTACCCAGCTTTACGGTAACGGAACATGTGATCCAGTGAATTTCATACGTTCACTAACCAGTAGTGCTGTATGCATAAATACGTTTGGTACGCGTCGTGCGTCGGTAAAACCGCAGCGGGACTACCCATACTTAAATTGTTCCATTTTCGACGCACCTTCTAAGTGGTAGTGGCTGCCCCGTGGCACGGTCAACGTGTTTTTCCGACCACCCGTTGCGATATCGAAAGCCTACCTTCCCTTTCCCCCCTTCGAAAGGAGTGTAGCACCACCACCGCTGATACTACTAAGCACTTGAACACGACTCACTTATTCGTGTAATTCAGAAGCTCACCAGGCCATAACCATCACCGTACCGTAGAGGAGATGGAGAAGTGTAATAGAAAACAGCCGCGTACAATCTTCCACGATGGAGCAATAAAGAAAAAAAGCTGCGAATAATTTATGATACTATTCTGTTAATGCCATTAGATAACACCATATGTTTGAGGAGTATCGATGCAGAAAAATATATACTGCTCATACTTTATGAGCCGGTTTTTTATTTTGGTAGATATTAAAATAAAGTCTCATAATATTCTCAAGACACTGTTTCGCAAATTATTTTGCATCTCAACTGCCAACATAATTGGCGATACATTATAATCAATATAACTCAGTATAAATGCACCCTCCACACCCGAAAGGTATCTAATCCTACCATGAATTGCCTGAGAAATCTCGATTTGGTCTTGGTTGACAACTTCGCTCGAATGCGCACACACAGCTACGACAAAAGAAATTTATCGACTCTACCACGGGTAGTAGTAACCTGTAGTAGCGAGCAAAATAAGGATCGAAGTACGATAGTGTAATTTTCCTTCTCCGTTTTCACGTGCTTGCCTCGCATTTGGCTCCCGCTAAAGTTTCACATTGCCACAGCAAATCCGACCGGCCTCGACCGACAAAACTGTATTGAGCCGCCATTCCGTAAAATTCTGTCTTTATCGAGATTTTCTCAAACTTTGTAGTTGTACCATTCCCGAAACCAACAGTGACCAACCACCGACCGGTCGACCGACGGTATGCCAGGATGCCTCCAATGCAGACTTCGGCGGCAATGACTTTCCGGTTTTTTTTCTCTCTCTCATCTTTTGCGGCGATTCTACCAGCCGGCCTGCCGATCCGAACTGGATTACAGCGCGAAAGAACTGTCGAGCGTGTTAAGCGGGATACTTAAGCTTTCCGCCGCTGCCCCGAGCGTCTGTCCTTTTGGTACCAACACCGCACATACTGGATAATTGGGCGTTAAGACAATTGGAATTCCTTTATAAATAACCGCGCGCGCGTTTAAGATAAATCATCAGCCGATTATTAGTTTATTTTATTCCCGGTCATTAATTTTGCGCCTTTCGACACTTGCCGGACGAGGGCGTGCGAAAGAGCTTTCTGCTGCCGCTGCTGTTGCTGGTCCGAAGAGTCCGCACATGAATTGGTCGCTACAACCGTCGGGGTTCTTCATATGGTACGGCGGTCATCGCGGGAAACCAGCCACACTGCTGCAGTGGTGGGGATTGTCAGTTGTCAATAGATTGGATATGAATGGAACAAAATTCCAGGTGCGCCAGGTGGTAACGAGGCTCAAACGTTAAATTTATGGATCCATTCTCAGGCCCAACGGACAGTTTGTGAACACTTTATTATAACGTTTGAAAAAATTCCTAGCTGTTGCAGTTTTGGAAATTCTGAAATGTGAAAGTTTCAATTGTTTGACTCTAAATAAAACATAAATACAGCATTTGCGAAGTTAAACTTCTAATAACCCGCTAATGTGTTCAACATTTCTTTTCATTAATTCTGTTTTTAAATTAATATTATTATGTGTAAAGTATTTACACATCTTCCGCTAGATCTATATCTCAAATCACAAACAGACTGTCACATGAGCACATTCGAGACGGCAGTTAAAACTTGACAGCTGTTAGTCTCGACTTTACTATCGAAACAGCTGACACAGTATAGGGCTTCATTTGCGGTGCACATAGATTAAGTGATTATTAATGCGTCGATCACCAATCAATCCATCCACCGGGCAACTGTAGCAGCCAAAGTAATCAAAATTTCTAATGAGAAATAACTACACCGTAAGCGATAACATCTCTGTGCACGCTACCGGAATAATCGCTTCAATGATGATGGCCCACATTCAAGTTCCGCCATCTATTGATACGTCAACGTTTGAAATCTTTTTCACGATCGTCCCCGAACGCGCGCACATGTTGGCCGTTCATTGAGGATTAATTCCTCGTAATTTATTAGCATTAAAACTGGTCTTACGTACGTACGTAAACCCACCTGCATGCGGTGCATTACCCACTCTGAACTCTGGTGACCAAAGTCAACGTCGGTGATTCTGATTGCAGCCACTGAATGATGCACAATGCACGCGATGAAGGTTGTCCATGTGATGTCTCGACGCGCGGTAATCAAAGGGATAAAAAAGTTAAGGAACAGGTTCGTTACTTTTCCATCGAAATCGCACGCACTCTCAGAGGAAGTGTCTCCAGTGTTCCAGCAAAATACGATACACGTAGCGTTCACTCCCGGTTTCTGCGCCGCAGTGCGTACAAATCCATTCAGAAAACACTTCTCGGAACCGTATTACCAGCATTGCAGCAGTTGCAGCACGTTAGACGTGATCCAATGTCCACGTTGGAAAATCAGACTTGGCTCGCTGGCGGGATACAGTATTCAACGCCACATGGGGGCTTTTCTTGCACCAACGGGTCTGCTCGGTGTTTGCAGGCTCTAAAACAAATTGTCAGCAGCTTATTAAATTAATAAAAATTATAAAGCTGCGACATGATGTGATGATTACTGTTAGTGTGGGTTTTCGTGTCTTTTTTGCTTGTGTCTGGCTGCTATGAAAACAGCTCCGCAGGTGACTACCATTTGCAGTTAATGCACAGGTGGAAAAACAAACAATTGCCGGGTTTAATTGTGAGCCATAAATCATATAAGGTATCGGACTAGGATTGGTTTCCTTCTGTGAAATGCACTGCACTGCAGAGCGGTATATTTGATAAACAATTTTAATTTATGAGAATCACATTAAACCAAATGCAGTTCTACCATCGTAGCCATCGAGCGCAAGGAATTAGAAATGAGGCAAAACTGGACGGAAATGTTCTCTCCGGCAGTTATGCTACCGGCAATTGATTCTTAGCTAACTTCGTCATAAGTAAAAATAAAAAAAACTTTTTATTTAGATTTTATTTTTAAAGTGAATTATAAGTTCTAATTTTCTGATATGAGCATCAGAAAAATCGAAAAAAAAGTTCTTACAATTTTACACAAAATTATACCTTATTTTGGCGAAATATGGAACAAAATTTCACATGAATATCAATTCAGTTAAAAAAAAGTAGAAACAACTCAAGTCAATTTTGGAAAGAAAGCTTCAAGCAGGTTTTAATGGAGGCGCGTGGTTTTTATATTAATCATAATTTTGTTAACGTTTTTTAAATAGATGATTTGAAATATTTTATGAGTAATTCTCGTTGAAACGGAGCCAATACTTTTTTTTTTTTTTTTTTTTTTTTTTTTTTTTTTATCAAAATTTTTATTTGCAAGTTGTTTTATAAATAAAATATTTACACAAAGGTTTTATATGGCAATTTCAAAGTTAAACTTCAATTCTCCTATATCTATTCTATCATTGCAGTTATCAATGAAGGCTATATAAACAATCAAAATCTTGAAAATCTTTGTTCTTGTAGATACTGATATTCCATCCAGTGTTGGCCGCAGCAGATCCTCACAATTGAAGGAACATTGACCACCAGTTAGTGAGCTTAGTTTTCGTTTGAGTGTAATAAACGCATTCCGTACTCTTGGGCAGAGGAAGTATTTGTGCTGAATGGTTTCAATGGCCGTGCTCTCACAGTGAGTGCATTGGTCTCCATCTGTGCGTCCCATAATATTCATTAGCCGTCGATGTGGGACTTTTTGGTTCACCCACATGTAGAGTGCACTGCGTTGCGAAGGCGTAAGCTTCCGAGAAGCTATATTTCTCCATATTCGGGGCCAGTAGGTTCCTGGGTTTGCTATTTCCACTTTTGGTCTATCGGTGGTTTCCAGGAAGAAGCGATGGATAAGAACAGCGGTAGGGTTTTGGCGGATTTGAAAGGGAAGGTTTGAATAATTATTTAGGATTTGCTTGAGACAGGGAAGGTCGCTGATTAAGTTCAGGCGAGTGGGATTTTCTTGGGCAATGTAAGAACTATAGTAGGGAAGAGATCCAATCTCACGTAGATGGCGATTTATAAGTAGCGCTTTGCACTTCATCGCCGGGATATGCAGTTTAAGGCCTCCATCTTCTCTGTTGCGAGCTAACTGATGCATCGGAACAGTCGCGCAAGCACCTCGGAAAAGATAAGTCCTCATGGTAGCAGTTAGTTTTGCAACGTGTGCTGCCGTTGGTTGTAAGTTTGCTGCTATATACCACATCTTGGAGGACAGGAAAGTATTGAGTAGTGTAACTTTTTGATACAGTGATAAGCAGCGTAAAGAGTGTAGCCACACCAGTCGGGAAAAATTGGTCACAAGTGCATCCCAGTTTAGCTTTACCATCACTCGCACCGAGTTGGCAAACATCAATACTGACACGAGGTCTTCAAATATTGTATTGAACTTTTGTACATAATTAGTTGAAAGTGGTTAAAAAATTAGAATTACACTGTTATTACCTCGAAACAGTGGAGCCCACGTTCGCTAAGGGGCCCGACAATTTTAAAATAAGTTGAATTTTTAGCAAACCTTGAGATCCATTTCATGTGATATCTCCTAAATTTGCAACGAAACAACTAATAAATGGCATGGTTCAGTAAAGGAGAAGAACAAGACTTTCAAATGGAGTAAAATTTCTTTATGGTCATCTTGGATTTGGTCGCCATATTGGATTTCATAAAAAAATCGCCGTTTTCGCCTAGAGCCCCCCAGATGTTAGATTCACTAACAGAAAAATAGCGATGTGCCGGGGGATCGGTTTAGAAGACATATCCCACTTCACAGACAGACAGACATAACACTCTCTCCCCCATTCTTCGCATGCTTTAACACTCATTTCAAATTTATTGTCGGTTGGAAATGACTCCATATTCGTTAAAGTAGCGCTTTTTAACGAAAGGATGGGAATTACCCATAAAAAACTTGCTTGTACGAGGGCTAATCCTGTTATAAGTTAATATTACGGAATTTCGTTCATAGATGGATTCAGGGAGAATGTATGTACAATAATTTTTGTTGGTTTTTCTTCGAAGAGTTATGCCTGTTTGTCTGCGCTTAAAGGTTCTACCAGCGGGGTGGTGTGGCTGTCAAACCACATACATTGTCCATGTCCCACTCATTGGTTTTGGTACTTTTGGTTCTGGTGCCTACTTAAAGGTTTATTCGTTTTAAGACTACACTCAATCCTCGCTAATATGAAAAACACCTCGTTCAGATCAGGCGAATTCATTTTTAATCTGAATATTTGGTAACTCTATTCATGTTTACATACGTGTAAGGTGCGCACCCTATGAACTTGATGTTTTGATTTGACAAAAACAAACGTTTTGAAAACATGTCGAATATGCGCGAATTCTTAACATCCAGATTGTAGAAGAGGAAATTGGTTCGACAGTTTCAACTAAAATGGCTTATTTAGAGTGCTGGAGAGAGATAAGTTGTATATGAGCTATATTGTCGAAGTTACTGAGCAAGAGGAAATGTATTAAGATTTTTTGCTTTTTTTTCAATTTGCCCGGTCCACTTAACCGTCAACTGAGTATGACGCTTGATCAGTTTTTAATGTGAACGCATTCATACCAACGGGGTTCAGATTAAAAATGTTCAGATTGAAGAAGGTCATTCCAGCGGGGGTTCACGGTACAGAAGCTAATTAGAAAGCAGTTGAACACAGCCTTTAAGCTATAAGTTAACTAATATTAGCTGTTATTTTCGGTATACTGGCTGGTTCCAAGTTGTCGCCGTTCATGGATGTTTAGTCCGCAAAATTTTGACAATTTCACACCCCTGGGTTACACAAGAAAAAAATTACACCACGGAAGAAACACTGTAGAAAATTACTCATTAGGTATTTTCTATTGAAAATTTGAGTAGAAGTAGTCTAGAGTGTATTGTTTACACTCTTTTTTATCGCGGTCAGTTTTTCGAACATTGGAAAAGCAGCAAAAGCAACGTCGCGAATTTATTTTGCGCAAGCACCTGGAAAACCCTCAACTCTCTCATCATGAATGATGAAACTTACGTCAAGGCGAACTTCCGGCAGCTTCAGGGGCCACTGTACTTCACCGCCCAGCACAAGTTTGATGATCCAGAGGAAGTTGGATGCAGAAACTTTCAAAGTTTGCCAAGAAATACATGATTTGGTCAAGAAATAAATCTGTGACAAACGGAGTGTGCCGTTCGTAACTACCGGGACTGTAAACGGGCAGATATACCTCAAGAAGTGTCTACAAAAGCGTCTGCTGCCTCTTTTGAACCAACTCGAGGGCCCTACGATCTTCTGACCGGATCTACCTTCGTGCCAATATTTAAAGGATGCATTGGAGTGGTACGAAGCCAGCGGAGTCACTTTCGTACCCAAGGGCATGGACGCCTCCAACGCACCGGAACTAAGGCCCATCGAAAAATACTAGGCTATTATGAAGCAGGCACTACGGAAGCATTCCAAGGAGGTAAAGTCTGAGGAAGACATAAGCATAAGCATAGGATACCGCCCGTGTGCTGCTACTCCGTTATTGACCAGGACTGATGAAAATTGCAAAATGATGGCTGGAAAAAGCATACTTGAGACAGCACGCTATTTTTCATTGTGCAACCTTATCAGGTCCCAGCATGCTGATCAATACCGACGCCGGCCACGTCCGAATGCGGGTCCTGGTGGGATGGAAAGGAATGTTAGTCCAATACTTGTTGCTACTAAAGACCAGGGAATCTTCTGCATCTTCACAAGTATTTCGGGAAAGGAATTGCTGTTAGTAGATGGGCGGAGCTAGATGGATGATGTAAGTATGTAAGCATCAGTCATATGAGACTAACCTGGATATTCGAAAATTTTCTTGTAAAGTCAGTAACTACGAAAATTAAGATATAAAAAATACCTTTTTAACAAATTTAATACAATACCAATGGTGCTTATATACAATCATAATTTAATTTATATCGAAAAATACTATACTAGGTGAAGTCTGAAGAAGACATGAAGAAAAAGTGCATTTCCGTACAGATGAAGCTGCAGCTAGGTTATACAAAACTTTTTGAGTGGAATTAAGCGTAAGGTGCGAGCATACGGTTATGGTACTGAAGCTGAATGAAACAAATATGCCAAAAGCTTATTAATGGGTTATCTTTTGTTGTCTGAAAGTTTGAAAAGGATCGGACAATTAGGTAATTTTCTACAGCGTTTCTTCCGTGGTGCAATTTGATGTGGGACACCCTTTATTCATCAGTTGGCCGTAACTTCGTGATGTTGGCCATATTATATTTCCTCGGAACCATAATAACGCAATTATCGTTGTGCCACTGTTTAGTCACGTTTGAATAGTGGCAGCTTGTTTAATTGGCGTAAAAAAGTAACCAAACTCATGGTACTCCAAAAACGCGCAAACTGTTCAATTACTTTTCAGTCTATAGGGTAAGGAACGAGTTAAGCAGTGTTACCTATTTTAATCAGTTGAACATAAATGATCCGAAAATGCACTTTTTTATTCATATTTTCAAAATCTTTTGATAGGATCATCTTCACAAATCACTTATCCATACATTTGATTCACACAAACACAATTTACTGGGTTTCCGACAAGAAATATGATGAATTAAAAATTGTTGTCCAAAAACGTACATTTTTCAGCTGCTCTTCAGCAATCGCCACCTCGCTACTAACGAATTCATCAAATTTTCAGCACTGATTACAACCACTCTGAAAGTCAAGCACTCAATTGTCACATACCATATTATTCAGTCTCTTTTTTTTCTATTATCTAAGGCTTTGTCACTAGCCAAAAGTTTTATTATTTTCTAACAAAACTGAAAACAAATTCTGAATTGACGGAACCTGTTCCCCACTAGCAGCAGCTGCAGCACAACTGATGAACTATCGTGTTGCCAAGACACTGTTTCGGTTCTGGAAATAAGAATTTTAAGTTTGAAATTAACTGAAACCTCCTATGACGAAAACGTGGTTCAATACTTTCAAGAGAAATGTATGTTCATAATTAATTTTTCTTTAATAAAAACAACACAAAAGACAGCTTTTTCAATAATTTTCGAAGATTTTCTCAGTGATTTAATAAAGCAACGATGTGTTTCAATGTTATTTGCTTTGACAACACTGTTCAGTCGGATCGTTTGTACTGCTATATGTTTACCTCTTTTGTTCTCCCACCATCCTTATGAACAGCGAGTGTGACGTCAAACTCGCAGTTTCCCATAAGAACACCAGAGAATAAAAGAGACGACGAATACCGTTTGCCGAACGGTGCGGTGAGTGTATGCCCCGATAAACAATTTAGACAGATGGCATTTTACGCATCTATGCCGATTCGCTATGCCGATTACGCATCAGATGCCGATTAGTAGGTCGCGGATAGGAACGCGAACTTACTGAATAGGGGGAAAAGTTCGAGGGATTTTTTAACGGGACGTAAAAAAATTCAGATTTCAGGATTGCTTAAAATAGTACCTTGCGGGTGAAAATGGGTTCGGTGTGTTCAAAATTAGTTCCGCCGCTCCAACTTTTAAAGCGAAAAATCAAAAGTTTAGCTCAACAATAGTGTCTTCCAATGGTAACAGCTTGAAGAACCAAAGATAGCAAGAAGATTGGTATGCTGATATCCCCCACTTAGTCAACCCATCGCTTGTAATAAGGTAAAACAATCAGTGACCCGCTTAGACTGCTTAAAACTAGTTCTTTACCCTAGATGCAGATTGCTTGCAAAATGTGGAGCTTTTCCGGCAACCTCGACGTTTTTTATTTTATATGCTTCAGGTGTACTCTATCGATTAAACAAATGGGGCCCTGTAGCCATCGAGTCTGCCTTGATAAGCTAATGGTCGTGAATGCTAATGTTAGTAAAATCCATTCCATTTGATGTACCGTGATTTTAGCATGGGTTTATTCACAGGCCCCTCCATATCATTTCTGCAGCTACCAACAGTGAAACCTAAAGGGTAAAACACGGAAATTTAAGCACGGATAATAAGCAGTTCGCTCACTTTATAACAATACTGCAAAAAGAACGAAGTGCGGAATACAGGACGAAGGTGGAATGAGTTGACCACCATCCTGAGGAGCGCCAGAAGGAGGACGGAACTCGCGAGGAGTTAGAACAGCTATTCCGGACTCATGAGACACGCACGTTCTATGAGAAGGTGAACCAATCTCGTAAAGGATATATACCGAAGCCTTATATGTATAGGGACGAAGAGGGAAACTTAGTCACAAACGAGCGCGAGGTAATCGACAGGCGGACACAGTTTTTCGATGAGCATCTAAACAGCGATACAACAGAAGGAGAAGCAACGGTAGTTAACCTAAAAGTGCCTGCAAATGATACCAGCGCGTCGACTTCCGATCTCGAAGAGATCCGGCAAGAAATCGGTCATCTGAAGAACAACACAGCCGCCGGAAATGACCGACTCCCGACAGAACTCTACAAATACAGCAAAGAACCGTTAGCAATGACAGTTCACTGGATAATTTCAAGAATTTGGGTGGAAAAGAGGAGGAGCGGATGGAACGTGTGGTTTATCCCATCTACAGAAAGGGTGATCGCCTAGATTGTTTTAATTACCGCGGTATTACGCTGATCAACGCTGCCAACAAGGTGCTCTCCCAGATTTTGTTACGTCGTCTATCCCCAATAGCAAGCGTATTCGTAGGGTAGTACCAGGTGGGTTTTATGGGGGTCCGTGCTACTACTGAATTTACACTTTCTGACAAATCCTCCAGAAATGTCAGGAATACAACGTGCCCACTTTTCCAACGGCAAATCTTAGTTGGTTTCTGTACACCCTTGTTGCTAGATTTTTATTGAAAACCATAAAACGTGAAGCCAAAAGGTGAAGCCATACTCAAGCATGGCTAATAAGCAATTCGCAAAATCAATAGCGATATTACAAAAAAAATAAAGTGCGGAATATAGAAAAAACACCAGAATGATATCACAATAGATCAACATACTGGTCGCAGTGGTGATAATAATACAGCAGTCTCCCGAATTAGGCGGTGGGTGGTGCTGAACGCCTAGGGCGATTTTTTAGTTGCATATTAAGTAATAAAGCTGATTTTTGGTACATTGTTAGTATCAGGTATAACCTAGTCAACTGTCAAAAATCTACTTTATTTGTTAATGGGGAGCTGAGATATCACAATAGGCGTACAGCACAACCCATCACCTGATTCAAGGGATTCCTGTATACAGTTCTTTTTTGTTTCCTTTGGTTCGTAGCTTCGTGAAGCATCGAAATCGTTTTGCATCCGCACGATATATGTTGCATCCACCTGAAGTGCATCCTTTAGTTTTGATGCCAAATTTGGTTACCAATATTGGTCACCCATATTGGTTCTATCTCCCAAATTACATTTCTATTTCCACTAAGCTCATTCTTATCTAAACTGCAAAAAGGATATATCCTTGACTGTTGTACAATTATCAGTTATAAATGCATTATAATACTAGAAGAGAATATATTATTGACTTGGGAGGTGCGGGGTCGTGCGGTTTTCAGTTCCTAACCTCACAAATGTAGTTTTAGGCAACCATTAAACCACGCTACTTTATTCTCAAGTATTATATGATTTAAACTAATATTTTTGGCAAACTTATCTATTTTCAGAGAGTGAAATAAGGCGCTATATCCTTGGCCAATTGCAGCCTGGCTTCTGGTCTAAATGCCATTAGTTCATCCCTGAAGATCCGGAGTATTACTTAACCTTTATTAGCAAAGATACTCCCAACGTCTGCAAATAAATCATAATCAATGTATATTGGAAGCGTTTGGTACGGGAGGTCCACGCTTACTTCCTTCCCCTTGATTTCAAGGAGTTTAATGGAATTAAGTATTTTTTCTGGTTCCACTTGATTCGTTGAAATTCTCTGTGCGGTACATGCTGCGCAGTTGGCCTGGTCGTTGACAAGAAAAATGATTGATTCAAGTAATCGTCATTTTCCAGGATGCCTTCAAAAATTGGCTGCGTTAGTGTGAAATTAGAGATTAGATTAGATTATTGTGAGAACTTGTCCACACAACTGAGGGTTGTATCAAACCCTCTCCAAAGAATTTGCTCCTTCTATGATAAAGTGCTACGCAGTTTTCGTTTCGCATTCGTTATAGAATACCTTATTGGGACAATTCCATTAGTCAACTAGTGGAAATCACTCATGTTAATAGTGATACGACACCTTGACGTGGCTTACAGTAAATAGGGGCCCGCCACAATAGATCAAATTACTGGTCGCAGTGGCGAATGTACCCAACAGAGAGAAAAAATACGTGAATAATACCCGAATCGAGCCTCCCAGTTGACCTCTAGATACGACGCTGGTCTAACAAGCCAGTCGTCGTATATTCGAATCTCAACTGGGAGAGGATTTTAGCCTGGCTTCATTTCCGGTTTTGTGCTCAGTAGATGCTCATTTCACTACAGCGCCTCAGCGAAACGGAACTCGAAAAAGTAGTGTAAAGGGCAATTGTAGAGTTAATTATTAGCTACAATATTGTTGAAGAAAGTAAAGCTTTATCTTTTGTATTTACGGCGGTATGGGGCTGCTACCCCGTTGGTATCGAAATGAGCAGCCCCATAACGCCGTAAATACAAAAGGTAAAACTGTACTTTCTTCAACAATATTCTAGATAATATTTAACTCTACAATTGCGCTTTACTCCATTTCTTCGAATTCTGTTTCATTGAGCCGCAGTAGTCAAATGAGCATCTACTGAGCAAAAAACCGAAAATGAAGCCTAATTGTAGCACTAACCCCGTAATAATCCTGTTCTCTAACAGCTGACTGCGAAGTCTGTCAAATAAAAACAGAAGATCAAGTTTCGAAAACGGAATGTAATATCTGGGCTTTACTTTACTTGAAGTTGTTTTTCTTTTTTTTTTCAAACAGATTTATTTCCAGAAGAGAACATCTTTTAGTTTTAAACTTACAGTAATAGAATGAAATGAAATTCAAAATAAAATTTATATGTAATTCAACAAGTTTTGATTGACCTTCATTTACAATATATTAGTACGAATGAATGTCTATCGCATATATATCACAAATCCAGGCATGGCTAAATAAATAAATATTTGCCCAATAAAATTATTCAAAAATTTTAGTTTGGGCGGTAATTTTTACCGCTGCCACTGGTTTAAAAACCTGTTCATTTAGTCCAGCTAATGTACGCTGTTACTATTGGATATCGAAAGATAAATTGTTTCCAAAATTCATACCGTGTTTCTATCAATTTTATCTTTAATACTCGTACATCATCAATTTTGCGTACGAACCCGCAGAACACAGCTGGCAAGTGGCCACATGCGGAGATCGGTATCCCATCTGGTAGCACAAATGTTCATTTTTTTCTCTCGGAACACAACTATCCGAAAACTATCCGGTAGCTCCGCTCGAGCCGAGTTCATCGCACCACCGATATGGAGCTGATTGGGATTCTTCGAATTGTACATTGAAATGCTCGCAGTGATTAATACATTGTTAACAGTTGGACGCTACGAGTATTGATTTTGATTGATACTGATACGAGTATGCTTTTGATTGGTATCGATCACTGACTAGCTCGCGAGTAGCATGCGGCTGAAATTCCAATAGATTCACTCTTTATATGGTCAGATTGTGATCTCCTAGTTTTTTTTATTTGGTTCAACAAAACTAAGATTTTCGGTTATAATTTATCTGATAACATCTACTAGTGAGCTCGGTATCAACCCAGGGTGATATATTGAAAACTTTTACCAGCCTAAAATATTGATCGCGTCCTGTCGTGACTCGTGGAAATACTGCTAGCCGAAAGCCCATGTCGGGAACAATCCAAAGTATGCGCAAAACTATTCCTACGATGGGGGATTTGACCCAAAAGGAGCTGCTACCTAGTCGAGCGGAAAATAAGTATTACATACCTGCGACCAGCACATGCATCTCTAGCCGAGCAAGTAACCGACGACCGTCAGTCAATGTCCCGTCGCGCGTCAAGTTAACCATCGACCCGTCGCGTCGTTGTCGCGTCGAAATGCATACCTGATAGAAGCCGGCGGCAGAGAGGCACTGTGCTACGAGCAGCAAGCGACAGCGTTGAATCAAGCATGTGTTGAGGAATGCAATTCATAAAATACTTGAGGAAGTTTTTGTACAAAGACATCGAATCATTTCCATGCAATATGCTATCACTATTTACTTCGCAAAGATTATCGTGTGAGGTGCGAATAGGTCGATAAAATTAGTTTTTGCCACTGAAGTTATTTTATTTAATTTCCAAGTTTTTGCCAACTAAAATTTTTCAGGATACAAAGCGAAATGTTAAAAAATTGTTTTCATTTTCTGTGACAAACTTGAGCTATTTGGCTGAAAATGTGCAAATTATTATTCCAATCATATACTACAAAGTACAATTTAAATATATTTAAATACGCATTTGTCTTCAATTGATGGGAGATCCTTTTTTATTTCAGTTCAACCAAGACCTCTATTCGTCATCGGGCGTCCCGCTGGCGGCATCATCCAGTACATCCGCCGGTTCTCATTCGCCCTGCAGCCCCCTACTTCCACCGTCGATATCCTCGAACGTAGTGGCGGCTGCGGCAGCCCAAACCTCGACACTCTCTGCCTCTACATCTAACACTACGATACCAACAATTCCTCTGGGCGCACTCCAGAGGCACCTTACCAAAGAGGAAGACATCAGCACGGCCCGAAGTGATACGGAAGGTAAGTTAACTGAGCCCGAAAAAAGGCAAGAGCCAGTCAACGGTTTCCAAAGTCAATTTTTATTATTTATTGTCATTTGTAACCCGATGATGGATACCGTTTGGAGGACAATTTATTTATCATGAGGTTTTTTTTATCGAAGTCCTCACTGTCGATGACTGTCTTTGAGTATGAAAACAAACCCGAAAACAGGTGGAAACCGATGTCACATCAGCATGCTCCTGCTGCTTATCGCACACATGACACTGTTCAGCGGTTATGTTTGCTTAACGCATTTTGAATTCGGCTTCCGAAAAGCGTAAAGCAAATTGAATAATAAAACCCTTTCATCGCTGCGCTCTGCGGTCATCCCGTATCAGCAGCAAACGCACGGAAGCTCATAAATGATTAAATTATTAACCCCTATCTCCGGAAGGGGGTCGATAAAACATCTGTAGGACTGTCCTGGCCACAGATAAATATGACGGTGAACATAATTTATTGGACACCATTAAAATGATTATGGTAACCTTGTAAACACGAGCTAAATTAATGAATGCATTTATGCATATGCATTTTTAGTAATGGGTAATGAAACTGTCAATTAAAGTTTTTAATTTTTAATAAGAAGCCGGTACGTAATTCACATATGAAACATTTTAATTCCTATCCTTATTCTTATTCCTATTCCTATTCCTATTTGTATTATTATTCTTATTCTTATTCTTATTCTTATTCTTATTCTTATTCTTATTCTTATTCTTATTCTTATTCTTATTCTTATTCTTATTCTTATTCTTATTCTTATTCTTATTCTTATTCTTATTCTTATTCCTATTCCTATTCCTATTCCTATTCCTATTCCTATTCCTATTCCTATTCCTATTCCTATTCCTATTCCTATTCCTATTCCTATTCCTATTCCTATTCCTATTCCTATTCCTATTCCTATTCCTATTCCTATTCTTATTCCTATTCGTATTCCTATTCCTTTTCTTATTCTTTTTCCTATTCCTATTCTTATTCCCATTTAATTACAACTTTGCAACCGATTCTGTCAGACTATCGCAGACTCCTATCTAAAGATAGTATCCAATTTGCACCGTTAGCGCTGATTGAATGTTACCAGACATAATTAATTCAATCAAATATGTGATACGAACTGCGCTCATTAATAGCGGATAATTAATTGGACTTTAGCAATAATTCCAACCTGATTGCTTGCCTCTATTCATCATCAGGTACCATCCCGGGAGCCCACAACGACAGCTCCTGCTCGTCGGGACCGGATTCGCCAAACAACCTGCACCAGGATGGAAGCGGGGCTGCCGGAGGAGCAGGCGGCGGCGGTGGTGGCAGTGGGGAAACATCCGGCGGTGGGGGCCGAGCGCAGTACTTATCCGCCACTTGCGTAGTGGTTACCCATTATTCTGGCGATGCGGCCAGTGTGGTGGACGAACACTTCTCTAGAGCATTAAATTTTAGCGATAAAAATAACAAAGGTAAGTGGGAAATAAACAGAACGTGTCAATAAAATTGAATATGTATTCCACTTCGGGAAGTGTCATTAATGATGGTACGAGCAAGAGTGCGTGTTGGTCCGCCCCCCGGTCGTTACAAAAGTTGACTCCCCTCGGTGCTTGAAAGGCGAGTGACAATATTGTGTTTAACCGTGGTAATTAGCTTTTATGCCTTCTTAACCCGAAAGACATAAAAATAAATCACAGAAAAAGGAAATACCCCTAGTGGTTTCGGTTGTTGTTCAAAGGGCTGAAATAATGCAACAGAATTAGGAACATCTGTTTATTCATATCAAAAACTTTTATGCTATGATTATTAAGAAACATAATGCAGCGGAAGTTTGCAAATTTACTCTTCAACTTTGGCAGTATTCTATTTTATCCCAAAATTTTCACCTTTCAGTGACTGCCGGGCACAATTTCCGTGCAACTAATTTGTATCCTAATAAATCATTCCCCGTGGCGGCTGTGTCGACATCATAAATATTAACAATAATAAAGTTTCCAAAACTTGTATCTCATCGGGATCATCGCTGGTTAGCCTTTCTTGGGGTTCGCTTCAAAATTCTGTCAACAAACACGGAAAGATACCGTTTCGGCACTCTGTTTTTGACTGTACGAACGAGAACACAAAACCAAACAAAGAATCCATGAAAATCGATAAACATAATTGACTTCACCCGTGTACGGCGGGAAAGACTGCTCAACGGGTTCAGCCGGATCGGATAAACAGGACGATCAATTACGGTGGGAGAAAAGTGAGTAATCGCTCAGCGATCAATTTATGAGCCCCGCCGAAGTGTAATAGCCCTTTCGGCCTTACGACCGAGGCGACCTTTTTTATGTTTTTACTATGTTTCCCTGTTTCCCCCGTGCGTCGTCGGCTGGAATCTTTACCGCTAATACATATTCATACTGCGGAGAGATGTTCGGTAGCACCTTGTTGAGGTATAAATAGGATTTTAAAAATAAAACCAAACTATAAAGATGTCAAATCAGCTAAAATATATGTACGCCTCCGAAACGCATGACCGGGTTGGAAGGAACCCGTCTGTTTACGTTAGTATGAAGAAGAACAATGTTTCACGGTAGCAGAAAACATTTTTCGTATTAATTTAATTGAGATAGATTTAATTAATGAAAATCACAAAAAAAAACAGCAGCATACTATTTAGAAATTTCAAAGTATGTTGCTTAACTTTTGAACCAGGCGCCAACATGACAATCCGCGTTTAAAATTAACTTCAAAGTGCTCCTTCCGAAAAATTCCTTTTTAGGAATACTCGGCCTAATATGTGCCGTCTAGCAAAGACTAATAAATTAATTAGCCGCTAACGAGCTCATCCATGTAAAAGAAGCAATTCCGTATTTCGTATTTTTCACTACACAAAAAAAAAAAAACGAAAAAAAATTGGCCTATCATTTGTGAGTACAAAACAAATGAATGCAAGAAAGAATTATTTCGTCTTCAAATGGTGCTGAATCATTCATCTGACAGACAGCAGCCAGACAGGGCAGATGCGGAAAAAATATTTATCTTGCTTTGTTCCTGGGAGGGAAAAACTCTCGGAGGATGCGAATTTCTCAGCTTGCACGAAATTAGGCGTTCGAAAATTTGTTAGCCCGAAGCAACACTTTCGTACCAACGAACGACACCACCAAATCATCATCGTGCGACAAAAAAAATGGTTAAGCTCGACGGCGGCGTCGCGCGTTATAGCCGCACAAACACTGCCAAAACACATGCTGCTCGTGATTTCCGTCGTAAATCATAGACCATTAAAATGCGTCCTACCAGATTCGTCGGCATTAATCATCTTAATTTAAATTTAAATGACGGCATTTAATCCAGTTTTCAGTGTGTAACACGAGTTAGTGGCTATGCCACTGCGTTGCCAATACGTTATTATATTTTATTAATTTCCTTGCCACATTACGTGTTCAAATAACAACAAAAGACCAGCAAAGTTATCATAAGCGCAAGACTTCAAAATTTTAAATTAGAATAATGCCAATTAGATGAATAGTGCAAATTGTGCACTAACCGAGTGCCACATTAGTGTAAAGAATTTTAATTTTATTACAGAACAAACACGATTACCCAACATATCTAGGGTACGTTCGGCGGAAGCGTTTAAGCATTACCGCTCAAAGCATTTGAGTGGAAAAACATGAAAATATTTTTATGCATCACTCGAAGAGGCAAATTTGCTGCTCGTCTTTCACAGCCCCATCACACATTGGACGTCGTCCGGGAAGCAAACGACGGGGAACGATGTATGTACGCTGAGGACGGTCATAACTCATTTGCATTTGGTCTGGTAACAGTTTAATATATGGCACACTGCACGCTGCCTCGTAGTCTTCAACCAACTGTGCAGAAGAAAGAAAAAGAGGGCGAGAGTGTTGCTGTAATGACTATACCACCGGTGAAATATTAGTTGCTTTTTTGCAACGAACTATTTCCTAGGAATGAAATCAAAATCACTTCTCAAAATCGTGTCATTTATGTCCGAGAGTGCTTTCGACTAAAAATTAATTGTATTGCTATAACTAGAAAATATTTTGAATTTCCTGCATTTTTATGCTTGATCAACTGTGGTATTTATACAAGTGTTTTCTCTATTCTACAATTAATTTTTTTCGGATTACCTACGAATGGCCGAATCACGAATGGCCGAAATAACAAATGGCATAATATACCTAATGGGCGAATTACAAAAGGCCGAAACACGAGGGGCCGAATGTCATATTTGGCCAAAAATATTCACGGCCTTCAACTTGCACAAAAAATTGGGTACATGCTGTCCTTACCCGCTACCGCTCGTTCGGACTTAACTAAAGGATAATCATCTAGGAAACATTTGCTATTGACACGGTAAATAGGTCTTGCATCTTATAATGATCGTAAATCATTTGCGCTTAAGGGAAGAAAGAACTTTCAATCGTCCAAATCCTATAGTAAATAGTTGTGTTGCTTATTGTGTTTTTTGTTTGATTAAAGCTATCTGTTAATTGCCTGTCAATTTAAGTTTTTTATTGAATAGTGATTCGGCTTTTCGCGTTTCGGCCTTCTGTGACTGTTGTTGAAATGCGGCCATTTGTGTTTCAACCATTCGGTACCAGGCCTTTTTTCACAGTATCGGCATTAGGTAGGCGATCTTCGTTATAATATTACTACCCATGCTTGTACCGTTCTGATTCAAATTTCGAACACTTAAGCTATGCAGAAACTTTCTTCAAAGAAAAATGTTCGAAAACATCTTTATTCTACTCCCATAAATGGTTTAGTATTATGACTATTCAATTATGTTTGTGTTAATATTTTAAAAATGAGGATAAAATGTTACTGTAAATTAAATTTACAATTGAAAAACACTAAAATACTGCTGTTCGGTTTTGATTCAAACTTCGAACACTTTCATGGTCGACATTCAAAGCTCGAATATTTCAGTGTCAGACATCGAACACTTGTATTACTTTGAAAAGTATTAATGTTTTTAGTGTCATTCAACTTAAATAAGTAAAATTTCATCCTTTTCCTAAACACTGTCTTTTTAAATCCACCTAACAGTATGATTTAAAATTTTCACACAATAATTAGTGTTAATCCGTACTTCTGTAGTCAATTGCTAATATTTTCAAACTCTATGTACCACATCTAAAGCAAGTTAACTTTGTACAGCTTTACAATGCAGATAATTCATTTTCTCGAAGAAAATCCGAAAAAACCGGATATTATTCGTGGGTGTTCGAAGTTTGAATCACACCTCAAAACGTGATTCAAACTTCGAACACTTTTTATTTATCTAATTTCTTTGAAATAATGCATGAAACATTCTATTTTAACTATGCTTTAGTACATATATAACTTGCACTTACATAATAATCGCGAAGTGGGAAGGTAAATGTTCTAAAATCGGTAAAATAATGCAAACGGAAAAACGGCTACTTTTGCACGAAACGCTAAGAGTATGCGAACGAAGTTAAAATCTGAGTTGTCACTTTTTTCCAGCGCCTGCTGATTTCTTACAAGGAGTCCTACAGTTCATTGCCATGCCTCACCGGATAGAGGACATTCTAACGAACACGGTGGTGTACAATAAGCATAATATTTTATCATATTAACGATATTAACGAGCATTTGATTCTGAAGTGTTCGAAGTTTGAGACTGTTTTAAGTTTGAATCAGAACGGTAAATGGTTTTTCACATTAATTTTTTTTTAACTTATTTTTACGAAATATCAAACTCGCTTCTAGCATCAGAAAGCGGAAACTAGCCCCAATTTGCTATAATTAATGTACGGATTTTTGTAATAAAGGTAGGCCTTACAATAGACGAAGGAAATGGTGGAAGAAAGGATGAAACAAAGGCGTGTATAGTATCCTTAAAGTAGGACAAGACAAAAGAGCGGAAAATTAGATGACAACAATGATAATAATGGAAAACTAACTGATAGTAATTTGATTAGCTTTACCAGGCTTATTAAGTTCGAAGCCCGTTATATTTCGCCAAGCTAGGAGTTTCACAGATTAGAGACGGTTTTGGTCCGAGCCTACCAGCGGATTCGAACCGAAAGGGCCATACCTAGGTCGAAGCACGATTCAAATTCTGAGAATTTACAGACCCACAATCGGTTTATGGATTGTTCGACAGCACGGTTGGGAGCGGGTGGACTGTATGTTTTAATTCCCTCCATCAGCGCAGATTACCGGGTGGGATGTCTCGTAGTCCTTGGGGAATTGCCTGTCCTAGGCAATTAAGGCCTAAAGTAGTTTCCTTTGGGGCGTCTTCGCGCCGGTGGAGATGATCGGGCGGGTTCTCGGGATACAAATACACCACATATTTATATACTAGACTAACTATATTTACACTTAAAAATAAAAAATTAGAAAACTTATCCAATTTAATTCTACTATGTGTATTTTATTCAATGACAGATACGTATTTCGCCTACGACTTGCAGGCTTCCTCAGTGTCTGTTTTCGAAAACAGACACTGAGGAAGCCTGCAAGTCGTAGGCGAAATACGTATCTGCCATTGAATAAAATACACATAGTAGAATTAAATTGGATAAGTTTTCTTATTTTTTATTTTTAGGTTTCGTATTCTACTAAGACGCTCCAAAAACTTCAGTATATTTACACTTAACAGAGATACATATTTAATTATAGGCACAGACAGCACGACGGCTGCTGGCGGATTAAAGACGCGGACTGACTAAGCATGTCGCTTAGTGCCTTATATAATCTATGACAAACAATGTCCATTTCAATTTTCGATCCGCAATTGTCGTGGGTTATGAGGACTTATTTTTAATAATACCTTACAATGCCATCTTGTTGGCTGGTGCGCTAAGCCAGCAGCGTCACTTCACTGCGGGTAAAGTGAGCCCTCCATTAATGCGGTTTGTACTCCCCAACATGGATTGCAAGGCAGTACACGATTCAGTAAAGCGAAATTAATTACGGCGGATAAGCATTGAACATGATTTTTCAACAACACTAATTAAGCTGATGCGTGCCGCCCTTAATGGTTCCAGGTTCCACGTAAAACATCAAAATAGCGGATGAGATGTCG
The DNA here is from genome assembly GCF_943734655.1 of Sabethes cyaneus. Lineage (NCBI taxonomy): Eukaryota > Metazoa > Arthropoda > Insecta > Diptera > Culicidae > Sabethes > Sabethes cyaneus. The sequence continues at coordinate 215,360,506 of NC_071355.1, read as the reverse complement.
GATTCGTTTTTAACGTTGAATTTATTTGAAGCAAGTTGTCGAATCACAGATCATTACGAAATCTCACTTGCTTCTTGGTTTTAGGTGGATGACATCAATATCATCGGCGTTAAACGTAGAGCCATGCAAGAGGTTTTCAGGCCCATTAAAAGAGAAGCTGCGAGGATTGGACTCATCAAACATTCTACGAAAACAAAGAACACAGATTTTCGTGATTACACAAAGCATAAAACCTGAAGGAGAGCGACTCCTTCCGGGCTAATTTACGGGCTAAATAAAGTTTTACGACAAGGTGAACCAAACAGAACCTCTCAGTTGGCCTCGATGTATGATGCTAGCATAATAAACCAGTCGTCGTATGTTCGAATTCCGACTGAGAAAGCTGTTAGAGTCAATAGGATCGTAGCAACTAACCCTGCAATTATCCTGCACTCTAACAGCTGGCTACGAAGTCTGTTGTATAAAAACATAAGGTCAAGTTTCGATAACGGAATGTAGCACCTAGGCTTTGCTTTTTAAACCAAACTCGTAAGGGCTACACACCGAAACTTGACACGTGTAGGGAAGGGAGAGAATCTAATCACAAACAAGTGCGAAGTGGTAGAAAGGTGGAAGCAAAAAAAAGCTGTGGGATTAAATGTCTTTCTAAGACTTGACCCTTCTTTATCGACAGACTTCGCGGTGGGCTATTGAAGTACAGGACAGATACGGGGCTAGTGCAAAAATCCTACTGACTCTATCTAACAGCACCGTCTTGCCGAGATTCGAACATACGACGACTAGCTTGTCAGACCAGCATCGGACCTCAAAGCAAACTGGGCGGCTAAAGGTGGAAGCAGTTCTTCCTTGAACATCTTAACGGCGATATAACAGGAGGAGGAGTGGATGGAAGGTGTGGTTTGTCCCATCTACAAAAAAGAATGATCGGCTGATGCAATTACCGCGACATGACATTACGCTGTTCAACACCGCCTACAAGGTGCGCTCCCACATTTTGTTACGCCCTCTAAGTCTATCCCCAATAACAAGTGAAATTCGTAGAGTAGTATCAGGCGGGCTTTACTGAGGTCCATGCTAATACGGACTAAATTTTTACTCTCCGAAAAATCCTCCAGAAATGTTTGGAATACAACGTGCCCACGCATTAATTTTTTGGTGGGCTTCAGGGCAGCATACGACACAGTCGAGCGCGAACAGCTATGGCTGATAACTGCCTTCGACGAACAGTCACTATTGACGGCGATGAACTGGAAGTAGTTGATGAGTTCGTATATTTGTGATTTCTGGTCACCGCCAACAACGATACGTGTAAGGAGATTCAACGGTGCATACAAGCGGTGCATAGAAAGTCGCATCTACTTTTCCCTCCGCAAGACGCTTCGATCCAGGAGCATACGTCGCGTGTACAAAACGGTTATCAGACCAATAGTCCTTGAGTAGACAGACTTGAGACAGTAACTTGTCTTACAGAAGACATAGGGCTTGAAATGGAACATGGAATTCACTTGAAATACACTGACTTTAAACTGAACTGAATTCAGAATTAAAGTTGAATCTAGAATCTGGGAAACACGATGGGAATTGGGATTTTTTCGCGCAAATTTTACGCATTGAGAGAAAAATGTAAATTTAGTTTTCAAGTCGAATTAAAAAATATTTGCCAGCTCTGCCGCTAAAAACTGGTATTTTTTCCTTGTGTGAATGTGAAAACAATTTTAAATTCATCATATTTCTTGTCGAAAGCACAGTAAATTGTATTTGTATCAATTACATCTATGGTTAAGTGATTCAAGATGATGTTCTTATCAAAAGTTTATGGAAATATGAACAGAATACTGTATTTCAAGCTCATTTATATTCAACTGAAAATAAGCGACCCCTGATTAATCCGTTCCTTACCCTGTAAGCAAAAATAAATAAGAGGATTTCATAAAAAGGAGTCTTTTCTTTTGGAAAGGGAAAATCCAATCGGCACCAAAATTAGGGTTTTTTCTTGCTGACCTGAAACGAGCAATCTGGCAAAATTTGGTTGAAATACGAGATGGTCCATTACACAGGCTCGGACATTACGCGTGGAATGACCCATATTATACATTTTTACTACCAATAATTTTACTTGCATTCACGAGTTGGAACTTGAGCAACTAATTGCTAGTTCGACTCAAAAGTTTGGTACGGCTAAAATGATGGTTTAGTCATTGTGTTAACGTCAATACGCTGCGACAGCTCTCGTTAAGATTTTCTCCTTACTTCTGTTGTGTTCGTAATTTAAATACAATTTCCCACGGATTATCGGCGGCGAATAATTGAACAACAAAAAGCACGACAAAGCAAAATACGCGAACGACCTTGTATCCTTTTACCCACATTGAATTTGGAAATATCTTTTTTCTCGACTTCTTTCTCACACCAACAACAGTCCAACAAAGCAGTTCAGTTCGGTGAACAAATTATTTCACAACACTCATTGGAACAACGCCGGTCCGGCGATAGAGAATCTTCCGATTAATGCCCAATTGGAAAGAATTGAGCCGGCTTGGACGGTTTGGAATCTTCGAAGGGAACCCTGGGAATGAGACGGAGAATTGCTCAGCTACAGCAGGCAGTCGACTGACAGCAACTTTTCTTGTTCACGCAATAATCTCGATTTGTGATTTACTACCGAACAGAACTGCCCCAACCATCTCCCGAGCTTGCCGTACAAAAGAACGGTCAAAAAGCGAAGCAACTATAGGGTGGTTAAAGAAATCCGCCGGCGGCAGCAGGCATGATTGTCACGAGAGAGAAAAAAAGTCACAGAACTACACAGCAAAGTGGAACCGATTCCTACGGTTCGATTTCCCTGTGGACGCGGCACAGTCTAAACGGCAAAAAAACGACATTATATGGTAGTAATCGAATTGTGGAATCCCAATCGAAGTGGATTCTTCGGCAAGCAAAAAAAAACTGCGCAGCACTGAGAAGAGCATAAAGATTTATGCTGCCAATAAGGGCTGTGATCCGGCATTCGTAGAGAGCCAATTCCGAGCAGGGAAATAAGTCGAAGCGAAAAGGGCAGTTTCGGAAAAAATAGCCGCACCGAACATGGCAGCATTAAATGGCCCTCCGAAAGGTTGCTGAATTCCAAGTGTATATAGAGACTGCGTACTTAGCTGTTTCAGGGAAGAGATGCAAAACTTCGAGTGAACTGCTGTGCTGAGTTTAGTCGACTTACACGATTCCAATAGAGTTTAATTCACTCGTAAATGCAACAATTAATGGAAGCCGGGTCTTGCGATGGAATTTAATTAATTTTATTTTAGTGGAAAACTTTGCTTAAAAGTTGACAAAGTAGTGGATACATATAAATATATTGATAAGGTATAAAACATGAAAAATAAAGTACATTAGCATTCTCAGAATTGGCAAAGTCGATGAAAATAGTTCAATCATATCCTCGGTTCATATTTAGGTTCAATTTTCTTTTTTAGTAAAACTGTGCTGCAGTAATTTATTATTCCTGCGCGCCGTTTTTGTTAACCAGTTTGTGTGATCGCCGCCTTTTTGACACGATCAGATGGCTGCAGAGCGGCTCGATTGCCGTCGTACAAGCGTATCGGAATACATCTCGGTTCGCATGTCGTATGCGGTGAAGTTACGCGCTGTAAGAAGCTTCTTTACAGACATTAGTGCATACGACACGGTAACGAGTAAGGAAAACACATCTCGATGGAGGAGGACTATTATTTTCCTGACAGTAAAGGGTGGGGAAGTGTAATTTATGGTGACTTCCCACATTGTCGTTGTCGCTGATCCTGGAGATGTTGAGAGTTATGCGCTCCAACTGTATTTACACAAATTGTACGGTTCGTTGCCGCAGGGCCATTTCATTCAGTGTACACTTTTCTAGCAGTCTAATGAATCACGGCGTTTACTTTAAATCACAGCGTTTGAGGTAATTTTACTTTTTAGGCGACTCAGACCCTTTAATGAAATAAAAAGGCTGCCCCATGACATTAGTGAACAGACACAAGTCATTCGCATTTTCAATTACACGCCCTACTATTTTCCGCAGTAATCGCGAAACAAGCTGCACATGTAAAATATATACATCATTAGCGTCATTATAATCGCATTTAATTAATCTGAAAGTGCAATTTATTCATTTGCGGCTTGGGATGAAAGGATCACTCACCGTGGCATCAGTGAATGGGAATGATAATTAAAATATTAATTAGCATAAGCATAATTCAAAGTGACACTCGACGTGTCACCGGCGGTAACATTGGACGCCACACCACCGACCGGTGTGTTTGGTGTGGAGAGAAACCATCCACACCGGTGACACTACTGGTGACACTTGACAAGTTGTGATCATCTTCATTTCAGTGAAAGATGACGATTTCTTAGCGTACAAGGGTGGGAACGTTTACACCTTCCGAGCGAAGACTGTTTGCAGAGATATGACACTCCTCGTCGTTTGTAAGCGACGAATGAAAGTTTGTAATATGTCAGAGTTGCTGAAAAAAGACCACATATTTCAGGGCAGTTCGTTGGTGGATTGTCTCAAAATAATTCAACGTAGTGAAGATTTCATAACCAATGAATCTTACATAAATTGTTGTACCCTCTTCACTTTATTCGTATTTTTAGCACCAGATTTACCCATCGTTGATATACTTTTTACTGTTAAAGAACCTTACATAACATGACTTAGTTGATAGAAGGGACGAAATAGGAATCTAATAAACCATCAGACAATGAAATGAAGCCGAATGGACACGAGACTACTTACTACTAAACATAGCATCGCATAGTATAGCACAGGCAACCGTACACACCATGGGTGGCTGATATGGTGTACCCATAAGTACACCATACACCTAATCATGTCCTTACGATTGTAGAAATGAGTTCGTTAGTTGAACACCTACTTTAAGAGGATGCGCAAAAACTCACGCAATCTTCATAGATGTTCATGTACCCAGTAATATACGACATGAATATAATAATGGACAAAAATAGAACAATCTTTAAGCAATCCGTCGAATGAAATATAATTGCGTCATTTGAGTTCCCATGATGAGCTAAAACAAAACAAATCATTAGAATAATATATTAAGCTTACTTGGCCGTGTGGTTCAGCCGTCTGCTCAAAATCGCAGTTTTGAAATCAGGCAGCCAGGAACCACGCAGCATCGCACCTCCTAGCGTAGCTACTCAATAGAGCATTACCGGGTACGGCCGCGTTGAGGCGCTAGGTAGTGGCTTGATATGGCAAGAGCTGTATTGGTCGCTTTCTTGTTTGCCTTCCCCATTAAATTGGATCCCTTTACCACTAAGTGGATTAAATCGGGTTCTTTTTTAATTTGACTTGGCTGAGGTGTTAAAGTCAAATAAGTTAAAAAGCATGACAATCCGGCCCACAACATGCAAATTTTTCACAACACTCCGATAATAATAATCGAGTCATTTGGTAAGCGAATACTGTACGTATACGTATAGATATATCAGGAATAATAGTAGTCCACTCATTCTATTCTGACTGACTGACTGACCGTACAGAACAGCTTAAGCGATGGACTGAACATTTTGAACAACTCTTGCGAGTTTCAAATGTCAGCGACCACCAACAAAACCAGCAGCGTATGACGCCTACAGTTCGTCGAATTAATCGCGTCAACTCGGAGGCGCCATCGCTGGATGAAATTGTACTAGCCATCAAGAGAATGAAATCCAATAGAGCGCCAGGGATAGACTGTATTTCAGCCGAAATTCTCAAAGCTGACTCATCTTTGTCAATCCAGATAATGCATCAGCTTTTCAGCAACATATGGGAAACCGCAACTTTTTCGGTGGACTGGATGCAGGGCATATTGGTCAAAGTCCCTCAGAAAGGATACCTAACTGAATGCGGTAACTGGCGTGGCATCACGTTGCTCTGTATTACTCTCAAAGTATTCTGTAAGGTAATCCTATATTGGAGCAGATCAACGAATTTCAGGACTCTCTTCTGCTGGTGTTCGTTGACTTCGAAAAGGCATTCGAGAGACTCAACCACGAAAACATCTGGAGCGCAGTTAGGCGTAGAGGGGTTCCAGATAAGCTAGTCCATCTCATCGAGGCTCAGTACGAGGCGTTCTCGTGCAAGGTTTTGCACGACGGCGTCTTGTCCGACCCCATAAGGGTTACTGCTGGCGTGAGACTGCTGCATTTTATCACCGCTTCTGTTTCTCATCGTTATGGATGAGATATTAGTTGGAGCAATTGACAGTAGACCAAATCGAGGATTGCCTTGGAATCCTCTAACGATGGAGCAGCTAAATGACCTCGACCTAGTCGACGACATTGTCTTGCTCGCACAACGCCGAAACGATATGCAGAGCAAGTTAGACGACCTCTCCGAGAGCTCCCAGGCAGCTGGTCTCACAGTCAATGTAGCGAAAACTAAGTCTATGGTAGTGAACACTGACAATTCCACCAACTTTACAGTAGCGGGACAACAAGTTGAGCAGGTAGCCGTCTTTCAATATCTTGGTAGCCAAACAACGCCCGATGGTGGTACCAAGACTGATATAGCCACACGGATCAGGAAGGCCAGGGGTGCCTTTGCAGGTCTGCGAAACATTTGGCGCTCAAACCAGATCACTCTACGTACGAAAACCCGAATCTTTAATTCAAACGTGAAATCCGTACTGCTGTATGCCTGTAATTCGTTAACGTAGGTGGAAGTGGATCGGACACACCTTGAGGAAAGGAGCGAACGAGGTTTGCAGAGAAGCACTCGACTGGAATCCACAAGGACAACGTAGAAGGGGCTGACCCAGAGGCTCATGGCGACGGAGCTTAGCAAACGACATCCGGCCTGTATTATTATTATTATTATTATTATTATTATTATTATTATTATTATTATTATTATTATTATTATTATTATTATTATTATTATTATTATTATTATTATAGAGTTTTGGCACTTCTCAGCAAAAATGCTGGAAACTTTCACCTACCCTCGGGCTTCTTTATGCCAAGAGGGGTTAGGCTCTGTGGTTCTCATTCATATTTTTTTTTGTTGTTACGTCTGCTCCAGCTGTGTTTAATTGTGGTGATTCAGGAACCTCCTCGTAATATTACAGGTTTCAAGAACCACCGCTTTTTGGATATTGTCCAAATTTTTTTGGAGCTCTAGCTCTTCCAGGGAACGTTGTAGGCTACAGGGCACTACTCCGGTGGCTGAGATGACCACCGGAACTATACGTACGCCCTCAAGGTGCCACATCTGCTTTAACTCCTCGGCCAAGTCGTGGTATTTCGTTATTTTGGCCGAGAATGTTGACTGGACATTGCGATCCAGCGGTACAGCGATGTCTATGAGGGTAACGTGCTTCCTCCTTTTGTCGTAGATCACAACGTCAGGACGATTGGCACGTATAAGGACGTCCGTAATAATCTCACGATCCCAGTACAACTTTATGCAGCTATTTTCCAGAACCGGGCTAGGCAGGTACTTATAGTAGGGTACGTAACAGTTTACCAAGTTGTGCTTCAAGGCGAGTTGCTGGTGCACAATCTTGGCAACTGCATTGTGGCGTCCTAGGTAAGCCGTTTCGGCTAAGGCTGGACAGCCTGCAATCACATGCTCGATCGTTTCCCCTACTGAATTGCACTTTCGACAACGGTCTTCTATATCTTCGTGCAATATGTACCTGCGGTAGTTCTTCGTCGTAATAACCCGATCCTGAATGGCTACCATGAAGCCTTCCGTCTCCGAAAAGAGATCACCTCGCACCAACCACGCATTCGATGCCACTTTGTCTATATGCGCTTGCTCTAATTGATGGGGGTGCGTCCCATGTAGTTCCTTTGCTTTCCACGTTTCGACCTTTTCTGGTACGGTTTTTAGGTCGCAGTTCAGCTGGTAATGCTCCTGCGCCAGATGCAGGGCGCTGAACCCGTGGTCTGCTTCACAGACAGTGCGGTAGACAACATGACGAGTCTGACTATCTATGAAATATCTCCGCAACTGCTCGATCTGGGATACGCATAGCGCTTGGATGTCAGTGACACCTCTTCCTCCTTCCATGCGTGGTAAGGTGATTCTTTCGACTGCCGATCTTGGGTGGTGCGAACGGTGCTTGGTTAGCGATACTCGCAAGGTACGTTCAATCGCTTCCAAATCCGTTTTGGTCCATTTAACCACCCCGAAGCTGTATGTCAACAAAGGCACGGCAAACGTGTTTATCGCCTTTACTTTGTTGCCGGCAGAGAGGAGTGATTTCAAAATACGGTTGACACGATACAGGAACCGTTCCTGCAGTTCTTTCCTGATAGTCGTGTGGTGAATACCTTTCAGTTGCAGGAATCCCAGGTATTTGTACGATTCACCTTCAATCATACTTCGAATTTCCTCCCTTTCGTTGATGCGGAAACTTTCAGCGTCCATTACTTTACCCCGATGGATATTTACGAGACGACATTTGTCGACGCCAAGCTCCATCCGAATATCGTTGCTGAACGTTGTCACCAGCTGCAAGAGATGACGCAGCTTCTCCATAGTTTCCGCAAACAGCTTCAGATCGTCCATATAGAAGGTGTGGGTAATTATTGTACTCGTTGTCCCACTTTTCAATTGGTAGCCATAGCTGCTTCGGTTAAGTGCTTTGCTGAGGGGGTTCATCGCAAGGCAAAACCATAGCGGACTGAATGTATCGCCTTGGAAAATCCCCCTTTTTATGCTGAGAGTTCTGGATCGTAACACCTCTATCCCGTCGGTAGTGTGGAGTGAAGTGTTCCACATTCCCATTGCGTGCTTCATTAACCTGATGATGCCACCGTCTATTTTATACAATTCTAGTACCTTAATTAGATACGAGTGGGGTACTGAATCGTATGCCTTCTTGTAGTCGATGTACGCCATACTGAGGTTTCGCCTATTTCGGTTTGCCTGTCCCACAATGACTGCATCGATGATGACTTGGTCTTTACAGCCTTGTGTGTTTTTACGGCATCCTTTTTGTTCTTCAGTCATCACTCCATTTGCATCGCAATGGTACTGCACCTTTTGGGTGATTACCGACGAGAGCACCTTGTACAGGCTTGAAAGACATGTTATTGGCCTGTACTTGGCGGGATTAGTTGTGTTCCGATCTTTGGGTAGAAGATAGGTTACCCCTTTAGTGATGAATTCTGGCAGCTCCTGGGGGTTTCTTAGTACCGTGTTGAAGCATTCCGCCATCCGCCCATGGATTGCAGAGAACTTTTTATACCAAAAATTGTGCACAAAATCTGGTCCTGGTGCGGCCCAATTCCTGGTATACCGTGTAGCCTCATGGATATCCTCGGCGGTCACTGCTACGGGGGCCATGCGTTCAATTTCACCACTGCCTTCTTCCTCTTCTACCAACCACATCGCATTATTGTTGTGTTGAGCGGGGTTCTCCCATATATTGGCCCAAAACTGTGTAATTTCGCCAAGTTCTGGGAGTCCCTCGCTGTAATCGGTTTTGTTATTGCTGATGTGGTTATAGAACTCCTTTTCGTTAGTGTTGAACATCCGGTTTTGTTGTTTCCGCTTTGAACATTCAACATAACGTCGCATCCGTTTAGCAAGAGCACTTAACCTTTGTACATGGGTGTCGAGGATCTCAGTGATGTTGAGTTCACTGAGATTTAGGAGCTCTGCGGGCTTGACGATTTCTTTCACCTGACGAACCAGCCTTCCTGATCGGTTTCCCCTCTTGTATTGTGTTAACCGACCTATCTTCACCCTCAACGATGCTATCCTAGATTCTAGTCGTAGCATCCATGCGGGTTTTCGTGTTTGGGGGCGTACATGGGCCTCACCATTACCTGGGGGGAAGGTCCGTACTCCCATAGTTCTCACAACGGCTACAGCTGCGGAATACACTATACATTGCAGTTCCTCAAGGTTCTCAGCGGTTTCAGTATACAGTGGCAAAACATCCTCGTTAAGGATTCTTACTGCATTCGTTAGCCGGAAGGAATATTGCAGCTTTGGTATCCGGTGTCGGGATAAGGGGTCTGTTCCCCGAAATTGTGTAACCGCTGCGTTCATTTCGAAAGCTAGTTCGTCAAGTAATTGTTGTCGTTGTTGGTCCATTGTTAGTTCTGGAGCATGCAATGATGGTTCCTCCACTGACATGTTTATGGATGCAGTCGATTCCCGCCGTGCTGCATCGTGCCCAACAGAACTCCTACTCGACACATCGCTCGATCTGTTCCCTGTACTCCCTAGTTCCCTTTGCACTTCCAGCTTGATGCTGTCTAACTCGGCGGTAGTGAGCATGTTGTTTGTCAATATTGCTCGTCGTCGGGTGTACAGCTTATTCCGGTCAAGCTGGTTGGCAAATCGAGGGAACCGCTCATTGAACATGTCCAGCATTCTAGGCCTGCCGGACATATCCGTCTCCAACCTCGTGCAAACGTAGTAGCAGCGGATCACATACATGTTCATCTCCCTCGTCCACATGATCCGCTGCCGTTGGCGGCCTGCCAAGGTGAGCGACTGACGTCGGTCAGCCGTAGCAACATTAGCAGGTGCAGCATTGCCTTGGTGGTGTCTGTTGCTGCTTCTTCGGTTTCGCGTTCGGTGTACGGGCTGAGCCCGTTGACTGGAAGGTCGCTCTTGCACCACGTCTTCCTCCAGCCGCTGGCCGCTCGCTCTGTCCCCCGTTCCAGGACCAGCTCCAGTAGGGGCTCCCTCCTCGGGCGATCGCATTATTATTCTATTCCGTAAATTGTACTCCATATTGGGTTGACTTTTCTTTCCGGAAGTCTAACCGGCTAGTGAGGTCATGGGCTAAGGCACTTATAGCGGCACCTACTCGCTTTGTCAGGACTGGCGTTCAGGTATTGTGGTTTTTCATGGAAACTAAACAGAGCCCACTGTTGAGCCCCACCACACCCATAGACCATCCCCGCTGCTTGTCCGGGATTGCTTATTTAATTCGCAACTAACCATTATATCTAATGGCCGTTAGTTATCCGCAACCTACAACCCGCTCGGCCGCTTGCAGCTAAGCGCCGTTGAGTCCTCACCTCCTCGAACGGTACCGAGTTATTATTATTATTATTATTATTATTATTATTATTATTATTATTATTATTATTATTATTATTATTATTATTATTATTATTATTATTATTATTATTATTATTATTATTATTATTATTATTATTATTATTATTATTATTATTATTATTATTATTATTATTATTATTATTATTATTATTATTATTATTATTATTATTATTATTATTATTATTATTATTATTATTATTATTATTATTATTATTATTATTATTATTATTATTATTATTATTATTATTATTATTATTATTATTATTATTATTATTATTATTATTATTATTATTATTATTATTATTATTATTATTATTATTATTATTATTATTATTATTATTATTATTATTATTATTATTATTATTATTATTATTATTATTATTATTATTATTATTATTATTATTATTATTATTATTATTATTATTATTATTATTATTATTATTATTATTATTATTATTATTATTATTATTATTATTATTATTATTATTATTATTATTATTATTATTATTATTATTATTATTATTATTATTATTATTATTATTATTATTATTATTATTATTATTATTATTATTATTATTATTATTATTATTATTATTATTATTATTATTATTATTATTATTATTATTATTATTATTATTATTATTATTATTATTATTATTATTATTATTATTATTATTATTATTATTATTATTATTATTATTATTATTATTATTATTATTATTATTATTATTATTATTATTATTATTATTATTATTATTATTATTATTATTATTATTATTATTATTATTATTATAGAGTTTTGGCACTTCTCAGCAAAAATGCTGGAAACTTTCACCTACCCTCGGGCTTCTTTATGCCAAGAGGGGTTAGGCTCTGTGGTTCTCATTCACATTTTTTTTTTGTTGTTACGTCTGCTCCAGCTGTGTTTAATTGTGGTGATTCAGGAACCTCCTCGTAATATTACAGGTTTCAAGAACCACCGCTTTTTGGATATTGTCCAAATTTTTTTGGAGCTCTAGCTCTTCCAGGGAACGTTGTAGGCTACAGGGCACTACTCCGGTGGCTGAGATGACCACCGGAACTATACGTACGCCCTCAAGGTGCCACATCTGCTTTAACTCCTCGGCCAAGTCGTGGTATTTCGTTATTTTGGCCGAGAATGTTGACTGGACATTGCGATCCAGCGATACAGCGATGTCTATGAGGGTAACGTGCTTCCTCCTTTTGTCGTAGATCACAACGTCAGGACGATTGGCACGTATAAGGACGTCCGTAATAATCTCACGATCCCAGTACAACTTTATGCAGCTATAACAGTTTACCAAGTTGTGCTTCAAGGCGAGTTGCTGGTGCACAATCTTGGCAACTGCATTGTGGCGTCCTAGGTAAGCCGTTTCGGCTAAGGCTGGACAGCCTGCAATCACATGCTCGATCGTTTCCCCTACTGAATTGCACTTTCGACAACGGTCTTCTATATCTTCGTGCAATATGTACCTGCGGTAGTTCTTCGTCGTAATAACCCGATCCTGAATGGCTACCATGAAGCCTTCCGTCTCCGAAAAGAGATCACCTCGCACCAACCACGCATTCGATGCCACTTTGTCTATATGCGCTTGCTCTAATTGATGGGGGTGCGTCCCATGTAGTTCCTTTGCTTTCCACGTTTCGACCTTTTCTGGTACGGTTTTTAGGTCGCAGTTCAGCTGGTAATGCTCCTGCGCCAGATGCAGGGCGCTGAACCCGTGGTCTGCTTCACAGACAGTGCGGTAGACAACATGACGAGTCTGACTATCTATGAAATATCTCCGCAACTGCTCGATCTGGGATACGCATAGCGCTTGGATGTCAGTGACACCTCTTCCTCCTTCCATGCGTGGTAAGGTGATTCTTTCGACTGCCGATCTTGGGTGGTGCGAACGGTGCTTGGTTAGCGATACTCGCAAGGTACGTTCAATCGCTTCCAAATCCGTTTTGGTCCATTTAACCACCCCGAAGCTGTATGTCAACAAAGGCACGGCAAACGTGTTTATCGCCTTTACTTTGTTGCCGGCAGAGAGGAGTGATTTCAAAATACGGTTGACACGATACAGGAACCGTTCCTGCAGTTCTTTCCTGATAGTCGTGTGGTGAATACCTTTCAGTTGCAGGAATCCCAGGTATTTGTACGATTCACCTTCAATCATACTTCGAATTTCCTCCCTTTCGTTGATGCGGAAACTTTCAGCGTCCATTACTTTACCCCGATGGATATTTACGAGACGACATTTGTCGACGCCAAGCTCCATCCGAATATCGTTGCTGAACGTTGTCACCAGCTGCAAGAGATGACGCAGCTTCTCCATAGTTTCCGCAAACAGCTTCAGATCGTCCATATAGAAGGTGTGGGTAATTATTGTACTCGTTGTCCCACTTTTCAATTGGTAGCCATAGCTGCTTCGGTTAAGTGCTTTGCTGAGGGGGTTCATCGCAAGGCAAAACCATAGCGGACTGAATGTATCGCCTTGGAAAATCCCCCTTTTTATGCTGAGAGTTCTGGATCGTAACACCTCTATCCCGTCGGTAGTGTGGAGTGAAGTGTTCCACATTCCCATTGCGTGCTTCATTAACCTGATGATGCCACCGTCTATTTTATACAATTCTAGTACCTTAATTAGATACGAGTGGGGTACTGAATCGTATGCCTTCTTGTAGTCGATGTACGCCATACTGAGGTTTCGCCTATTTCGGTTTGCCTGTCCCACAATGACTGCATCGATGATGACTTGGTCTTTACAGCCTTGTGTGTTTTTACGGCATCCTTTTTGTTCTTCAGTCATCACTCCATTTGCATCGCAATGGTACTGCACCTTTTGGGTGATTACCGACGAGAGCACCTTGTACAGGCTTGAAAGACATGTTATTGGCCTGTACTTGGCGGGATTAGTTGTGTTCCGATCTTTGGGTAGAAGATAGGTTACCCCTTTAGTGATGAATTCTGGCAGCTCCTGGGGGTTTCTTAGTACCGTGTTGAAGCATTCCGCCATCCGCCCATGGATTGCAGAGAACTTTTTATACCAAAAATTGTGCACAAAATCTGGTCCTGGTGCGGCCCAATTCCTGGTATACCGTGTAGCCTCATGGATATCCTCGGCGGTCACTGCTACGGGGGCCATGCGTTCAATTTCACCACTGCCTTCTTCCTCTTCTACCAACCACATCGCATTATTGTTGTGTTGAGTGGGGTTCTCCCATATATTGGCCCAAAACTGTGTAATTTCGCCAAGTTCTGGGAGTCCCTCGCTGTAATCGGTTTTGTTATTGCTGATGTGGTTATAGAACTCCTTTTCGTTAGTGTTGAACATCCGGTTTTGTTGTTTCCGCTTTGAACATTCAACATAACGTCGCATCCGTTTAGCAAGAGCACTTAACCTTTGTACATGGGTGTCGAGGATCTCAGTGATGTTGAGTTCACTGAGATTTAGGAGCTCTGCGGGCTTGACGATTTCTTTCACCTGACGAACCAGCCTTCCTGATCGGTTTCCCCTCTTGTATTGTGTTAACCGACCTATCTTCACCCTCAACGATGCTATCCTAGATTCTAGTCGTAGCATCCATGCGGGTTTTCGTGTTTGGGGGCGTACATGGGCCTCACCATTACCTGGGGGGAAGGTCCGTACTCCCATAGTTCTCACAACGGCTACAGCTGCGGAATACATAGTTCTCACAACGGCTACAGCTGCGGAATACACTATACATTGCAGTTCCTCAAGGTTCTCAGCGGTTTCAGTATACAGTGGCAAAACATCCTCGTTAAGGATTCTTACTGCATTCGTTAGCCGGAAGGAATATTGCAGCTTTGGTATCCGGTGTCGGGATAAGGGGTCTGTTCCCCGAAATTGTGTAACCGCTGCGTTCATTTCGAAAGCTAGTTCGTCAAGTAATTGTTGTCGTTGTTGGTCCATTGTTAGTTCTGGAGCATGCAATGATGGTTCCTCCACTGACATGTTTATGGATGCAGTCGATTCCCGCCGTGCTGCATCGTGCCCAACAGAACTCCTACTCGACACATCGCTCGATCTGTTCCCTGTACTCCCTAGTTCCCTTTGCACTTCCAGCTTGATGCTGTCTAACTCGGCGGTAGTGAGCATGTTGTTTGTCAATATTGCTCGTCGTCGGGTGTACAGCTTATTCCGGTCAAGCTGGTTGGCAAATCGAGGGAACCGCTCATTGAACATGTCCAGCATTCTAGGCCTGCCGGACATATCCGTCTCCAACCTCGTGCAAACGTAGTAGCAGCGGATCACATACATGTTCATCTCCCTCGTCCACATGATCCGCTGCCGTTGGCGGCCTGCCAAGGTGAGCGACTGACGTCGGTCAGCCGTAGCAACATTAGCAGGTGCAGCATTGCCTTGGTGGTGTCTGTTGCTGCTTCTTCGGTTTCGCGTTCGGTGTACGGGCTGAGCCCGTTGACTGGAAGGTCGCTCTTGCACCACGTCTTCCTCCAGCCGCTGGCCGCTCGCTCTGTCCCCCGTTCCAGGACCAGCTCCAGTAGGGGCTCCCTCCTCGGGCGATCGCATTATTATTCTATTCCGTAAATTGTACTCCATATTGGGTTGACTTTTCTTTCCGGAAGTCTAACCGGCTAGTGAGGTCATGGGCTAAGGCACTTATAGCGGCACCTACTCGCTTTGTCAGGACTGGCGTTCAGGTATTGTGGTTTTTCATGGAAACTAAACAGAGCCCACTGTTGAGCCCCACCACACCCATAGACCATCCCCGCTGCTTGTCCGGGATTGCTTATTTAATTCGCAACTAACCATTATATCTAATGGCCGTTAGTTATCCGCAACCTACAACCCGCTCGGCCGCTTGCAGCTAAGCGCCGTTGAGTCCTCACCTCCTCGAACGGTACCGAGTTATTATTATTATTATTATTATTATTATTATTATTATTATTATTATTATTATTATTATTATTATTATTATTATTATTATTATTATTATTATTATTATTATTATTATTATTATTATTATTATTATTATTATTATTATTATTATTATTATTATTATTATTATTATTATTATTATTATTATTATTATTATTATTATTATTATTATTATTATTATTATTATTATTATTATTATTATTATTATTATTATTATTATTATTATTATTATTATTATTATTATTATTATTATTATTATTATTATTATTATTATTATTATTATTATTATTATTATTATTATTATTATTATTATTATTATTATTATTATTATTATTATTATTATTATTATTATTATTATTATTATTATTATTATTATTATTATTATTATTATTATTATTATTATTATTATTATTATTATTATTATTATTATTATTATTATTATTATTATTATTATTATTATTATTATTATTATTATTATTATTATTATTATTATTATTATTATTATTATTATTATTATTATTATTATTATTATTATTATTATTATTATTATTATTATTATTATTATTATTATTATTATTATTATTATTATTATTATTATTATTATTATTATTATTATTATTATTATTATTATTATTATTATTATTATTATTATTATTATTATTATTATTATTATTATTATTATTATTATTATTATTATTATTATTATTATTATTATTATTATTATTATTATTATTATTATTATTATTATTATTATTATTATTATTATTATTATTATTATTATTATTATTATTATTATTATTATTATTATTATTATTATTATTATTATTATTATTATTATTATTATTATTATTATTATTATTATTATTATTATTATTATTATTATTATTATTATTATTATTATTATTATTATTATTATTATTATTATTATTATTATTATTATTATTATTATTATTATTATTATTATTATTATTATTATTATTATTATTATTATTATTATTATTATTATTATTATTATTATTATTATTATTATTATTATTATTATTATTATTATTATTATTATTATTATTATTATTATTATTATTATTATTATTATTATTATTATTATTATTATTATTATTATTATTATTATTATTATTATTTATTTATTTATCTTAATTCCAACCGACCATAATGGTCTAAATGAAACATTGTGGCTGGGAAAAGCCACTTTGAGTAGAAATAACTATTCATCCTCAAAGCGGCATAAAAACCCAGCATCTTTTAACAGCACAAATTACAAAATATAAAATAATTACAAATTACAGAATTACAACGTAAATTACATAAACAAACTGTCAAAAATTAAAATCATGTCGACTATTGTAAGTAACAGCCATACGCCGGACTGGTTCATTCAGACCATAATTGGTACGCCGTGTTCCTACTCGTAGAAGCTCTTGGTGTCGTTGAGGTCGGAAAGGGCAATGCAACTGAAGCGAAGAAAGTATAGATGGATAGTCATACACTCCAGCTAGAATTTTATGTACCATCGTGGCAATGATGTTTTTCCGTCGTTGTTCCAGCGAAGTGACACCGATTAACAAGCAAAGGTCCTCATAGGGTGGAAGATCGTCCGGATTTCTCCACGGTAATGTGCGACATACACTCCGAACGAAGCGTTTTTGGATGCTCTCAATTCGCCTAGACCAAAACTCAAATTACGGATCCCATACAACACAGCTTGTTTCAAGTATTGATCGCACCAGTGAACAGTATAGTGCACGCCATGTACCTGGATCCCGAAACTCTCTTCCAATTCTTATGACAAGTCCCAGTCCCAGTTGGCGATTAGCTTTGTTGATTATCATATCATAGTGCTGTCGGAAAGTTAACCGATCACCTAGCACGACGCCGAGATCAGTTACAACATTACTACGAAACAGAAGCTGGCCGCAGATGTAGTAGTCATGAATCAGTGTTTGCTTTTTGCGAGAGAAACTAATAACTGAACATTTGGGGATGCTAATCGTCATATAGTTACAATCGCACCACTCCGCAAACATGTTGATCAGATCTTGCAATCTCAGGCAGTCCACTTGTGTACGAACGGTCGTGTAAATTTTAGTGTCGTCAGCATAAAACAATCGTGTGCAAGGTGGTAGTAGTCGGGATAAATCATTTATAAATAACGAAAATAGTAAACGTCCTAGAGTGCTACCCTGGGGTACTCCTGAACCATTTCCGAACCAGTCAGACAAACATGCACCTAATTTCACAGCCATTTTGCGGTTTTGTAGATAAGAGGCAAGCCATGTTACAAAAGTTGCTGAAGCTCCCAGTTTATCAAGCTTAGCTAGTAGAATACCATGATCGACCCGGTCAAATGCTGCTTTCAGGTCATTGTAAACGGCGTCAACCTGATCTAGCTGGTCCATAGTCCGCAAACACAAAGAAGTAAAATCGAGCAAATTTGTAGAAACCGATCTACCTGGAAAAAATCCATGCTGCGATGTGGATATATAGTTTTTCACGCGAAAGAAAAGATAATTGTAAACAATTGTTTCCAAAATCTTCGAGCAAGCACAAAGAGACGCAATTCCTCGATAGTTTTTCACGTTACGCTTATCACCTTTCTTGAAAACCGGAAACATGAAAGACGAATTCCAATGACTAGGAAATTGCTGGCTTTGCAGAAAGAGATTGAATATTGCAGCTGTAGACGAGAACCTGTCCTAGCGACAGGTAAAAGCCATGGCGGGTAACCGTCAGTAGTGGAGATCTCTGACTTCATCCCTTTGTTCTGTCGGACCGGTGGACATGGACACATAAGTGAGTAAGTAAACTCATTCTATTCAGGAAGGACCCTACCACGAAATATACCAGGTCGAAATATAATGGATTTTCGTGATTTTTTTCGGATGTTGGAATTAAATTTAAGTGGTAGGATATTCTGGTTATTGGCTTAGCTATATTTGAAGATGTATTTTGTATTTTTTGGGTGCAAAAATAGTTATTAGTATGCTGTTGGCAGTTGTGCGATGCTCACTAGAAAGCAGTTCGTTGGCGGCGGAACGTGCCGGAACCAACAGATTATCGAAGAATGGATTTCAATGTTGATTTTTAAACTGGAGGTCGATATCAAAAATATAACGTACCGATTTTTAAAGATTCAAACAATGAAAAATGGTGGCCATTTTTCGTCGAAAATCACCAATTGAGAGAACATAGTTAATAGTCTATGTTCTCTCAATTGGTGATTTTCGACGAAAACAGCTAGGTACATAAGAATATAGATATTTTTTACACGCTGAGATTTTTTTTAAATCAACCCATTAGATTTTGAGATACACCTACCACCAGCTAAAAAATGGTTTAGAGAAAAACGCGTTTAAAGACTTTCCGGAGTAGGGTCCCCCTTAAGTCACGAGCCACGAAAACATAAACCAATTTCTGCGAACGCCGCTTCCACTTGGAACGATTGGTCTGGTTGCAAATAGAATAGAAAATGTTTGTCTTGTTGAAATTATCCAACACAAAACCCAAAAAACATACAAAACAGGAAGGAAGCGCCTTCGATTCTTTAAACGCTGTGCTTGTGATTAACAAGGTGTCTCCATTTAGTCTAAAAACGGGGGCGCCGGTTGACTGTAGCTCCTAGACAATGCTAAAAATGACGAAAACTAATAACCTTTCAATTCTCATTATCTGGGCTTCATTAAACAACAAAAGTCTCCGCGTCTCAGGTGGTGTCAACCACGACTTAATAAATTAACATATTTTAAGCAACTTAAATCACCATGACAGCGTAGAGTAACATTTTGTTGATCTTAGTAACCTATACTGTGCGCCAAAATTCCAGTTTTGCAACGAATTTGTTTTTCAAACCGTAAAAAAACGCTAAAGGATGAATCGCTACATTGGACTCGATAAACTTGGGAAAGCTTTAGATCTTATTCGAGAAAACGGCGGTATACGTGCGTGTCTGAGAAAATTGTACCGTATGAGCACGTTGAAGACCGGCTATCTGGTAGGTGAGGATAAGTATGGCAATAGGTACTACGAAAATCGAACGCAGTTCTTCGGCCGGGATCGTTGGGTAGAGTATGCACCACATTTTGGCGAATCGTACGATGCATCTCAACTGCCGGCGGAGTGGTTCGGTTGGATGCACCATAGTACCGATAGGCCACCGAATCGGGATGGAAAACGTCCAAAATATCCGTGGATGCTTGATCACAGTGAAAATCCATCCGGAACTAAGCATGCCTATATGCCGTATTCAACTACCATTCCAAAGGTTGAAGCTTGGGATCCGTCGAAAAAATCACCGAAAAAGAAGCAATAACTATAAGATTTCAATTCCAATTAATATAATGTTATAAATAAATCGACAACTTTTCCGCAATCTAGACAAGTCTTCTGAGTATTTATAACTGCACGTTCCGCAAATGCACTGCCGACACGTAAATGGATGAGGCGTGTACGAAGCGCGCTGAAAATGGTTGACATTTTAGCGAGCTCTACTAAATAGATGCAAAGATCTCCGCAAACAACGCGAGAAGATTTCGCGTTTGACCGCGAATGTTTGGTATGAGCAGCCTGCCGGCGCTACCGCTGCTGCGTCTTATTGAGCTCAACAACCGTATCGTGGAATGCTTTGGCTTCGGGTGAGGCAACCGAAATATCTGAAAATGTTTATTTATTCGACGAATTTCTCCGCTAAATTTAATGTCACTGTTAAAAAGATCAATTACGAAGACGAAAATTTTGAGTTGAAAAAACAATCATCGCACAACACGCTGGGATTGGAGTTGACACCGTCAGTTTTATGTTGCGATTGTGGTGCTGCCCCGGCAAA
This sequence comes from Sabethes cyaneus, assembly GCF_943734655.1. NCBI lineage: Eukaryota > Metazoa > Arthropoda > Insecta > Diptera > Culicidae > Sabethes > Sabethes cyaneus. The sequence goes on along the minus strand of NC_071355.1, from coordinate 215,339,661 downwards.
TTCATCCGTATTCCCTCAAAGCGTGCGAGCACGCGCGGCTGCTCAACAGCCGCGTCACGAGCGATAACGTTATTTCAAATATTTGCACTGCTCAGATGCATGAAATAGTCAAAATATCTGGGTCTGTTTTTTCACTTTTTTTTTTGCTTCACTCTTACCGATCTGGGCCCCATTCCTACCGGTTGATGTCCACATCAGCATCGCACAATAGTAGTCGGAGAGTGGATTTTTGATGCCAGCGAATTTCATGAATGAGCAAGCGCTGTGTAAATTATCCGTGTAAACTATCCGAGGAATTCTACAACACAAACACATCTCACATGCCTGCCGGGTTGACCACAGGAAGTACCGTCGGCACCGGTCATTAATTCACTAGCCGGACTCCTCGGAAAAAGTGAGCAAGGCTAACCGGTGGCCGGTTGAACAATTGCTGTCATCGTAGCCATTATCACCTAGTTTATTGAGTCGTACCCTAATTACTAGAATAGTCTTTATGAAGTACGCTTGCGAAGATTGCCCTAATTGAACGGGCAAATCCTATCTAGCGAAGGTGATTCGTGGCTCGTGCATACTAACGGAAAATCAGTCCATCTTATGTGTAGCGGAGCACAGTAATTAGCACAGTAATGTTTATTTCAATAGAGTACAATTATTTTTTGGCAAGAACACAATTAAATTACGCTTCAGAAAAAGTTACCAACACTAGAATGATACCTAATAACTGAAAAAGAAAACATGAATGTGGTACTCGACATGAGAAAGTTATTTTTTGCAAAGTTTGCGATTTTTAAGATTGAGCTTTTTAGTATAATGTTCATGTTGTTCTTTGCTGTAGCAATTGTTATTGCAATTAGAAATAACTTTAAAGTTCATTAATCTTGACGGTAGATTTGCCATTCAGCTAGGAACTTTAAACGAACCGCTTAACGAGCGGACAAATTGAATTTCATCTGCTAGCTGTTTTTGCTTTGTTTTAAAATATTTTTAATGGTTCGTCTAAAACGACAATTGTCAGAAGAATACGCATTTTACTACCTTTGCTTCATCATTAATTTTTCTTGAAGCAATAAAACCAGAAATAAACAAATCCGTCGTTGTAAGTGATTTAAATAACTGCAGACAACTGAAAACAAAAGTTTCGTTCTGCCAGCTTGAACTTTTGCACACAGAGCGAAAACAATAAACCTTGCTTCTGTTCTGTGAAATGGTAATAAATAAAAGTTAAATTTCTCACTGAACATTGCGCAATGAACATTTGCTTGTCTAAATGCTAGGAATTTATTCGAGTGAATTTTTTTTCGGTCACACGAACAGACACACACAGTGTTCGTCTTTGGTACACCAAGAAAAATCACGCAAATAGAAGTTTGAACCTGCCTGTTTTTCTGACATGGGTTCTTTATTGATATAGTTTTCCTACTGACTCGGATACATAAGACACACAGCCAGTTTCTTTGATCACCACATAATGGATTTAAACAGCTACCGATTTTACGCTAAAATAAACCGATTGACAGAAGGAGAAACCGTTTGTGGAAGAACGGTGCCGGTAATCAGAAGAAATTTCTCTCTCCAACCGGAGGAAGGAACTTCCTTAAGACTGAACTCCAGCGCTGGGCATCATGTACGATAAACTTCCCTTGCCAGTAAGGATGGTTTTCAAAATGAACTCTTTAATTACTTGTGTGCTGTGAGTCGAGTGAGTTAACTCAGACAAACTAAGATGTATATTTTGTACTAAGGTTTCTATAATAAGCAGTAATGATGTGATAAATTTTTGACGGTACCATATTGCTGATCGCAATGAAATAACTAACGAATCACATAATATATGTATTATAATTTAGGCGTTGTTGTACTTTACCAAAACTTTCAACTTTCGTCAAATAGTAGATTTCTATCCTATTGCCCTGACAAAAAAGAACATCAAACACACAAAACAATCGTACAATGAGAAAGTCCGAAGGACACAAGCTTGAACAGCAACGTTGGCTCCCAGCGAACGGACTGGCAAATTTGCCAATCTCGAGCAGTTTGCAATCACAACTATGTTCAACTTCTCAACCAACAAACGGTCATCTTTTGCATCGTCCGCCGCCATGATTTTGTCCAAATTGCCCCGACTCTTTTGATCTGCACCGCTTACCAGTAAGGAACTTTACCTTTTCTTGCTAACTCCCGAATCCAACCCCCCGACTCGAACCTCCCCAGCCCCAACAAAACCCCGCATGAAACCGTTTGAACAAGCATCAAGCGCTCGCTTTTCCCGCCGTTTGTATCTCTCCGATTCGTCGGAATTCTGTTTTCCTTTCGTATTCGTGCTTGTACAACTTTTTGCACCCACTCCTGCTACTTCAGCAGGATGCTGAAAGGTTACAGCTTCCAACTCTTGGAAATCGATTAAATGTTATTGTTATTTCATTTGGTGTTGGCTGAACTGGGAAACTCGAAACGACCCTCTCTGTTCAACAACAACAACAACAACGCCGATCTGCTACGTATGGCAAACCAGATCGGTTCAACTTGCTTTTTACTGTCTTCATTTCGTGACTTATGCTGAGTTTTCGGCAGAACATACATAAAGAGCACTACATAATGGAACATCGATTTCAGTGGACAAGATTGTTGGAAAATGTCACTCATCAGGTTTGTGCAACGTACTGTAAATAAGATTCGTGGAAAACATCATTTGGACTTGAAAGTGGAATTACATCGACTATTTAAATACTCAGTTAAACGGTTCTCGAATTTACCGAAATATTTTCTTTCTTTTTTGTCTTTTCTTCGTCCCAGAAGGTTACAGTTCCATGTCGAGTAGAAATTTTCCTCCCTCTTTCTGGAATAGCAACTACGTTCATCCTACTCCTGCGCCTACACACCACCAGGTAAGACTAGATTCTGGCGTTACAAATAATCACAAGCGGTACGCTAAAATAACAAACATCGGTCTCGCTCGTTACAGGTTTCCGACCTCTACTCGACCGACGGGGGTTACTCGACGGATCCGTGGCACGCGGCCCACTACGGTTCATATGCCCACGCAGCGCACGCACATGCCGCCCACGCGCACGCCTACCACCACAATATGGCGCAGTATGGCAGCTTACTGAGGTTACCACAGCAATACGGACACACGTCTAGGTATGGAGTAATTTTTCTTTAATCTAATACTTTATAATATATCCACTTTGTGATAAAAATGAATTAAACAAATTGTTTCGGCAGGCTTCACCACGACCAGCAAGCGGCACACGCCCTGGAAAGTGCAGCAGCGTATTCTAGTTATCCCACAATGGCAGGTATGTAGATAAAAACAATATTGTGTATAATATTTTTATATATATTTGAAAACAAACGTCATCACTCTGCCATATTGTTATCAATAGGGTGTTTGCAGAGTGCATATGTATTGGTGATCTGTTGGGCAGGCAAAAGTGACAGCTCCATATAAAACACACGGGCTGGGAAGAGCAAAATTTTTTAAATGATTTGTTTTCTTCATTTAAAACAGACATTACAAATTGCTTCATACATATGGCAAGGTAATATATCTGTTTACTAAATAAAAAAATTATTTTCAACAAATAAGCTAAGACGCGGTAGCAATGATCAAAAATGTAACTATGACCTAAATTAGCGGGATAAAATTAAACAAATATCAATAGCCAGCAGTTGCTTTCGGCTAAGAAAGCAATTTATTATGCTAAAACCAATTTTATATTCCGTTACTTTCAACTTAGCCTATGCCGCATATTGCTACAAAAAAACAGTATATTTGGGACACCGATTTAACGCGAATTCACCTAAATCCTAGTTACCAAAAGTCAGCATATATTTCAGGGAACATTTGTCGGTTACCTTGACTATTAGTTGCTTTAAAATGATAAATAATTTTAGAAAAAATGATAATTTTATCCAGCACGTTTTTGCTGCATCGAATAGGAAAATATGCAATGTGTGCCCAACAGATGTCTTGCATGTGTGTGTAGCAAAAGCCCTATCCAGCTTTTTACGCGCTATAATGGTGGCCGCTATAAATTGCGTTCGTAATATGCTAACAATCTTTTTGACAACTCTGCATACATCAAATCTGGCACTCTTCTCTTGCAACACTACCGTGCTCTTTCTTTCGTTTACGTCAAAGAAGGAAAGCAAAACTGTGCGAAATGTAAACAAAACTATTGCCTTCCTTCTTTTGCGTATACGAAAGAAAGAGCAACACTGCCGTACAGGAGAAGAGTGCCTAGTTTTGATGTATGCAGAGTTGTCAAAAAGATTGTTCACATATTACGAACACAATTTATAGCGTCCGCCATTATAGCGCGTAAAAAGCTGGATAGGATATCAACCATAACTCAGTGCCCAGTAAAATAGGGATGTCCAATAAAAATGATTCGCCTCATCAATTAAGGCCGTGAATTCTGAATTACTCGAAATTTCTTGGGGAAGAACGAATATAGGAAGTATACGCAAGAAAAATGGAATGTCTGAAATTCAATTTAAGAAATGTAAAAACACCCTGCCAAGCATACGCAATACTTGTAATTCAAAACGATATAAAAAGTGATACAGAAAGCTTCTGGAGATTTGTCAACAGTGAAAGGAAGAGTAGAAGCAAAGCTTTCCAAATCAAGTAGGCAGTCATAACATCATCGGGTCGAGACCGCCAGGTGTCGCTCAGCTTTTTCAAATCGAAATCCCGGCAGAGAGTAACAACGAAAACTGCCCTTACCAGGAAAATATTACGATGGAGTCTATTACTTTCACTGAAGAGCAAATTCGGCACGGCCTGTAACCCTTGATCCATTCAAGTCGGTTGGAATTCCTAACAAGCATTTAAAAACTTGTTGTAACTGACTGGTTCATCCGTAAACCAATCTGTTTAAGGGAATATAAACGACTAAAAATTTTGAAAAATCATAATTTTTTTTATGAAATTTTGATTCTGCAGTCTTTTCCGCTTATTTTGATACTAAATTTGTAATGATCCGATCACGAGAAGTGGCCGAAAAACGATCATACGCATAAGCATTCCAGTGCGGCGTGGAACAACTTCAGCGAAATAAAACGCCGCTCCTGTAAAACCACGATTTTCAAAGTTTATGTACCTTTTTCTCGGAAACTACACAACGTATTGGAACAAACATTTTGTTGTTTTGTTGGAAGTAGCTTGGCAAAGACTTTTATAACTTTTGAGGTTTGTAAACGAAACACAGCTTGAGAAAAATGAAAAAGAAGAAGAAAAGATGGCTGAAAAAACAAAATTTTGCCTTCTTTTTCTTTTTTCTCTGGCGGTGTTTCGTTTACAAACCTCAAAAGTTATAAAAGTCTTTGCCAAGCTACTACCAACAAAACAAAAAAAAGTTTGTTCCAATATTTTGTGTAGTTTCTGAGAAAAAGGTACATAAAGTTTGATCGTGTTTTTCCAAGAGCGGTGTTTTATTCTGCCGAAGTTGTTCCACGCTGCACTGGAATGCTTATGTGAATGATCGTTTTTCCGCCACTTCCCGTGGTCGGATTATTACAAATTTAGTATCAAAATAAGTGGAAAAGACTGCAGAATCAAAATCTGTAATAAAAAAATAACGATTTTTTCAAAATTTTTAGTCGTTTATGTCCCCTTAATGCAGCTCTAGTATCAAGACGCTTTATCAACTCATGGAAACTTTTGGTTGATGAGGCGTTGACCGTTGTCGCGCACACTGGTATTGGAAAAGAAAAACATTGAGGAGATAGATCCATAGATTTTTCACCGGAACCTTAGGCTGTAACATCAGGGATACCGCAAGGCGGTCATTTAGGACCACTTTTGTTAATTCTGTTACTGAATGAATTGTCTACCGTAATTGACAATGCTTTCATATGAATTTACACTTGCGATGTGAAACTATTCTATCTAAAAAGAAAAAGAAAGGAGAATTGCTTAAAGCTTCAAAGCGATCTGCAAACTTTGTGGTGTTTCTGCTCTACGCTTACTAGAGCTTACAAATAAATCACGTAAAATGTGCTACAATAACGTATACACGTTGCTCGAATCCAATAGTATTCACTTATTACTTGGATGGAAACTTAATAAAAAGTCTAAGCCTAACTTTAAACGACTGCGTTAGTATGCTGGTTTCTGAGTGTCTTTTACAGTAATATTTTGCAGCCGAAATAGATGATTTGTGTACAATAAATATATGAGTTTGGTACTGTTAAGACTAGAATTTGCGAGCGTCGCACAATGGGCAAAAACGTAATCTCGTAATCTCGTAAAACGTGAGCTCGTAATCTCAATAATTAGAAGTCGCTAATTTGGAATCTTGCAAGATATCTATTCCTATGTACAAAATGCAAGGAATGATTAGTGATGGTACCATCTCCCATCTTGTGCAGACTTCTGGAAGTGGTCCATTCTGCCTTTTTATTCCCAAAAACCACGATAAAAGGTAATTAAATAATATAGAAACTTCTTTGTCGCCCGTGAAATGAACGCAAATAGCTTCCAAATGCTGTCCAAACAGCAGAAGAATCATATTCCTTCCATTCTATACTGTGCCTCTGTGCCATTCGCCTCTAAATACATAGTAAAACTTAATTATCGAATAAAACTAATTCAAAGGCCGGGGTAATAACTTTGGAGAATAACTAAAAACAATAAAAATAGTTCGATGTAAGGTTTCAATAACTTGATTGGTTTGATTTTTATGCATGATTTTTAAACAAATTATTGTATTTCGCAATTCGTAAAAGCGATGGACTGAACATTTTGAACAACTCTTCCGAGTTTCAAATGTCAGAGACCAACAAAACCAGCAGCGTACGACGCCTACAGTTCGTCGAATTAATCGCGTCAACTCGGAGGCGCCATCGCTGGATGAAATTGTAGCCAAGAGTATGAAATCCAATAGAGCGCCAGGGATAGATCGTATTTCAGCCGAAATGCTCAAAGCTGACCCATCTTTGTCAGCCCAGATGATGCATCAGCTTTTCAGCAATATTTGGGAAACCGCAACTTTTCCGGTGGACTGGATGCAGGGCATATTGGTCCCTAAGTCCCTAAGAAAGGAGACCTAACGGAATGCGGTAACTGGCGTGGCATCACGTTGCTCTGTATTACTCTCAAAGTACTCTGTAAGGTAATCCTCAACCGGATCCAGGAGAAGATCGACGCTACTCTCCGGCGGCAGCAAGCTGGATTCCGTGCTGGCCGATCATGTGTAGACCATATCACAACGCTCCGCATTATATTGGAGCAGATCAACGAATTCCAGGACTCTCTTCTGCTGGTGTTCGTTGACTTCGAAAAGGCGTTCGACCGACTCAATCACGAAAACATCTGGGGCGCACTTAGGCGTAGAGGAGTTCCAGATAAGCTAGTCCATCTCATCGAGGCTCAGTACGAGGCGTTCTCGTGCAAGGTTTTGCACGACGGCGTCTTGTCCGACCCCATAAGGGTTACTGCTGACGTGAGACAGGGCTGCATTTTATCACCGCTTCTGTTTCTCATCGTTATGGTTGAGATATTAGTTGGAGCAATTGACAGTAGACCAAATCGAGGATTGCCTTGAAATCCTCTAACGATGGAGCAGCTAAATGACCTCGACCTAGCCGACGACATTGTCTTGCTCGCACAACGCCGAAACGATATGCAGAGCAAGTTAGACGACCTCTCCGAGAGCTCCCAGGCAGCAGGTCTCACAGTCAATGTAGCGAAAACTAAGTCTATGGTAGTGAACACTGACAATTCCACCAACTTTACAGTAGCGGGACAACAAGTTGAGCAGGTAGCCGTCTTTCAATATCTTGGTAGCCAAACAACGCCCGATGGTGGTACCAAGACTGATATAGCCACACGGATCAGGAAGGCCAGGGGTGCCTTTGCAGGTCTGCGAAACATTTGGCGCTCAAACCAGATCACTCTACGTACGAAAACCCGAATCTTTAATTCAAACGTTAAATCCGTACTGCTGTATGCCTGCGAAACGTGGTGCGTCTCAACGGAGACAACGCAAAAACTGCAGGTATTCATTAACCGGTGCCTGCGATATATTATTCGTGCCTGGTGGCCTGATAATTGGATATCCAATGAGGAACTCCATCGTCGGTGTCATCAACGGCCGATAGCCACAGAAATTCGTGAGCGTAGGTGGAAGTGGATCAGACACACCTCGAGGAAAGGAGCGAACGAGGTTTGCAGAGCAGCACTCGACTGGAATCCACAAGGACAGCGTAGAAGAGGCAGACCCAGAGGCTCATGGAGACGGAGCTTAGCCAACGACATCCGGGCTGTAGACGAGAACCTGTCCTGGCGACAGGTAAAAGCCATGGCGGGTAACCGTCAGCAGTGGAGATCTCTGATTTCATCCCTTTGTTCTGCCGGACCGGCGGACATGGACACATAAGTAAGTAAGTAAAAGCAATTCGTAAATGGTATATTCTATATTCGTTGCTATATTCAGCAAAGTTACCCATTTTAGTGTTTTCTACAATTTTTCTGAAGAAAAAAAATTTTGTGGACGTATTCAAAAAAACACAAGTTTGTATCATCCTGATAGGTGAATTTATGATCACCCTAGTAGTTTAAAAAGATGCGCTGTATTTTATTGATAAACCTCTCTAAAGACACCATTGTTCAAAAATTACGCATTTTTACGTAATGGCAAATGAACGTGTTTTTGTGGATCTAGGAGAGAATCAGGCAAAACGGACCGATTGTGAATTCATCACGGTGCGAAATCAACGGCATTCAACTCTTCTGATGTTATTCAAATGAATTAGTGCTATTCAAGTTTATTCCTCGGCCTTTGAGTTAGTTTTAATCGCTTTAATTAGGCTGTACTATGTATTATTGTAGGGTGAATTGGGTAAAACGGACTACTCTTGAATTTCGCACAGAATGGAATGGATGGGGTATAATTCTTCTGATGTTTTGACAATAATTGGAAACTGTTTGTGTCCATTTCATGGGTGGCAAATAAGTTTTTATAATGTTTAATTAGCTTTTAACATGATTTTTAAGCATAATAGAGCGAAATGGACGTCTTCCCAAGGTCTGGACAAGATAAGACTAGCACCAATCGATTCCTTGCATTTTTTACATAGGAATAGGTATCTTGTAAGATTTCAAACCAGTGGCTTCCAATTATTGGGATTACGAGCTTGTTTTTTCCCATTGTGCGTTGTGTGGAGGCCAATGTACGTTACCAGGGTCGTTAAATGTACTGGTTGGTGACAAAAATTTGGAGACATTTGCCATTTTTTTTGCAACATGGTAGTAGTACACAAGCACCAAAAAGAAAAGCTAGTACGACGAACACATTTTTTGTTCTACGTGTCGTACACCCTTCGGAATGGTAAAGAATTTATTGGAGCCCCACTTGTTTTATTTTCTTTTGCTGTTGCGCACGTTAGCACAACATACAGCTTTCCCCCAAACAACGCGGTTATCTATAAGAACGTGGGTTTCATGGGGGTCCGTGCTACTATGGATCTAATTTTCATGTTTTGGTGGATTTAAAGGCAACTTCGGATACAATCGAGCACGAAGAGCTACGATAGAGCTCCTTAAAGTCGCACAGAGGGTTACCGCAAGTGGATGGATTATCCTGTTATAGGACACCTCTGTGTTATTCTATATCGCTATTGAAGAAGTGATTCGGTGATCGGGCATCAAATCATTAGCAAAAGTATCCAACTCCTAGCCTTTACTGACGTCCTTGACGCTATGACTTATGCGACGGCAAAGGCAATCTACCCTAGACCTAGAATAGAGGCTATATGAGGGTTAGGCTGAAAATCAAAGCATCGAAAACCGATGGTGTTAACCACTTAGTTAAGCAAAAAAAGAAAATTTGATCTTCTTGCCATATTTATCTCTTTGTTCATAATTACGTTATTAAAATCGGTTAGCAGGCAATAAGTGTCATAACGTAAGATTGCAATTCTAAATAATGTAGGATCGAAACAATTCCCAATATGTAGAGAAAATTTCCCCATGCACAATTACAACTCTACGGCTCATTCGCTTAGATATTCACATCAAACAACGGCAAAGTTCACTATGTTCAATCACTTGAAAGGCATTCCCTCTCCTGGCATCACCGAATGAGACATGAGACGATGACGGAGAGATTCCTATCGCGCGATGTTCGTCAATCTTCTTGCCGTTGATAGTATAGTACGCTCATGATGTTTGATACATTCGATGATTTGTCGGTCCATCGCATCCCACATACGGGTCGTTTCGCCGCCGCCGCGCCGCCGTCAGACATTCCCGGCATGTGTTCCACCTCGAGATGCCGCCCCGCTATCACGTACATACCTACTGTGTCCCGATTCCGCCGCGGCAAATCACGTTTTAGACAAAGATCGGCGATGGTGACGCCGCGACAGCGGAATGTAGATTTGACAATACATATTTTGAAGATTCAACTTGTTTTGGACGAGTTTTTCCGTTCGTTTTCCGACCGGACTGATTCATCGCGGCCGCTTTGTCTTCGCGGGAAAGATTCGTCATATCTTCTGGTGTCGTTTATTGGATTTAAAATTTTTGCACAATCGAAGCGGCATTGTTCCGCGGCAGAGAAAATCGATTTAAATTTTGGCCAATAAAAAAAACTATTTAGAAACCATGTCTGTTAGCATTTTTCGCTATTCTGCAGTCTCAAAGACTGGTTCTAAACACCACAATAACCCGTATGGTGTACGATGCACGATTTTGTTCCATTACGCAGTGAGAACGGTCAGTGAGGCATTAATTACTTAGAACAAGTCAGAATTCTAACGACGATCAGCAGACGAAAAGGCACAGTAGCATTCTAAGCAAACATCAAATCAAGAGAATGGAATTCGAAGAATCTGATTTCGAAGCGCGCGATATCCAGCAGGAGCAGGCGAAGGACACAGAATTAAAATGATAAAAAACTGTCATTTCAGATCACATTCTGGAACAAAACAGTGCGGACAAGCCGTACATTCCGGCTGCGACTACTGTCCTGTTGATTTTTGCTTTTGCTGTGTGTTTCCCCGTCGGTAGTCGGGCGCAGCGGCTGCGGCGGCGATGTGTTGAATTGAATCTGGCAAATAAATACTGGAAGCTCTTCGATATCAAAAATGAGTGATGATTGCGGTAAATTATTGCTTCTGTCTTGATGATAATCAAACGAATTGATGGAAAGCGGTGCAATTAATTTGCACGGTCTGATGAATGTCGCAGGGCCATACACTTACGAGAACGAAAAACGCGTTAAAGTAATGTATTTTGTAGTGACTTACTACAAGTTGCGATGCCAGACAAAGAAAAGCGTATAACAGTAACGCCATGAAAAAAGTATTATCGAAAATTGTCTTGATTTTGTTCAAATTTTTTGTACTTCTTTAGGAAATTTAAAACTAGTGTTTTTTAATAGACTTTTTTTCCTAAGTTCAAAAGATATATAAAAATACTAAGCGATTTATGTGCATTCTAGATTATGTAATGTTATTGTATAATTCTATTACATTTGTTACACCTGTTTGACCCTATTCTTTGAAAATCTGGTTTTAAAATTTCATCGAAATCGAGTTGTCTTCATTCACTAATAAACAATGGTCATTCCTAATAGAGATACGTTCAGACCGGTATGATTTTAGAATTAAATGAAGGGTATTTTAATTAACTTTTTAGTAATATTGGCTTATTTCTTTATAAGTGCAGGAAGATAAAAAAGAAAAAAGATAAGAAATAAAGTGGCGATAACGGAATGGAGACCCATAGTGTTTTGTTTGGCTTTGTCATAAATATTCATTTCTTACAGGTAAAAACCAAATGCCATGCGTCTCCATTGCATTATTATCATTTCTTTCTTTAAAAACTCGATTCATTCCACCTGGTGGAAGGGACCTTGGTTATACTATCTTATTCGTCATTTGATATGGGCATTTCCAGCTCAAATATTATTTTTGATTGGAATGAAGTTTTGCGGATATGTTGGATACCACTCAAGGATTCATTTTCCATTAAACATCATTTCTTCGCCAAGAATAACTTTTCAAAAGAACGTGTTTGAAAATGAGATTATTTTTTTTAACTATATCTTGTAACTATTTATTTGATCGAAATGCCATCAAAGGAAAAGTTGTGGGAAATCAGAGGTATTTTCAGAAAAATTACACTGAAAGAAAAATCTTCTCAAAATCTTCATAAAATGTCAATTTTCTCAAAATATCCGCTCCTGTTTGCCTTATTTTTTTAAAGGTAGCTTAAATAATGCCCTAAAATCTGGTAAAGAGCTACCTATGGATCCTCCTTCTCATATTTTTTGTAAAACTAACAAAACCAAATTCTATACGCATCATTTTGAACTCAATTCTTATATAAACTGTTTCTTAGGCCCAGCCGTTTTCAAGTTATTGCAAATGCGAAATCTAAAAATTATGTATTAGAGTCAATTCATGCAAAGTATCCGATCACTGTATAATCGACCTTGACGGATTTGAACCAAATTTTGTCAGATTGTTCGTTTTAGGTCAGAAAGCAAAAATCCTAAACTTGGTGCTAATTGGTACTTCCCGCGATTAATGGTAGTACCTCCTTTTTAGCAGGATAGACCGGTTTTGTCAAACATTTTTATTTTCATTTGCTTATAGATAAATATGGAAATATTAGGTTTAGAAAGAGACCATTTTAACACTTTCACACTCCAATTAGAATCAAAAATAGTCGTTAAGAAAATGGTTTTTAGCATTTTGAGCTGGAAATGCTCATTTAAAAATCGACACATTTTCGGAACTTAATTCAACTCTCGGGTATTTTTTCAAATAGACCTATGTGACAATGAGAGATTGTCTTCGCGTCTCCTCTCTTTCGTTTTTTACGGCGATACTAATGCATTTTAATACATCAGCTTTGCATGAATCGGTTGCCGGAATCGAGTTAGCTAAATGTTTTGAAACTTTTCTTTAAATTGCATTTATATTCTCGTAATAGTCGGAAGAGAGGGACACCAAAGAGAATCTCTCATTGTCACTTAGGTCTATTTGAAAAATTACCCGAGAACTGTTTGTTAAGACCGTGTTTGTTATCATCCATATGCATCTTAGCGATAAACAATCTTCAGAATATATTTTAACCTACTAACTAAATAGCTTTGTAGAACATTTGAAAGCAACAAAAAAATCGTGTGCACAGTTTTTGAGCAGAATTGATTTTAAAGGGAATTCTTTAAACAAATCATTATAGCTCGCAACCAGTAAGAGACAGATTGTTACTATGTGCAGCAAATTTGATTATTTTAGTGTGTTCTACCATTTTTGTGAAGTCATTATATTTTATTGGGCGCATTTAAAAAAACAAAAATGTATGTCACCCTAATAAGAGGATTTACGGTCACCCTGATAGTGTAAGAAAATGTGCTATATTAATTAATAAACTGCTCCAAAGAAACACCAGTTGAAAAATTACACATTTTTACACTATTTACTATGTTACCGCGTTTTTGAGGTTTATTCCCATTGATTCATATAAGTAGTTTTCTTGAATAAATTTCATCAATCATTTTTAAATAGGTATCTTTTGACCGCTAAAACCAATTTTTTATGAAATTTCGCAGATATATTCGCAGTGTTAAAATCTCTCGTTTGATGCCAAAATAATTAAAAATAGATAAACGGGATTTACGGTGTTTATGTTTACATGATTTTGATGTATACGGATCATATTCTTCGCGTAAAAAACTAGTTGGAGACGACTTGTACATTCCATTTTGGGTTGAGTTTTAAATGCTTATAATTTATGGACGGAATAGCAAAATTTTTGCATCAAACAAGCAGAAATTTTTCCTATGAATTGCACGTGCACGTGCAACATGCACGTATACTAAAAAGTGAATATTGATGACTAGTGGCATCGGCGTGCATTACCACCTGTCCTACCTTGACCTTCTGTACCAAGTAACATATAGAGTAGGGCGGGGCATAAGTGCGATGTTTGAAGATGTCATCAATCTACGTGAGATATAAAGATGGACAACAACACAATTTATTTTATAGTGATGCAGTAACTCAATGTCTTCACATTCAACTATAAATCATATGCGGTAATAGTGTTTTGCAAAATAAATGCTTCTTTCTTCTGATCAAGTGCTGATTCGCACTTTTACCCCACTAGCGGGGCAAAAGTTCGAATACCGCGGGGCAAAAGTTCGAAGCTAGAATCCATGAAATTAGCCCAGCAGTAGCTAACAGAACCATATTATCTTCAATCTACGTTATGTGTCGGTAAGGAATATTCTCAATTTTCACCTTTTCTAGTTTGCGCTGGTGTATTGCAGCCTCCGTTAGATCGAGACTTTTCCAAACGTTTGTTTTCTGTTTCATCAGCGGAAACACATTGTTTTTCTTCGGCCAACATCTGTAGAGCACACAGTTTTCTACAGATCTTTCATTTCTAGTATCTGTAGTATAGTGCCTAAGGCTTCATATAATTAGTTATGTATTTTTGCCTCGTCCATGAATCGCACTTTTGCCCCGTCCGTGAATCGAACTTTTACCCCGCTAGGCACTTGACGGGGTTAGATTAAATTACGGAAAACTGAAATATATTTTGTAAATTATTTTCGCCGTATTTTCAAAACAGATATGTGAGTGATCTAAAACGCTGGTATAGATTTTCAACAAGTAATATCCTCCTGTTGATATCGTATTTGCCGTATAACGAAAAATTACATCAAAACCGCTCTAAAATAACATTTGCTCATAACTCAGCAACTATGCTTCGTAAGCAACCAAAGTTTACGTTAGATACAAGCTGTCAAAGTAGTCACCCATCCATGCCAATGTAAAAAATTTACTCGGAATCTGCACCGATAAATCATTGAATCGCACTTTTACCCGCATCGTACTTTTACCCCTCCTTACTCTATAGTTCGATTTCATTTGAGTATTTTACCGAGCCAAACTAGCACACAATCCTGCTATTGTTACAAAGCAGTTCTGACAACCAATATATGACTAATTTCAGTCATAAATAAGTTGCTTTAACAAGAAGTTCCAAAAGTGCGGTTCATTCGCTAGCAGCCCTGCGGAGCTGGAGTTTTCGTTGCAGACCGAATAAGGCTTTTTCTATTATTAGTGAGAAGATGTAAACTCTCGATAAGTCTTCTCCGCGATTTGTCAGCATCGGACTAACTAATAAGGATCAATCTTCGTACGTAGAATGACATACAAGTACGCAAACAAATTTAACGTGTCATTCTTCTTTCAACACCATGTCCTGTCGTTTGTAACTCGGGCTGAAAAGGAAGCAGAACAGAATTCGACAAAGCAGTATTGAACAACATAACCCTAACGACGAGAATCAAGTACTATTACTCCTGAAAATCGCTTTTGAAGGTGTGATTCGGCGAGCGAGTATCGAAACGGAGGAACGATTTTCAGCAAGAGTAACTAACTCCTAGCCTTCGCAGACGACCTCGATATCATTGCTAGAAAACTTAAGACAGCGGAGGCAATCTACGCCAGAATGAAAACGGAGGCTAGGAGGATTGGGTTACAAATCAATGCATCGAAAACCAAATATATGGTAGGAAAAGGCTTCAGAGAAAGCAACGTTCGCTTCCACGGACAGTAACTATTGACGACAATGGTTGATGAATTCGTATATTCGAAATCTCTGGTCACCACCGACGATAATACGAGTAAGGAGATCCAATGACGCATTCAAGTTGAAAATCGAGCCTACTTTGAACTCCGCAAGACGCTTCGATCAAGAAGCATACGCCACTGCACAAAGCTGACGATGTACAAAACGCTTATCAGACCGGTAGTCCTGTACGGACTTGAGACAGTCCTTACGACTTTGGTTACGGAAGACATACGTGCACTTGCCGTATTTGAACGAAAGGTTTTGCGGGCTATTTTTAGCGGAGTACAAACGGATAGCAGAAAGTGGCGTGTGCAGGACCACAACTTGAAGAAATTTCTATCGTACACCTGGCTAAAGTTGTGAGATAAAGGTGGGCCGGTCACGTCGCAAGGATGCCGGACGACTCTCCAGTGAAATCCGTTCTCTTCAAGAACCTCACCGGCACCAGTAATAGGGGGCCCAGGTCGAAGCAGCCTTGCATGTTCCGAGACGGATTGGCAACGAGTAGCCGAGGATCGAGTACAATGGAGAGGAATTCTTGATACGGCATCGTCTTTGCTTTCCAAACAAAGAAAGGCGAAACTCCTTCCATTTTCGCCGCGCTTCTCGATTACAACTTCGAGATCCGTTCGAAAAGAGCTCACACATACGAGTGAATTTTATAATTAGATAACCTCGGTCCATTCCGGGGTTCTCGTCGACGGTCACACCTTCTCCAAACCGTTTCAGGACCTTTCACACCGTAGATTTGCGTGGATAATTCAACAGTTCAGCCAATCCACGAACGGAATTCTGTTTGTTTGCAGAATCCGTTCTTTGTATTTAACCTGCATTTGCTCGTTCAGTCTTTTTTTTCAAATCTTATTGATAAATTTTACTGTTTTTGAATTAGGATGTTACCTAATGAATAAACTAGTGTGCACGCTACTTTTATCTGTTTTGTTAGAACAGTAAACTGCAAGTGTTATTAATACGGTATATATAACTAGGTGTTTGCAACGAATCGCTATTCTTTATGAATATTTCACTATTGACTTTAGTCAAATTAGTCGGTTTGTTTTCTAAATGTCACCTTCTTTCTGTAGAAAAATAAAATAAAAGTTTGTTTCCCAACTGAAAAGAAAACAATGGCCGGCATAGCCAAAAAGTTTAATCCAATAATTTTCAATATAGTACAATTTTTGTTCTAGACGTATGTAGACGGATACTATAAACACAACGTTGAATTGGCCCAGTTGGAAAATTAAACACCACTTCTATGCCATACAGAAAGGAATGAAGTTAAATTACCTCCCGTATTCAGGGAAAGCATATCGTTTTCCCTACACTTTGTTATGCTGTACGAGATTAAAGCCAGTCTAGTCTAACTCGCATATGGCAGCAGACATGTTGGAACCCAGGCAGGACACGCCAAGTGAAAAGTTGTCCTTTGTTGAGTTATATTATACAACCCAAGCGTTCATTGTGAAGCAACGGGCAGTGCGAACACCGTCTACGTATAGAGGCGTTGTCCTACCTAGAAGAAAGGATCTCTCGCTGCTGCAGAAGGGACAAACTTTTATTTCATATGTCACATAAATTTTGCGAACGCTTTCTGTTGAGAGTTCCGGGGCTTTGATATTAGTTTTTGCTTCCATCGTCTTGCGTGGTCGTATCGTCGTATAGGACTTTTAACGATGCCTGGTAGGTAAGGCTTGCTCATGGAAATACAATAATTTATTAGATCCTTTACTTGACACTGACAAAAATGGCTCGGACTAACGTAAATCATTGATAAAGCCTCATGCCTGTGCTGCGGGGTGGCTAGATGATTCATGTTATTTTAGCTTATATTGTTCGTTCAGGCATATAACTAATCATAGTCAAATTTAATACCATCCAGGCTTTTGTCGCTCATTTTGTCTTTTCAAATGCAAATTGAACTGTGTATCGTCTCGACTTGTAAGAGACACTTGTAAAGAATGCCATTCCTTACATTTTTTCCTGATTTTACGATTCTAGAGTCATAGGAATTTTGCAATCAACAAAATAACACAATTTTTGTTGTGAATGCAATATGATTTTAATTTGGCTTTTTCTGATACAAAGTAAAATTGACAACAAAAGCCTGTTTGCAACATTATATTTCGTGGCATCGGAGACCAGATTACAAAGAAACGTTGTTATCCAAATCAATGAAACGAGACTCAAATTGACAAATAAAACAAAAATATATTGTAAACTGAAAACATTGGCACATCGATATAATTACCAGTAATTAAACAAATTAATTCCACAAAGTGCCCATTTTTCAACTTAAAAAAACGAGCATGAACAGCGCCACCGGCGGCAACGTGAAATTTTCCTTCAAAACCAAAACCTTTGATCTATAACCGCCCGTACGGAGCATAATTGGTACTGAACATGAATGCTTAGACTGAATCTAATTAAAACAGCACAAAACGCACAGAAAAACGGGCGAATCAGCAGAACCCTCCCTTTTTGCCACGATTTGATGGTAAGAATTTTTGTACCAAACTTTCCTTCGCGTTCGGTTCCCTTCTTTACTGGCTTCCAGCATAGTTGTTTTTCTTGAGAAATCATCGGCTTATGTTCTGAATGACCGCTGCAATTCGTAAGCGAGGGCCGTGCCCTGCTGGTCGACCACAGCGGCAGTGACCAAGCCGCACCGCGGAGCATAGATTACGGACACGCCAATGTGCAATTAATTTACTAAATGAGCATTTCGCTTCCCTGTGCTTGTGCCACGGTCGCACGAAAATGTATGGCCACTATTCTGCCACCTTCAAAGTAACCACTTTTGTTCGAGCCCCACCACTCCGGCCGGACCGCAAAGCCACACGACACGACCGACGAAGGGAGCGGTGTATAATATTATAATTAAAAATAATTTATGGCATCGGTAGCCATCGCTCACGGCCAATCGCATTCGAAGCCTGGGGCCGCACAGTCCGACGGGAAAGACACGCCTTTTTATCACACACAAGTTGCACGACTACTTCTTCGAGAACACATTCTGTGTGCGCCAACACACAGATAACCGTAATATTCTCCTTTTCACCCAAACTACACCATCGGGTTTCTTTGAAGAGTGCATGTAGTGTATAAACGAAACGCACTGGAAACTGCTTGCTGAAGTGTGGGGTATAAGGAGCTGAAGAACGTGCGATGTGGTTCTTCTCGGCTTGATTCGCGCATTTGCTTTACTTTACTTTATAGTTGAGGGAAAAAATCCTGCCGATGGAAATGGAAAACAGTGGTCATGCAACGTTTCGAAATTCTATCTAAATTTAATGAAACTTTACTAAACTAATTTTTTTCCCTTCTTCTGCTTCTTTCTTTTAGGACTCGAAGCACAGGTGCAGGAATCGTCGAAGGATTTGTACTGGTTCTAGATAGTTAGTAAAATTTCGTAAAATAAGCAGGCAGCAGGCATCGAATTATTCGGCTAAAACTATGGGTACAAAATTCGAAACAAAGTCAACTTCAGCCTTTCCGGTGGAGGATGTCAGTGATGTTCGGATCAGCAAAAAAGAAAACCACTGTACGGAAGGATGGAGATGGAGATGGAGATGGAGACTCTCCCGTCTGGCGTCGTTGACGTAGTGAAAATCAAAAGACAAACGTTTCTACAAAAAAAAACAAATGAAGCACTTTGAAGTGATTTTAGTGATATATAAACTAAATAATTTATAATCGTACACTATCTGTTCACGCTATTATTACTGTGTAAACGGAATTTAATAAAATGAAGCAACATTCTTCATTCTTCTGCACCATATACCGCAGGTGATCAGTGATAAAGAGTCGAAGAAGTTTTCGTTCTAGAATGTTTTAGTCGCGCACTCATTTGCTCCAATCTAGAAGTCAAAGCAAGATCTATCTTTCAATAGACTGTGTCGGTTTTTTTAAGTTTTAGTCCAATGTACATTGTATCCAAGAAGACGTATGCACCTCGTAGCCCAGCGATTCTTTCTCTCTCCTTAAATTACGTTTTCCTTTCCGTTGCAACATGTATCATATAATCAATAAGACTTACCGGAAATGTACCCGATCGTGAGAATTAGCAAGAAAAAAAATATTATTCGTTATAATATAACCAACAAAAACAAGGCATGCGTTAAACACAAAAAGATCAAGGATATGTGCATATATTAAATTTAAATTAATTACAACGAGAAAGACAGTTGGTCTGTGCACTCGCAGTGCAGGTGCGGAATGTGCAGCAGCTGAGGGAAGTTCTAGTAGCTATTTTATTGCAATAATAATTAATTATTACGTATTATGAGATATTGTGAATCTTAGCATTGTATGCGAAATGAATTCTTATATATATCGACCGTGAAAACACACACAGAAATAAAAACAAAAACAAGAAACAGTTTGAAAAATATGCACCCATTGTTTCCCATAAGTTTTCTAAAATCCGAAATGTCCGTAATTATTTTACGTTTTTACCCTACCTAATGCATTACCAAGGAGTTACACATTTCTTTACCTCATTTGAAAGATCTGACCCAAAACTGGCACCAAAGATAAGTTAGGGAATATGAATATGACCACTTCAGCATGGCTCCGGTTCCGAAATATCCGCTATCTAGTTCCGGGGTATATTTTTGGATTTTGAGATTGAGACAATTCATCTTACGACACAGCTTGATAAAATAAGATTGATGGAAGTCAATAGGAACATTTAAAAGCCAAATGACTTCATCGGTTCATTTTGAATTTTAGGATAACTCAGCTTGCGGCACATCAAATCACGCCGCCTTGATCAAATAAGACATTTTGAAGACAAATGGTTACTTCAGTAGATTTCAGCTAGATTTTCAAAGTTAGGAAAAGTAAGAAAATTTCAGGTCTCTTGCTGGTTCCGTTATCGAATAATAGCTTTGCTATTATTGACGATTGACAATTGGTAAAAAAACGCCAATGCACTAAAACCTGACTAAAAGGTAATCTAGACGCATAGAACAACCCATAATTCGGGACGGAGGTGTTGCAAAAAACCCATAAACGACTGGATTGTAATTTCCTGGCACGTCGCCACGCCCAGTTGCAATGTGAAATTTTTAACCGGGAAGTTGTTTGAAATCCATCAAGTTTCGTCGACCATCAAAATACATCCAATGACTTTCGCCAAAACTTGCTCTACAAACGCCTAGCACGCTTCTTGGCTGCCAAATTCTACTTCAGGTGCCAATTCGGATGTCTATTGGCACTGTAAGACTCTATATAGCTTTCTCGAGGGACGATATTTCGCGTGGTTTGATACTTGGCATCGTACTTGATAGCCATATCTCGGATAGATCTGTCAGAATTGGACTTAACGCAACTCAATACCTTCCTCCTCAGCTCTCGGTGCATAGTTCCGGTGTTCTTGAACGATCTTTACCGCCTTTCCACACTTAGGTTCACCTTATAACTCTTCAGAACATACATAATAAACTGTTGATGTAGGCATTTTAACCCTTTAACCAACTTCGATTTTCCAGATGTTTGGGCAAGATTTTTTTTCGTTGTTAAAGTTCCTTTCTGTACTGCTCCGCAACGTGGTGGAATATTTTGACGAAACTTGCACCAGTTGTTCTTTATAAACATGTAAACAAAGTTAAAGCGGAGGAGCGTTTGGTGCGTAAAATGTTAGACTGAATACTGTGAAAATTTCGATCTGCGGCTAAAAATATTGGGTAGTTTGTGGTAGTGGGACTCCAACCCACAATTCCTCGGTTGGTACCCGAGTGCTTTACGCATTTAAACTACACCACACCCATGTATTAATTAGTTTAGATCTAGTTTTGTTCCTACCAGTCCAATCATTCCATCTTTCGCACACGTAGGGGAACTGTGGGTAAGACGAACAGGGTGGGTAAGACGGACAGGAGGTTGATTCTACCAGTTAAGCATTAAAATTGGTAAATGTTTTGATGGGCATCCAACCATCTTGCTAACTCATGATGTCTGAACGTTTCAATCATCATTTAAAACTTTGCAATTTTGATAAAGTACAAAAATACTAAAAATTGGACATGATTCTGCGTTTGGATGTAACTTTTTTTCCATCGGAATTAAGCTTTTTGAGTAGTTTAATTCCAAAGTGTTGCCCATAGTATTTCATAGTGTTGCATGAAGTATTTCGATTTAATACCTTTTCAAGTAACGTCTGCATTGAAATAATACGTAATTTCATTTGCGTATGAAAAATTATGAACGCTTTAAAAAAATGTATAATGATGGGGTGAAATGGACAACTGCTAGTGTGGGTAAGATGGTCAGTGAACATATTATATTAAAATTGTGGATTTTGCTTCTTAGTGATATCTCAAGCATATAAATGAAAATTTAACCGGCAAACGTGAACTTCAAACAAATCAGCAGCGGTCAGGCATGAAACAGTTTTTGGAATGCTTGTTCATATTGCCGCTGCCAAACAACTTTCTATTGGCTGCCTCTAGTGGGAGGGGGTGGACTGCCCCCTTCATTTTTTGCACGCTACACCAATATATTTTACGTATTCAATTTGTTAAGGGTCAAAAATAATAATATGCGCTCAGTTGGGGCGATTCACAATACATGTCCATCTTACCCCCACACATTGTCCGTTTCACCCGCAGCACTAAAAAAGTTCACATTTTGGACCATTTTTAAAACTCAAAATACACATTGAAAAACATTTTTTGTTAAATATTTCACTAGCTCCTTTTGAAAACAATATGTTGAACTGAAGTAAACTGTATTTAGGTTTTATAAATCATAAGTTCTCTGTATTATATTAGCTGTTCTTCTTAACCTGTTCGTCTTACCCACAGTTCCCCTACGCTCCTCTGGCGACGGACAGAGCTGTGAGCGGAACAGAAGGGAATAGAGGGGAAAATTTTAAAGGTTTTTCAGGGGGATGTTTCAAATTCGTGGAGAGTAATAGATGAATAAATTTATTCAAAATATGTAAGGTCTCACAAAATGAGCAATAAGTATTTTTTTTTATTTAGGCATTCCGGGAAAATTCGGCCTTTCGTGATTCGGCCTTCTGTGACTGTTGTTGGAATTCGGCCATTTGGATTTCGGCCATTCGTGATTCGGCCATTTGTGTTTCGGCCATTCGGTACCAGCCCATTTTATATCTACAGCTACGCGAGACTCCGACGTTACGCATTATCCAGTCGTTCACCAACCACCAGGGAAGCAAATACAGTGGTAACCCGATTTTGTCACTCCCCGATTTTGTCACGTTTTTGACTCGATTTTGTCACGTTTTTTACACGATTTTGTCACGCTTTTGATTTATCAAAAGCTCAGTTTGAAAATCATTTTCAAACATGTCAAATGTGTTAAAAAGAACTGAAAAGAACTGTGTTGATTATCGTGGAGTTTCCACAAAAGTTGTTTCTTATCTTCACAACTATAATAGCTAGAAGGTCACTTTCTTTGGCAAAGTTCTTTATAATAATCTTCTCAAAAAATTTGTAGAACATTGTTTTGCTCTATATCTTACTGCTTGAAAAATAAATTTTCTATCTTACTTTTAGGGGGGTTAATCAAAGAATCGTTCATACCATAAGAAAGAGCTTTTTACGCTGTGAAATTTCTCTGAACTTAGTCAACCATTTCGGCGCAATTGTAAAACGCGTGTTTTCATACCTGTGGGACCTCACAGCACAGGTGACAAATGTCCACAGAGAGGTAGAAGGAAGTGCGAAAGGTCCTAAAAGTGATCAGAATGAAATATATGTAGTTCGTTCTAAGTTATCTGCAAAAAAATAAAAATTGAAAAAATACCCGATTTTGTCACTGTCCCGTTTTTGTCACCCCTAAATTCATCATGGGGGTGACAAAATCGGGTCATTGCTGTATACACAATGATATTGTCCCTACATCTAAATGTTGGAATAATATATGATAAAAGTTTGTCACTATTGCATGAAAAGTAGGATAACATCAAGATATCGTAGCTGTTTACCGTGGGTACAGATGTTTCATGACAACCATGCTGTTACTTGCAAAAGAGGCACACTGTTGTATGTACTACATATTGTGCAGGCCTATGGCAGGAAGCCATGTTTTAGTAACTAGAATCACAACTCGCTCCCCACCCGCTTTATACGAAGCTGAATCTGATACTTATTCACCTATAACCTAAGCTGGTGCTTACGCTTCACGAACACTTCCTTATCCGAGGCAAGGTTTGTTGTGTGGTCGAAACGAGGGGGGCTCAAAATTTGTGTTACATACAAATTCAGTGCATTTATATAGGGATGTCAGATGTCATCCGCCTAGTATTGTGCGCAAACCTAATCATGTCACACTGTGTCGTCAGCGACAGTGTCTGGTAGTTACCAAGGTAACGTTGGTAACATAACAGTGGTAAGCATTGTAAGTTTTTTGCTGTTTGTCCCTTTTGTTCAAGTTACTGATAAAGTATTATCTTTAATCAGCCACCTTGCGACAAACACATATTTTATTCTATACTTGTAACACCAAACCAAGCGCCTGTGAGAGCGAATGCGTATCAAAATATATTCTCACCGAAAATTATCCTGCTCATGCCCGTGAGGCAACATTTGTTTGTCCCTTTATTTTGTTGATACGATACGACTGAAAAGATATGCTTTGTGACATTGGGGGCAGGCATTCGGTAGTGCTTCGGCAGAAAAAGAAAGATCAAACAAAACTGTCGCTCACTCGGGGACAGAGCAAAGCAGAAAAGCACTGCGAAAGTAAAATCTCGTCGCTTGTCGGAGATGGTAACATCCGATAGCGATAGAGCAATTCGATTCGCCTTCTGCGCTTTGCCAGTAAAACACCGAGAATTGAGAAAAAATTCAGAGCACGGCAGAAGCCTGTTTCTGGGTATGAACAATGATATTTTGATTCCATGCCAACTATATAAAGAATACAGAAATTGCTTTTTAACTCTCCTGTAGTTCATGTGTTACACAATATAAACGAATCATGGGTCTATGAGAAAGGTAGGTATGAATCCGATTACAATTGGCTTCCATTATAAACTGTCAACCCGGGGATCTCCTAGTTTGGTAAAGAATAACAAACTACGAACCTAGTAAGTGCAGCTTTAATGAACCTTACATCTTTCAAAGTCTATCGTGTTCAAGTTCTTTGGAATGGCTGGAAATCCCGAAGACGGTATACAGCACTTGGAAGGAGGTTTAAAAGCTTGATTCGAGCGACATCTACAACCACTTTTTTCCTATAAGGACTCATCACTGCGACCAGTATCGCTAATCTATTATGAAATCGCCCGGGTGTAATCGCTATTAAGTAAGCGATATGCTTATTGAATGTTATGCGTGTTTGTGTGTAATTCAGTTTATCACCCTTCCTTCAATGCTTTCTCTACCTTAGCCACCTCGTTCCACATGACAGCGCTGTCCCCAATTATATCCATCCCTGGGGCAGCTAACCAGTGCGTTTAACTATAAGAGTCATTTTTGCACTGTCAATAGACCTTATCGGGATAATATAGAATTCAGCATAAAGAAAGTGTGCTGAGGGGACTGAGAATAAACCCATCCTAAAGTCACTTTGACATCAAATGGACTGATTCTACTAAGATTCGAACCCACGACCATTCGCTTGTCAAAGCAGACTCGGTAATCTTGCGTGCACAGAGCCCCCCTAACGACTCTTTGGAGCACAGTCAAAACAATGTGAAATCTAATTGTGGCAAACGAAGAGCCTTAAAGTCAATGGATATTCCGAAAGTATATCTGGACTCTATTCCTGAGCAAAAGATTATTCGAGATGTCAATGGTTTCGATTACAGTTCTGGAGTAACATTCACGCTCTTGGACTGGACAGAATCGAATTCTACACTTGTTGAAGATTATGACCAGCCCTACCAGAAAATACCTGATGTATTTATGGAACAATTCGAGCTAAACTGCAGAAAAATGATCGATGAGCTAGAGCTTCATCTCACAGTTGATATAGATTGGCACGATGTTGCCCTGTATCCGAAAATTGTTCCCAACTTGTTTTGGTTCGCGAACCCCCTGGCAAAATTCCCTATACTATTCTGCAACGAATTAAATTTTTGACGAACCCCCATTTGGGAAATTCTGCGCTATCGTCTAGACTAGACCATTGGATCCAATTAAATGGCATATCAACAATTTGTTTTCTGTACGGCCAAAGATTAACGATTGGCTGGCTCTGCAGAAATTCAGCCTGCTTATGCTTGAAAAGATTCAAAGGCTTAGAACTATCTTCTTAAATGTTAAGGGAGTTTTTGGTTCAGTTTCTATTGACGGAAATTTCACCGATAAGCATTTTCTCCGATTTGGTATGCATTGCATTGCAGCATATGCATTTAGCGCATCGTGACTGGGCAACCTTTCGAATTAGTTATTAATTCCGCAGGGCTCATACTTTCTAACTTGAACAATAGTTAACTTTTATTTTACGTGGAAATAAGGAATAATTCAATATTTAGTCCTTTTTCTTCCGGAAGGAGATTAGTATTGTTCACGCTTACATTTTTTCTCACCCCTGAGTCCAGTTCCAGAGTACAAGTTTAGTTTGCGCGTTACTCTCCCTATGCAGATTTTTTTAAACATTCTAAATTCTTTACGTTCAAAATGTTACCTATCTGTACTATGAAATATCCATACTATCATTTTCATTTTTTGAAAACAGCCCAAATATTAATTTATACTCAAAAGTTGAAAAAATCCTTGTGTTGTGCGCAACCTACTCGGCTCAATTAGTTTCACACAAATGCCACCTGATCAAGGTATCATCATAACTAAACCTATATAAACTTCTGTATCTTTATCTTCCGATTTGCTTAAAGATTTATAAATTCCAAAGCTCACAAATATGCTGCTACTCACCACCAAACACATAAATATCAATTAATAACCTATCGAAAATCCAAACAAACCCCCGGAGGCGTACATTATTGGTTTTTCCTCTACAAACCCATCGATCTCGGACCCGACCCAGTGTGGCTGTCGCTTGACCTACACGCTGTTCCTCGAATCAGTCCAACCAGCCAGCGTGCACGATAAACAGCACGAGGCACAGCCACAGAAACCAGCCACCAAGTGAAATAGATAATAGAAAATTTATTGCCTCCTCGCGAGCGATTCTTGTTGTCGTTTAAGTTTTACGGGTCTCTTCTTTTCAAATGAGCTTCGAATGAATGGAACTAAGGTCAGCGCGAACCACGCAACCAGCAGCAGCAGCACCACTGCGGAGCGATAGGATGATTTATGATCTCGGTCAGGTTCTTGGCTGCAGCTTTCGGTCTGGGTTTCTGCGGCGGGTAGCAAACGGGCTTCCGACCAGGGCTTCGTGTGTTTAGCTTTTATGATAATGAAAACGAAACTTATTGGGGACATGCGCCTGTAAATTAAACGGTCATTGGAAATTAATAAATTCGTTCCAATCTCATGCCGGTGCGTGACTTCATTTTAGGTGAAAAGTTCTGACTCAAGTAAAACTGGATTTTAAGCTAATATACTCGCTTTTTTGTATTGATATAGTTTAACCTGATTTGTTGAGCCATTTTCATCAAAGTTAGCCTAATGAGTATCATAGAACAAGTAAATTCTGCACCAATCAGTATATATTAAACCAAATGTTAACAAAATTTTTTTCCTTATTTTAAGCACGAACCATAACGATAACAATACTGCCTCCTAATTTCTGTGATTCCCAATTCTCTCCGGTTGGAAGTTCTCACATCCAACCAATCGATTTTCCAGGTAAAGGTGGCGACATCATTTATTACCCATTCCCTTTCCCATCGACGTAACGCTTTGTATCTATCCATCCGATAAAATAGATCAGATACATAGATCAGGGATATTCATAGCCGAATCGACGACAACGGCGACGCCGGCTGACCGTGTGCGATCGCTCCGGATAGATAACGGACGTTGGTCCCGCAGAGTTTTCGGCGGAAAATAATATAGTTCGACATGGTAGAAATATTTAAATTATGTAATTAATGATGTTTGTAAATTTATTGACAATTTGGGTAGTATTTATTAGGAAATCGATCAGACCCCGGTGCCTGTTCGAGATAAACGATATCTATAGAAACAGTTAGCGCATTGATTGAACTGTAGTTCCCATAGGTCTAGGTCCCAGGATGGGTCGTCGACTTCGCTGTTCGTTTTAGTTGCAGTCGCTTTCGGATGGAACAACGAGAATCGAGCTCATCCAATTGTTTCACATTTCATTTGGTTTGATTTATGCTGGCTCTTTTCTTTCGGGTCGCGCTATGCTTTCCTGCGCGACGCGATTGTCACGAACCTCTGGATTTGAACGCGTTTGATATATTGGCTTGATAATTAAAAGGCATAAACAAAAACATATCTAATGCCCGGATTCAACAAGGAAGAAACATATGTGAGTAAATTTATCTTCAGTTTTCTTCCTGTTAGCCGGGTTTGGGTGCCTTCCACTTAGTTTCCCATGTATTAATAGGTCTGCATGCGTATAAATATAGAAGCCCCGCCAAGATGTGCATCGCCACGGCGCAACTAATTTCTGTCTGAAGCACTGCTGTATAAGCGAAGATCTCACTATTTTTTCTTTCTCCGCATTAACGTTTAAGTCACCGAGTGAACTAGGAAACCACCTACAGTAATTCGTCATTCTGCTCAATGAAATTGATTTATCTATTCAAGCTTCATTACGCGGTATAATTTAAAGGCTGCTAGGCTGGAAGGGAATAGTGGTGTCGGTTCCTTTGGATGTTAATGAAATCCAAATGTGACAAAATAGTTTTTTTTTTTTTTGTTCTTTTGGGCTCAGTCTCACCCAATAAACAGTAATAAATTTGAGGCCAGCTCGATGAAATTGAAATATGATACAAAAACTTGATAGAAAATTTATCAACACAGCATTCCAAACTGTTCCTTCTGGATCAGTAGGCTTAAAGGTATTCTCTTCAAGTACATACTTACTCGAATTGGAAATATTGCTCTCTATATTCCTGGTGCTAGTGAGGTTTTTGAAGAGAATGGATTTCACTGCACAGTCGTACTGCATCCTTGAGATGTGGCCGGCCCACCGTAGTCTTCCAACTACCGCCAGGTGCACGAAGGAAAACTCTCCAAGTAGTGCTTGCAACTCGTGGTTCATCCCCTGCACCACTCTTTTCTATCCGTTTGTACTCCGCCAAAAATGGTCCGCAACACCTCGTTCAAATACAGCAAGTGCACGTATGTCTTCCGTAAGCAAAATGACTATCTCATGTCCGTAGAGAACTACCGGTCTGATTAGCATTTTGTACCTCGTCAGGTTTGTGCGGTGGCGTATGATCCTTGATCGAAGCGTCTTGCGGAGGGAAAAGTAGGCTCGACTTCCAGCTTGAATGCGTCGTTGAATCTCCTTACTCGTGTTATTGCCGGCGATGACTGGAGATCCCAAATATACGATCTTATCAACCACTTCCAATTCATCGCAATCAATAATCGCTATCCATGGGAGGCAAACGTTACTTTCTCTGGAACCTCTTCCATATATTTGGTTTTCGACGCAATGATTTGTAACCCTACTCTCCAAGCTTCCGTTTTTAGTCTGGCGTAGATTGTCTTCGCCGTCCCAAAGATTCTAGAAATGAATGTTAAGGTCGTCTGCGAAGGCTAGTAGTTGGGTACTCTTGCTAAAGATTGTTCCTCTCGTTTCGATGCCCGATCGCCGGATCACACCTTCAATAGCGATAGTGAATAACCAATAGGACAGAGTGGACTCGAGAGTTCCCCCGAAACGCGCACGTAGCACGTCACTCGCTTCAGAGTAGCTTTGATCAGCCACGTCAGTTTGTCCGGAAACCCGTACTCGTACATTATCTGCCATAGCTATCCGCGTTCAACTGTATCGTACGCTGCACTGAAATCCACGAAAATATGATGCGTGGGCACGTTGTACTCCCGACATTTCTGGAAGACTTGTCGGAGAGTAAAAATTTGATCCGTCGTAGCACAGGCCGCTATAAAACCCGCCAGACACTGCCCTACGGCATACACGGCGCAACAATACGCATTTGTTGTCGAAAAATTCATTTGCTTACATCATAGAACGCAATGAAAATTTCGGACTTTCCGTCTTGGGTTGGTTGAATAGTTGAATAATCCAATTTCCACCTCGAGTGATGTCCTGAAAGGGTTTGGAGAACGTCTGATGATTGACTGGAAACCCGAAAGAGGCAGAAAAGCAAAGACAGGTGATCCATTCCTAATATTCATTTCAAAATAGTGACTCTTTTCAAAGTTTTCCATTGAAAGATGCTGCGAAAATGGCTGCGTATCTTTGATGAATTTCCTATGGAAGGTAATTATATTAGCTTACTTGCAAAAAATTCTACGCCCTTGCGAGCAGCCTTTCAGCAGTTAACCGGAACATTCGCCATGGCGGACGAAAACAAGCGTGCAGGCATGTTCTTTCTTTGTTGTTTTATCGATTCCTCCTTAGTTTTCGCGACTAAATTATTAGAGTAGATCTTCTGCTTCAGGTTTGCCCAGAAATTCTGGATGGGATGCAGCTGGGGGACGTTGGGCGGGCTCGCCGACTTTTATGTTCAGCCGCTCCATCTCCGCCAACGATCGCTTTGAGTAGTGGGCCGACGCGAGATCCGGCCATAACACTGTATCTTGGCCCTAATGGTATTTTTTGATGAACGGCGCAACTTCCGGTAGGCACTTCGTGTTATAAATTTTCCCGTTCACGGCCAGTCCGGAGTGAAAGAAGAGCGAATTTGACATCCTCTTCCCGCTGATTGTCAGCCACAACAGCACCTTCTTGGGGAACTTGGTGTGTGCAATGAGCTTCACCTTGGAAGGAGGGACCCACGAAGGAGGGACGTAAAATACGAAGTGCCCTCAGTCGTTGCCATTCAGGATGAGAAATGTCTCGTCGTCCATCGCCACCGTCACATCGTGATTCGCCGGGAAAATAGTCTTGATCATCTTGTTCAGCCACAGCCGCTACGTCATTACCCGCAGCTCCGAGACCAGCGGACGGGACTGCCGCTTCCTGGCATGTTCCTGTCCATGTTCGCCAGGTACTTTTTCACTGTTTGACCGGTTGCATCGACCTCCCGGCCAAGCGCATGCAGCGATGTAGCCACTTTTTTCTCGGTCTTCCTCTTCAGCATCCTTTGGGTCTTCTTTTGATGCTCTGATTGTTGTCCAATAGTGCCAAGGTGTTGTAGATGCCGGAACGGACATATCCGTCGTCCACAAAGTGCCGCACGATATCCGTTTTCGACGCGGCCGGGTACCGTTCTTTGAACGCGCACGCTTCTAAACGGAGTAGCTTCACTGTTTTGGCCATTGTTTTGCAAGTATGCTAATATAATTATCTACCTTTCAATTAGCTGTCTTAGTTTTTTAATCACCATCCGAAAAAAGTCGATTTTTTAATGCATACGTTATGCACCGTGTGTGATGTCCGAAAAGGATTTGGACAACGTCTGATCATTGACTGAAAACTCTGAAGGGACAGAAAAGCAAAGGATGCTGATCCTAATACTCTTTCGAAAACTTAGTGACTCTTTTCTAAGTGTTCATCGAAAAGTGCTGCAAAAATGGCAAGAGTTTTGCAAACGTATGTCCAGAGAGTAAAGAAAAGGGCAAAGATACGCTCATAAAAGTTCTATGAGACGAAACCCAATTGCGTCGTTATGGATTGTGAAACGTACTGTAAGACCGTTTTCGCATAAATATCTGAACAAGAATTATATACTACATTCGTTCAGTGGAGTGTCTTGGAAGACTGCGAAGATCCCAAGAAACTTTAATGAATCCCAATCCCAAGAAAGTTGTCTTTTAACAAACAGCCGTGGACTGGAAATTTATCCTTTTACTACTTCTAGGACCAAGAATTTATCAAAAAAATAAGTTGCTGCTTTTTCAGGATCAGCATGAGGTTAATTTCCGTCTCTGGCCCGAGTTGCTCTGGAGACGACGCTTCGAAGATTGAACCAAGATTCAAAATCGACCAGTTTAAAGCGGATTTCATAGCTGAATAGACGAAACGAGTTTATCCATGGCAGCTTTCGCAGAGCAAAACGAAGAAATCAAGGTTGAACCAACAGAAGCCCAAAGACCTTGAATCGTTTGTGACAACATATGAGATATGCTGTTTGTACACGAGACGAAAGACAATGAGAAGGAAGTGTTCTACGGGTAGCTGAAGGTAACGGGGATATGAACACCCAGATCGATAGGGAAGAAATGAATAGACCTGTGATCGGGTTCCATATCCTGACACGAACAATAACAGCCAAACATGTATAAACTTTGCAGCTTTCCGAAGCCTGGTGATCCGAAGCACCTTTTTCTCACGTAAGGATAAATATCCACAAACCCACCTGGAGATTACCTGACCAACATACAATGAACCAGATTGAACCCATTCTCAACATGGCCGGTTCTTCTCATCACGACAATACGTTCCGGAATTCGGCTGAACGTTAAGCAGATAGATAACCCACAATCTGCCGCAAACTACGCGCGAATTCTGGATGAGGTACTTCTCGCGAGGAGTTAGGTGCTTCAACCCACGGAGTTGGTTGGGGCGGAATATGCTCGGCCATCAGAGAGGTCGCTTCCGCGGTATTAGGCAAAGGGCCCCGGAGTATACGAAATGATTGGTTTGATGGAGAATTTCAACAAGCGGTGGAGAGGAAAGAATGCTTGAAAAAATTATCTGAGCATTATTACTAGGGAAAACTTGGCCAAATACTGACGACTAAGGAACGAGGGAGGGAATATTATCTCAAATGAGTGCGATAGGCCGGGGTTGATAGGCCGAGACTGTTCTTCGATGAACACCGCAATGGCGAAGTTGCGGAAGGGGGCAGAACGGAAGTTAACCTAGGAGTTCCCATAGAAGGTATACTATACTAAGATCCCAGCACCCGATCTCCAAGAAGTCAAATGAGAAATCGGTTTGCTGATGACCAACAAAGCTGCCGATAAGACCACCGATCCACAGAACTTTACAAACATGGTAGAAACACTGGCACCGGCACTACACTGGATTATTTTCAAGATTTGAAAGGAGAAGAAGCTACCAGCGGAATGGATGGAAAAGTTGTTCGTCCCATCTACAAAGAGGATTATCAGCTCGACTGCTACAACTATCGCGGCACAATGCTGGTAAACGCTGCCTACAAGGTACTCTCCCAGATCCTGCTACACCGACCGTCACCGATAGCACAGGGTTTCGTCGGGAATCATCAGCCGGGCTTCGTGGGAGCTCGCGCTACTATGGACCGAATCTTTACCATCTGACCAATCTTGCAGAAATGTCGGGAGTACAACTTATCCATGCATCATATCTTTATTAAAATCAAAGCAGCATACAATATAGTCGTACGAGACCAGCTGTGGCAGATATTGCACGAGTACGATCTTCCGGATAAACTGTCGCGACTGATAAGAATTACGTCGGGTCAAGTGATGTGTTTTGTGACACTCTTGAGGCCCTCGAGACATAGCGAGGTTTGAGACAAGGTGACGGCTGATCCTGCATGCTATTTAACATCGAACTTAAGGGGGTTATCCGACGAACGGTCATAGAAGCGAGATGCATGATTGTAAACTCAACAGGCTTTGGAGCTCATATATTTAAGAGATTTGACAGATTTATTTTATAGTTGTGTGCGTGCAAAATCATATATTTCTTACTAAGAGGGTGACTGCTGTGTGCATTTGGTTTTTTTCAGTCGATGTGCATGGATTCAAGCTAGTGTTTTTTTTTCTAATTCCCGTCGTAATAAGGAAAGCCATTCTAATTTTCATCTTTTGTTGGATGGATTTAATGAATACTCCAAAAGTTCTTGTGCTGATTTGACTAAAACATACTCACCTTCCGATCTGTGCACTTTGAAATCACTGAAAAGCGACTATTAAAGCATATTATTGAAATTACGCAACTGACTTTATTGCTAAAATTCGTCGTACCGTTTTAAAATCCGTCCATCAAAATTTTTCATCGTCCGAATTAAAAATCACAACAACGTTTACGAAGCTAACGCGCATGGATTTGTGTAGGACGGCATGACAAATGTTATTCTATAAAATTTCTGCAGGTCAGGCAAGTTTTCCTGGCTGTAGAATAACGACAATGGCTTGCGTCAGTTATTTTCGTTTATAAATGATGGAAATTAAAACGTTTAGTCGACATTGTCTTCTTCGTCGCACGAAAAAACGTAGGAAATTTGGCTGGTAGGACTTCTTTAATGATAAAAAGCATTTAAATAGATCTCCGCTCACTTTTATTGATCGCGTATGATAGACAACAAAGTAAATTATTAGGGAATAACTAGTTTTGCATTGTGTGTCATAAAAATGCTGGTATTTTGAATAATTTGTGTTGGATAGGACGGGAATAGGCAATTACGACGATGTAGCAACATACCCTATCTGAAATAATATTCAATTCGTGCGATCGGATGGCGATATTAATTGATTGAAACGGGCTCGCAGATTTTATGGATTCTAACAGTTTGCAATAGGCCGATAGGCCTTAACAGCATACTTTATACGGTTTCCTGGCTAGGATTTTTATACGGTAACCGGAAGGCGAATGGTGAGATTTTCGAGCATATAAAAGTGTTAAAGGTTGTTAAAAAAATATTTGGTTTGGTAGGCTGACCTGTGGCGTGCAAATCTAAATTTATGTAAACGCGATAGTTCCGTGTTGTTTTAGCCTTCGTTTAGCTGCTGAAATATACTTTACGACTTTCCAATACGTGGGACAACATCAACGTTATAGCCTAAAATTTTGCAGCGACGATTCATTTGAAATTCGCATTATAAATATTATTAGTTTAGAATTGCAGTTATACCCAGTTATACATCCAAAGTTATCTAGCTTCGTGACACAGTTCATTCAATTATGCGCATTGATGTACGCTTATTAATCCAAGAGCACGAAATCACCAATTTATAAAATTACTCACCGAGGTTGATCACTACGAGACATTGTCACACCTAAGCAAACGTGAGAAAAATTCCAACTTAAATTTTTATAACATACAAACATTTAACATAGCACGAGTTTACCAAATCGCAGCCATTTTTCTCTCATTAATTGGGCCTAATTAAATAAACGCGCTCGAGTGACGGTAATATTTTCACCAAAGGCCGCCCGTCCGACTAATGCCGGTGTTGTCGGCGCGATATTAAAATTATATCTGAAACTATTTACCATTCCCAAGATTCAGAAGAAAGAAAAAGAAAAGCTCAAGCCCCCAGTGATGAACAGCAGAGGATCGAAGAAATTTCCGGGCCGGATAATCATGTAGCCGTCCGCGCGAAAGGCAAAAGATGCCGACCGGGACCGCGCGGAACTTGAAACGCGCGCGTTTCAAGAACATGACATTGCTGATCTGTTGATGGTTCACCGGTGTGAGAGCACGTCCCTGCAACGGGTATCGTGCAACCAAAACTCCAGCGGTAACTAAGGTATAGCAAGAAACTAATGAAACATGTTTAATCATCCCGTAGGCAGCGAATTTGAATATTCCGATCGGCAAACGAACTGTGGCCGCCGTCGGTCGGTGATCGAAAGGCAGCGACATTGACAAGGCATTCATTTAGTATCGGATGCCACGTGAAGCATAAATTTCCGGCGCTAATCGTCCACCATTAGTTTAATTGAGCTTTTGGAGCCAATTATCAATTGTATTATATACGAGTATATTGATGATATCAATTTTGAAAGCGATTTTTATACTCACAGGTTGTCCGAGTCCGGGCCCCGCGGTAGGATTACCCGTGTAGTTCGTGTCAATTTAATTGAAACAACATCTTCGTTCCGACTGATTTCAAAACGGCACGTGAGCCGAAACGACTAGTCAAGTGTCTAGCTAGGATAAATGAGCCCTCGGATTGACCGTGACGTTTCTGGCTGGACCCTCTGAGCAAACATTCAGAGATTAATTGTAGCAGTAGAAAAGCGAGATATTGATTGATTATGCTCACGTCTCCTAAAATGTGTTCCAGCGGCTGCGCTGAGCTCATACTGGTCTTATGCTGGCAGCAGTACCGAGACGGCCGTCCCGAACGGTTTAAAACAAAAAAATAACAAATCTTTCAAAGGGAGAAGAAATCTCCGCTTGTAAATATCAATAATCGAGACACGACAATGAGCGCGGAGCAACTCAGCAGGATAACATTTTTGGAATGTTTCTACACGGTTGCCTGGTGTCTCTATCTTTGCCGATCTGGCAGAACATCGACCCAGCGCTCGAATGGTGGTGAGGTCACAAAAGGTGATTACTTGAAAGAATAGGAATATGGATACTGGAAGAGTTGTTGCGATGCAGATGTGGTAATTTGTGATTATTTAATGTTATAATATGCATTTTCTATTCATTATTTCGCATCGGTTCGGTTCGATTCATTTTTTTTATAGTAGATCAAAAAGATTCTTGAATCTGCCAAAAGGAGTGTGTTCTCACTGTTGTTAAGATGCTGTAAAACCCATTGCTAACCGTATCTCTTAGCCACAGTTTGAGAACATTAATTTCTCACGAATAAAATAGAAATAAAAACAACATAGGTATTTAAAAAACATATAGATGTCTGCTCCAATAACATTCACCATCGTGGTCTCATAACTTCCTCTCTTGTGAATCTCTAATCCGTGAGAAAATATGCCATACCGTTTCTGTCAAACATATTGCAATTATGCAATGCAAATGGTCGCACCTTCAATGAATTTTTTTTTTAGTTCTAAAAGTATCGGGTGCAAACTGCAACACCTCCTTGGGAGTGCCAAATACCCACAGTGTCATCGTTAATTTTTAAAACTTCATTAGCGCGTGTGATTAATAGCAGTCACGCCCGGAAACACATGTTCATAACTGAAACCTGATGATGTATGCAAAACGCCTCCGGTTGATGGTTGTTGCAAAGCACTCGCATGTAAGACCCTCCTCGGAGGGCGAACAAGACATGAAGCAGACCATGCTAAATGGTGCATTCTTATCTGCCGACCTTCTCCGCTGCGGCTGCTTCTGTACCAGCACTTCTTTTTTATGTGACTGTGGAAATCATAAGTATAATTTTGCCATCGACTGGACCAAGGTCCTGTGGCTGGCACTGGCATGGCACGGATGACGTTGTTGGGAAGCAGAGAGTTGATGATCTGCTACCTGTACAAGTACTACATGAAGACAGCTTGTTTGCATATGTAATGATCTTCGTGACACTTACATGCGCATCGTTTCAAATCTAAAATTGCCGATACATCTTCTGTAAAAAAAACAGTATGATCTTGTTAACTTTAGAGTCTCTGTTGCAAGCATATCTTGCATAAGTGGGATAATGAGAAAGAAAAAAAAATACAACAAGACAAGGATCCAAAGAAAGGCGAACAGAAAAAGGAAGACTAATAATTAAAATGTTTTGGGTAATAAATCAGTTTTGGTGACATCCGACAGTGCATTAGGGTTTTATCAATTTAAGAAATGTTAATTTATATGGGAAATGTTTTCGGTTTTCAGTGCTCAACAGGAAGCTGTTGTATGTCGTCGAATGCATTTGAACATATGAAGCAAGGATTTCTGTTTTTTATCGAGTGCAAATAGAACTAGGTAACAGATCTATGCCTATTGAAATGAAATCTCAGAAATTGGAAGTTGAAATCTTAAAAAAAAATCGACGGCAGCCGATGTTTCTTTCCTTCCATCAAACTTTTTTATTCAATAAAATTTTCGACACACAATATCGTTAATTAGATTCCTGACAACCAGACGATTTGGTTTATAACGATACAACGTTCTTATATTATTGTAAAAAAAGATATTATAAATTACATGCAACAAGAGATTGCAGCACAATAAAGCTGTGGAAATTAAGAAAGGAGTTTGGAATTAGTCAGAGCTAAATAGCAAATGCACTTTGTTTACTGAGAGTAACCTTTTGTAATCCTGTGAGCCTAAAAAATTGTAACAGCGCCAACTCATGTCAGTACAATACTGTTTGAATACAATTTAGGTAGCCAGATTCTCAAAAGAGTCGAACCTGCCAACGATCTGCTCTAAGAACATAAACATAATTTCGTATTTTTTTTGGAAAAAAAATCAAAATTCATAAGCAGCCCTATTTTCTACCGCAAAAGTTGTTATTACGAACGGTTCGTATTTGGTACGATAGCACATTCGTAGCACATTTTGCACCAGAAGCCATTTGAAGCACGGTTATTGTCTGGCATCGTTATCGACGAAATCGGGCTGCAAAGATTTCTGTACAATATACAATAGTTACGCTGCAACTTTTGTATTTACCGTGCTACAATGCTGCTAGCTCATTAGTAGCTCAGTGAACGTTCACTGATTGACAGGCGATTTTTCATAAGCAGCGTACACGCATTTTAAAAATATTTGCAAATAAAGGTTTTTTTTAACACTAGCTAATTGGTACCGTATATTGCTCAAAACACACCATTTTGCATTCGACGTACCCCGAATAACTTCCAAATCCAACGCACATGCATTCGACCTGTGGAATTTGTAGTAAATAAAGGAATTCTTACTTATGAATAACTTCTATCACTAGAACAGATTTTCATTGCCAGACATGTTTTGTGAATCTATTCATATTTGCTGCTGCTCCTTCCATCCCAATTGTAGTTTATTCCCGATTGCAGAGCATAATATGTTGCGAATGCAGTGGCCGCCAGTTCAATGCTTCTGTACCTTGTAGTATACTAGGAATGCTACTTTACCGAGAAATAGCAGCCAGTTCCACGAAGGCAAAATCCCCACAGAGCCAGAGCATCATCTTCGCCATTGCGAACAAAGCACAAGAGCATCGCAGAGGCTACCTACAATCCGATAATAACTTTATAATCTTTTGTATTGTATTCCGAACTACAAACACGTTCAAGGAAAGCTTTCTGCCAAGCCAGTGTGGTAGTGCCAAGGAGCTGGAACGGTTGATTTTATACCACAGAAAACATTCGTATGAACGGCTACTGCAAGATTGCACGCACAAAGTCAAAGGAAACCCTGCCGCTTAACCACATGAGTCAAGTCGAGCTGGAGATGAGAGGCGCTGGTGTGCTCAAACTAGCTGCAAATGGTTCGGAATAGTTGGAGATAATTACAGTGCAATATCCGTTGGAGCTAGAGGTCGGGAAATAACTGTGTGCCTTATTAAAATATTTTTCGTGCCGGTCGCCTTTTCGCTTTCTCTGTGCCGAGATGCTGGGAGCATAAGAAACATATCTTCGGTTTTCCTGCACTATCGAGGTGAACCGGTGTAATTATCTTGTTTTCGGTGTCTTGCTTGCGGTTGCTCGCTAAATCCGGAATCGTTTCCTCCACACTGCACTGCACTGCCAGCCAAGCGGATCAAGTGCGGGAAGGCAAACAATAAAGGTTCGCGCGAGTCCTTCGCCCGAAAGCAGGTAAGCCAGGAAAAAGAGGTCGCAGTGCACACAATTCACGGTCACAGATTTCGAGACACTGATAGGGGCGATTTGTTTTTTTTTTACTTACTGTGTTTTTTTCCTGCTGCGGAAAAACTCAAGGTGTGCTGCAATATTTCAGATTCAACACGATGCTCGATTATCTGATGCTATTGTTTCGAAGTTTGAAACTTCAATCGGGTAATGTTCTGGTTTGGGATACATGCAATTTAAATCTCATACCTTTCGGTAGGATGCTTGAATTAAGATGTTTAAAATAGTCTGTTAGGCCGCATCGATTTTTCGGTGTATGATCATCATCATTATTTAAATAAAAATATAAATGTTAAATTTTAACCTCAATTCTTATCAGTTTAGTGTCGCATTTTAATAAATAGTATAAACAATTAGTATACATATGTTAATTGGCACTATAATTCACCCAAAGACCTCAATAGATGGGAAGAAGCGATAAATTTGAAATTAATATCAATGCTTCCGGCTCTCAACGGAGAATTCGCTTAGCGCAGCGCATCAGCTGTGTCTGCCAGGCTGTATCGGTTTCATGCATGTGACAGATATAGCCGAAATCGTCGGGATTGGAAATAAACCCTGCAACATGATGTATTTGTAAGCCAGAGATAAAACAAACATCAACACGTCTTAGCGCACGCGGCTCAACATTTCCCCCAAGCAATAAAACAATGATGGAAACCTCACGCAGTGGTTTGTCAACTGCTGCTGCCTGTCAGCTATTTTACCTATTTTACAATCGTTCGTCGTTAAAGTGGGAACAATATTGCTGCTTGGAAAACGATGTCTCTTAGTGAGGGTTTTCTTAAAAATTTCATTTCAGACTGCAATATTTACTGATAACTATTCGAATCGGTATCATTTGGGGTTATTTTTACCTGTTTGCGTGGTAAGTAGCATATATGGCCAAAAGTTCACAAACCCGAAAAACTAGAAATTTTTACGCGTTTATTACAGCTTGGCTCGTCGTGTTATTTGATGCTGCCGAAATATAAAGCTCGTGCAGAGGGGCAACAAAAGTCAATGAGGTGTGATAGATTAAACGGTGTCGATATAGCGCCGTCGTATGGTATGGTAGCACGTGAAAATGGTAACAGCGGCGACAGCTCTACAACAGCGAAGTTCGTTTCGAGTTCGTTTATCCCCAGCCAGGCATCCACTCTAGCTCAACGCAACGCTTATTGAAAAAGACAGCAGGGAACACGTTCCAGACAGCGGGCGGAAGGTATCATCTTGTTGTACTAGAACTCTAAACACACTAGCTGCGGTCGTTATGCACAAATTACACAAACGAGAGTTTGAACGGTTAGGTTTGAATCGCTTATGTGACAAAGTGGAAACATCAGTAAGGATTAGAATTAACAAGACGCTAAGAGCATGATTTGTTTCTAATTACTATCATTTGTATCGACCTGGTATTTGTTCCGTGGATCACAGCAAGGATTAACTCTTTATACTAAGGGATATGTAGTATGTAAACAAATTTTACATATACTAGGATTGATAACCAAATCAATAATCAATCACTTTGTTCTGATACTGATGAGCATTATACATTATGATCAGATCTGATAAGATATATTTTATCACCAAGAAATAACAGAAAAATTCACCTAAATATTGCTCTACTTCTTAATTAGCTGCTATATTTAGGGTTAAGCATTGCAAAAAAAGGCTCATCGATTTGGAAGCAAATAGGGACCAACAAAAATAACGGAATTTTTTCGAGAATTAACCGATTTACCTGTTTTTTTAGTGAAAAAATATCGAATTCTTACATGCACTAGCGTGCCAAGGCTGGGGCAAACTAGGGCCCGTGTCCCACCTTCTTTCTCTTTAAAATTTAATTAAAAAACCAATTTCTGGAACCCAGAAGTTCGCAATTTTTAACACTAAAAGTATCAACTAAACTCTACGAATATTTTTCTCTAACAGATCAAAAATGCCGTGATTGTCGATAGACTAGCGTTAGTATTTTTGTCCATAAGACGAATAGTATAGCAGGAAGCTTTGCATTATTTTTAAAACATATTTGCTAATCAAAATAGTAAAGTGGAATAGTGTTATTATGCTGAGAAAATGAGCCAAAAAAAGCAAGGATTCAAACTTCATGGTACGTTTAGTATCAATTTAATCTGCCACTATTTTTGAAATGAGTAAATTAATTGCGTAAAAATAGTTCCAATTTAAAGTCAATTTCAATTTCAAGTTTAATTCCAAATACAATTTCAAGTGCAATCTGAATCCATTTTATATCCAATTTCAATTCCTTCTTTAAGTCCAATTTCAATTTTAAGACCAGCTTCCAACCAACTTCAAATCCGTTTTTATGTCCAATTTTAAAAGCTTTCAAGTTCGTTTTCCACTTTTTCCGTTTAAATCCAATTTGTTGTAAATTTATGGTGGAAAACTCCAAAGAAAAGTAGGAAACTTATGTTCTGTCACATGGAAACTTACTGGCATACAGGCAAAGAATTTCTTATAGAAATGTTCTAAATTTTCTAAGCATATTCAACCAAAATGAAAACCGCCATAAGAGTACAATAAAACTCGCATTGTTGCCTGGGTTGCCAAAATCGAGGCATGCCAAAATCGAACTATGTCAAATTCGAACCATGCCAAATTCGAAATCCTACTGTAGTTTGAATTACAGTAGGTCCAAACTTGATTATGAAATGAATTTCACACTAATGCTGTTACAGAAGGGCCAAGAGGGTCCGTCCAAACCCACAAGGAGAGGCACTTGTGCGCACTTCAGCATTAGGATCCTTCCATGTAATAATCAATTTCGCTGTACCAACTTTAACCCACGTAAAGATTTATTTGTGTGAATTGAGAAGTGACATATTTGCTTCAGACCTTAAAGATTCTGGTTGGCAATCCACTCCATTATCCAACCTTCGACATATACAATATTAATGATAATATGTACTATTAACAATATGCAATTAAGTTAAAATGTGGTACATATGGGTAAAAATAGAACAACCTCTCCAGCGGACCTTCGAATGGAATAGAGTTACGTCTTTTGAGTTTTCATAAGTGCTTTCAATAATTAATTTAATTTTTTCTTCTGGTATCTATGTGCAGTATTGAAACTCGTTTTGGCCAAAGTTTTCACTATATATGCTTGATAAACTAAAACGAAAAAAATAATTAAAATAACTTATATTAGACTTACCTATTAGCAAGGCCGCGTGGCTCTGCCGTCTGCCCAAAATCGCGGCTTTGAAATGAGGCAGCCGAGAACCACCCAGCATCGCACCTCCTAACTTTGCTACTCAATAGAGCATTACCGGGTATGGTCACGCGGAGGCGCTAGGGAGGGGCTTGGGATGGCTGTTTTCCGGTATCCATACCCAGAAAACAGAACGGAGGACATCGTGACAAAAACTAGACAAACGGATTAGCAAAAAAGCGAGCCAGAACAAGAAGGAATACTGGCATGAAAAAGTGAAAACTCACGACAGAATGGGAAGAAAAAACGGGACGAGAGAAAAAAGTGGAATAGAAGAAAACGGTAGAAAAAAGGGAAAATGAGGTAAAACAGGAGACTGAACAGAAAAAGAGGCAAAATGAAAAAGAGGCAAAGAAAATTGAGCAACAAGAACGAAAAAAGAAGAAAATGGAGAGAAACAATAGAAAACGGAATGCAAATGGGATAAAACGAAGAACAGAACGTGCCAAAATGGAGAAATAGTGGC
This sequence comes from Sabethes cyaneus, assembly GCF_943734655.1. Taxonomy (NCBI): domain Eukaryota; kingdom Metazoa; phylum Arthropoda; class Insecta; order Diptera; family Culicidae; genus Sabethes; species Sabethes cyaneus. The sequence goes on along the minus strand of NC_071355.1, from coordinate 215,296,917 downwards.
ACATTATAAGAGAAAAAACGGAACAGACAAAAACAAAAATTAATATTTTTTTGAAACGGTGGTTCTACAATTGATGAAGGGACGGTAGGGAAAGAAATGAAAAAAAAATTTTGTGAAGAAGGGGAAAGAGCAAAAAGGTGAGGAGGGGTGAGGGTATTGGTCGCTACGCTTAACAAGTAATCGTTTTGACTCCTACCTTTTGTCCAACGTTGGAAGATGCATGGGTCGAAGCTATAATCTGAGATTATAACCGGATGCACCTTCAACAAAAAAAATTTTCATTTCTTTCCCTACCGTCCCTTCATCAATTGTAGAACCACCGTTTCAAAAATACATTAATATATATGTATTACCGCATTCCAAGGTCAACACTAAAACATGAGATTAGTCTAAAAACAAAAATGTAGAAATGCATTACTAGGACAAAAGACTGGAAAAGAGGTAACACGGACTTGTAAATAAGGAAAAACAAAAGAAAAAGACGAAAAACGAAGCAGAAAACAGAAAAACAAGAGAAAAATCAGGAAAAGAAGAGAAAGAGGAAACAGCGGGCAGAAAAAAGAAAACCAAGACGAGGAAGAGCAGGAGTAAAAAACACAAACGTGACAGAAAAGGTGGGAAAACGGGAAAGGTAAGAAACAAAATATGAAAGGAAGAACATAACAGAAAACAAAACAAACTCAAAACGAAAATAAGAATGCAAGAGAAGAAATTCGATGGAGTAAACGAGGAAAACGGGAACAAGAACTGAAACGGAATATAAAAAGAGACAGATAAAACGGGAAAACAAAACGCAGAAAAAGAAAAAAAATCAGAGGGGTTGTGTACAAGACACGACCGCATATATAGGTGACGCAGGACTACGTAAGTCTCTTTGTAGTGATAGTAGCATGTATCCATGCTTGTAATCATTCGATTCTTCATGTATACATGCTATATGCAACAAATATACATGCTACATGCGTTGTATGTAACATTTATCAAAGTAGTAACATTGCATACGTTCAATTCTCAAAAGATTGTGCATTTGAAAACAATTTAACAAAATCAAGAACACAAACTATTGCTTTCCTGCTACCTTACTGAAATTAAAGATTGCTTTTATTAGCCATGGTTCCCCATGTTGAAGGGATTTTACCAATTCAATCCTATTTTATCAACAGCACATCTTTTCAATACACTTCTAATGAAACGGTAAGCATGCGTAGTCACGGGAACTAACAGTCATTGACTTTTCGTCGGAAAGCCCAATTTCGGAAGCAGCTTTTCGGCCCAAAAGCGGGATTGTGTTTATAAAAATGTATATACTGCATTCTTCTTGCCAATCTAAACACAGCGAATATATTTTCATAAACCGAATTTTTGTTTCAAACAAACAAACTGCTTTTGAAATTGGCAGAATCGATGATGACTAATTTCACCGTCATACAGAATCGTATTATAACCGAACACTACAGCTGTAGCACATTTTTCCAACACAGATATCAAATTCGTCGAGGTTTAATCGTCTCGCAGTAAAGAATTTGCGATCTGTTGGGACGGCGAACTTGTGTCATTTTTTCTGGCACACATCCCTAACACAGACATCAAATTGGACTAGGTTCAATCGCGTTCGTAAGAAATCTGTTGGCACGGGGGGGGCTTTGTCAATCTTTCTGGCGTACTTCCCAAGCAAGGACATCAAAATGGTCTAGGTTTAACCGCGGTGTTAAGAAATCTTGTTGAAATGAGGAAACTTGGTCACTTGTTTTGGCTTACTTCCCAAGCACAGATATCAAATTGGTATAGGTTTAGATCATCGCAATGAATCTTCCAACCAATCACGAAGCGAGAATTCTGGTAAAACATAGGTTCATTATTTTCAATTTTTCAATAGTTCAGCATCAAGAATCCATACTTTTCTTCATTTGGGTCAACTCTTAGAAGATTTTCCGATCGATTGGTGTAAGAATATTGAGAATCGATCGGAAAACCGCTGAGCTATTAGCGCTCAAAACCTTTCATTTTTCGTGACGCTCGCATTTTTCGATTTTTTGGAATGACACCCTATCTCAAAACTTGCCGTAAGACGTAGTCCTACGTCAAAAAATAAAAACGAATCACAAGAAATCAAAAAGGAAAAAGTCGAAAAAACGGGTGATATAAGATGAAAACCGGAAAGCAAAGAAAAAAATGTTTCTAAAAAATAAACGTGACAGAAAAGAAGAAAAAATGGGTAGGGTAGATGATCCATTAGTTGCGCCACTAAGCACAATATAACTTCATTTTGCTTGTTTATTGAGGTATATGCTTCAATTAATGCTTGTGGGATATAAATTTATCAAATACAAGGTATTTGTCACAAGGCAAGACAATTGCTTTCGTTGTACGAGAACCTTTATAAAGAAAAAATGAATTTTCCGATTCAATTATATTGTACCAACAGTTGCGGTAATGTTTCCTTAATCAAGTTTGATGTTCCTTTAATTGTGTTGTTCCATATACATTGCTAGGTTGCTAAGTGAAAAAACATCGTAGCAAAACTATAGATGAGCGCCTATAGTTGTGCGCTCCAACTGCGCGTTAGATTTTAGCATTTTAGCAAATAATGCTTTAATTTTAAATGGTGTAGTCTAACTACCAATACTTCTAAAAGCCTATTTTATATAATGAATGTAATTGTTTTATCTAAAATGCTGCGGTGACGAAAATATGCATTAATAATGAATAGTAGCGCAACTATTGGTACTACCACAACTATTGTATTAAGTACCCTATTTAAAAAAGTAAAAATGGAACAGACGAAGACGAAAAATGAGAAAGAAAGGAGTTAAAAATAGTTATAAAAAGACGAAAACTGGAAACGAAAAAGAGTAAAAAAAAGAGAGGAGAAAAGATGGAAACCGTGAACGAAAATCATAAAAAATAAGAAAAATAGGAAAAGAAATCCAGGGCTGAAAATAAGAAAAAATAAGATAAAAAACAAACAAAAACGGTAAAATGAATAGAAAACACGAGGCAGAAAAAAAATCAGAGAAAAAGGCGAAAACGCAAGAAAAAAGAAAAAGGAGAGTGCAAAACCGAAGAAAATGGTACAACAAACAGCGAAACAAAAAGTGGTAAAACGGGACGGGAAACAAATAACAAAAAAGACATAAAACATATGAGAGTAAGACGAAATCCAATAGCATGTCCGATTTTAAGCACAATTTCAAGTCTAATTTAATTGCAATTTTAGTCAAATTTAACTCTATTTTTGAGTCTAATTTCTAATACAATTTGAATTCCAAGTTCAAGCCGAATTTCAAACGTCTTCACTATAAAGTTAAATAATTTATTTTTCTCGTTTTACTGTTTTACGTGAATCCCACCAAAGGAACTGAGTTCCATTGCACAGTGGTCCAAAAGCGCGAAAAGCGGAATTTTTTTCCTTGTGTCTTTTGCTTTCATTTTATCATCTATAGTCTTGAGCACTTTTGTTCGCATGAATATCCCCCTTAATCTAAAACTGTCAAAACTTCGTCATTGCTTACTATAATGAAAATAAAAAAACTTTTTTATGTTAAAAAATATAGACATAATTTTTTTGACAAAGTTGTAAATATTGTAAAAACAAGCAACTTTACTGAAGAAATAAAATTTCTATCTTTATCGAGTGCTGAACTATAGGGCCTATTCTTTAAAACTTCTTTAAAAGTTGGTTTTTCATACTTAGCTTTTGTTAGTTGCATTTTACAAGACTACAATGTTCTAGGCAATTATTAAAACTCTCAAAATACACGTTTTTGTAGAAGACCGCAAATCGCTGGGACCTTTACTTGCTAAGTTATCGCATATTCAAGCTTTAAATTACCATAACTTCACGAGCCCATGGGGTAAAATGGGGCAAACGGATTTATGAAATCAGCACTTCATCTTAAAGCTTAAGTCGAATAATAAAAACTTGTATGGGTTCCGCTTGTCCCTAACCACCCAAATGAGAGTACGGCAAGCATACATTTCATGTCTTTCGCGTTCACGAAAGGCTCGATATGCGTCCATTTTTTTATGTTCGTATATAGACGCATGGTTTCTTCGGCAAAGTTATAGAAAATATGAAGATAAAAAATTTTGCTGAAAAAATGACTTTTCTATCTCTATCGAGTGCAGAGCTGTAGAGCATTCTGTTTGGAAATTCTTTAAAAATAAGTTTTTCATATTTGGCGTATGTTGGTTGCATTTTACAAGAGTATATGGTTCTAGGCGATTATTAAAAGACTCAAAATACACGTTTCTGCTGAAGATTGCAAATTTCTAAGACCTTTTCTTACAAAGTTATCGCTTATTTAAGGTTTATTTTCCCTTAACTTCACGAGCCAAAAGCGATAACTTTGCAAGGAAAGGTCCTAGAGATTTGCAATCTTCTGCAGAAACGTGTATTTTGAGTCTTTCAATAATCGCCTAGAACCATATATTCCTGTCAAATGCAACCAACATACGCTAAGTATGAAAAACTAATTTTTAATGAATTTCCAAGGAAAATGCTCTATAGCTTTGCACTCGATAGGAATAGAAATGTTATTTCTTTAGCAAAGTTGTACACCTTTATAATTTCTATAACTTTGCCGAAGAAACCATGTATCTATGTACTAACTGTTAGTAGAAATATACTTAGTAGAATTAAATTGGATAAGTTTTTTTATTTAATTTCCAAGGTTTTTATTTTTCGAAACAACAAAAAAATCGAGAAGAATTTCAACATCAGTTAATTGTTAATCAACCAACATGAGAACAAAAATAATGCTTTTACAACCATTCCTTTTCAAGGCCATCGGTTATGCTCGGTTACCCTCATTCCTTTATCTGAAAACTACGAAACTCAACGAAACGGTCATCCAGAGTGTACTGTTTCGCATTATTCAATTCATATTTTTCCGGGCAGATTGAAACAGTTTATTGACTGCTGATGCATCTACCTCCAACTGTCACAACTGCACAACGATTACCTTGAGGAAGAGAAGAGACCATAATTTATTTGCATTTTTATTTGCACGAATGCATTCATAAATAATTGATTGTCTATACGCAACCGGTGAGATGGTTGGAAAGTTTTCCTCTTTACTCTCGGTTGTTATATTATAGGTTTTGTGATATTTTCCAAATGTAGTCACAATCGCAAGGTGAAAAGCGCAGCTACCGGTAGGCTGTAGTCTGAAAAAAAAGTAACAACTGCCCGACAAACGTAAAGATGTTCGATTGCTGATGGTGACATCCGCGTGTCAGCAGCAACCACCATTTGTCTGACAGCTTCGGAGCGCGATGCGCGTGGCCAAACGGTTTCACATTTGTTATTCCGATTGTTTGCAGTTTTTGCACCAGTCAGTGGCAGCTTTGCCGTACCTACAGGTGCACCTTTTGCATTGAACAAACGGACAGGCCACTATACAGAATATGGATAAGGCTAAGTTCAGGTTACATAATTCAATGAACCGAATTCGGTACTAAGCGGTAATAGATGATTATTCAACACAGTTCAAAATATTCGTGGATATTTTGATAGGATAAGCGATGGATTAACTATTGATTGGTTTCGAATCACATAAGCTCTAGACATAGGATAATCGGTATACTCTTCTTCGGTAATAGATACGGCTGTTTGTAGCACAGTCAGCTATATAGCGTTTAATGGTGTCAAATTCAATCTTCTATTTTAGTACTGTTCGGAACAGATTCTTTTGCGGTCCCTAAAATAGCGTTTGGAGTGTGTGCATCGGGAAAAGCAAAACAAACAATAGCGTGGTAAAATTACACATCACAAGATGCGATTTATGTTGCGCCAACATCGTAATCGTTACTGCTAACATATAAACAATACGTCTAAATGCACTGAAGAGAATGTACGGTTGTATGCGACACTGCCGCGACGGTGCGGTGGAAAGAAAGTTTGAACCGCCAAACTGCGCACGTGGCATCAGTGGCTAGAGCAAGCGTGTCGTTCGCTACCGTTCGTATTATGTTTACTTTGGACTAGTGGCTTACGCTGCACGTAGCTCATCTGGCTAGGGAAACAGCAGCGTATTTATCGGGAAAAGACACTTTACGGTAGTGAAATTATTGCCCTACTCAGAGGAATGCATTACCCGGAAACATATGACCTCAGGGGACCATAAAATTAACACAATTACCCATCAGAATCACATTCAAATTAGCTGTGGTAATTTTCTCCGGAAGCGTCCGCTTCTGGGTAGTGAATGAACTTATATTTGTATTGGGAATGAGCTGAGGTATCATTGATTGTTGGTTTTTGAGATTTAATTTCGTGGAGATCATTTCCTTGATAAGATTAGAATAAGTAGAGCCCAAATATTGCCGATGCTGTGTTAACAATTTTCAACTCAGTCTCCAACCGGCGTTTCCAATCTGGTAACGTTCTCTTAATTTCGATTCCTTTTATTAGCGACTGGGATTAGTACTGTTTTGGCGTTGCCATATTTTTCTAAAAGGCTTATTTATGGATTAATGGAACGAAGTAAAAAAATAACACTAACAGCAATCAATAAATGAAAGTAGAAAAAATATTTCAATCATTTGTAACAAAACACTCGTCGAGTTACATTGTCTGCAGGGTCTTCCCTAACTTCCCACACATCGGCAAAAGCTTCAGGTTTGGTTTTCCACCTTATCACTTCATGGCTTCCCGAGGATTGCAGTACTAATTGCAAAAATTTGCTACCGTCGATAACCTATCGTCCACGTCGCTGCCACCGGTTTTCTTGGGAAACCATTCACAATGGTTACTTCTCTGATATCACTCCGGTAAGTACGATAATTTTTTTCTCATTCGAGGGCGTTTGAGTTCTCGGTCAAATTCCTGGCAGTCGGCATGCAAATGAACAAATTGAATTCACCCAAACGATCCACGGAGAGGGCTTTTTCCCAGCCTGGAGGTGTTGAGGCTGCTACCTTAGCTACCTACGGAACATTTAAAATTCAAACGAGCTTCTCCTGTTTGGTTTCGTACCGATATTCGGTCGGTGCAATAAATAAAGCAATAATCATTCAGAAAAGTCCGAAAAGCAAACGGGCGGAATGGATCTTCCTCGTTTCAACGAAGGAAGCATGCACTGCGTTCAACCAAAGTCTCCTCATCATGGGGCAAACAAGAGCGCCAATAAATATTCATGCTTATCAATTCCTTACCACTCGATATTAGTTGGATTCGAATTTTATTTCGCATTAATATTATAATGGCATTCGCTAATATCACTTTCCTTCATTCTGATTCTGTTAGAGTCATGGGGAAAACTTGGTGGTCCGACGACACTCATGCTGGCTGCCATCTGTTGGGTGCCCGCAATCGCAGGGGCTCGGAATTAGGTCGTTATCATAATTGAGTTGATAACAGTTTTATTTTACGCTCACTTTAAGCCGCGAGTTTGAAAAGCATTCTTCTCACCGCCGAATCAGCCACGGTGAACGGATGGATCGTGTGTATCGTTTGAAGATTTGATTTAGGCGGCCACTTGTAACGAACTGGATGGTAGCTTGGGTTGCCACCCAAGAAGGCTGCTAGCTGTAGCCGGCTTCCGTTCATTGAACATAATGCGACGAAACTCGAACAAAGGGTTTGTTTTAGTTTTTCGAAAACGATAAATAAAATATAAACAGCATAGATGGAGTTCTTTCTTTATATGTTCCATTCTGAATTTAAATCTACTATGGGTAACAGAAACAGAATTGACTTGAAGTTAGAAGAGAACCCCTTTTATTGAAAAGCGGTAGGCAGTCGTTAAGATAAGAAACGAACAGGAATACATAATAACAAACCGCATCTGACGTGCTTCGAAATTGGGACAATCATAGTTCAGGTAGAAGATCCTGTGAATGGCAGGATAAAGCAGTAGAATATGGTAGATTAGGTTAACTCAAAAAAGTGAACCCGTCTTTAGACTATATCTAGCATAGCGATTGGATGTTTGGCCTTCTCCTTTTAACACATTTAATGACATTACGCAACAATTTTAACGATTTTATTTTTCGGAATTTAAATAGCTGGAATAAATGAGGCTCACATTAGTCGTGCTTGCAACGACGCGCGTCGTTGAAATAGTTGAGATGCCTCCACCATCACTGAAGAATCACACGTGACCAGGTGAAGATTGTTACACTATTTTTATCGTATTATTTGGAACACAATAATTGAACTGCTCTATATACCTAATTTTAGAATAGTTTTTACGCCCAAAAATTTAATATGATTTTTAATTGATTTAAAACCCGGGATATCCCTTGTGTATTTAATACTGCTTCTTGGCCTACAACAAACTATGTGAATTATTCTGAGAACTGAAAACTGTTGGTAACTACGAAAGTAATAACCAGAACAGTTACTCCACAAATATTCTCGGCTTCAGTCTATTTTGAATAAAACGAATTTAAATAAATGTTTTATTTTCTCCCCTGAAACCGGTTATCTCTTGATTATATTCGATTAAAAAATTATAATCTTGACGTAGGTAAGTATTATCGTTTTTTAATAAGCAGAATGCGTCAATACTTTCATAACACCTCGGTACCGCCGTGAAGTATGTCAGTCAGTCCTCCAGGTACGATTTTCTGCTCAATTTTGCTCAAAGAACGACACTGGAGACCGGAGCCGCGCGAACGTGAAAACAACCGTCCCTGTGCAATTACAGATAGTTACGCTGTCAAATGAGAAATCTTGATGATAATCGGTTTACTATTTGATTGTACTTTTTTTCTGCCAGCAGCGGCATCTTTCTTTCTCGCTACATGTTTGACGTATATGTAGCGGAAGATGAACGGAGGCCTTGTATTGAATTTTCCTTCTAAGATGATTACACTGGGACTGTCTAGCTTCGAAGCAACGGAAAAGGGAATAAAAATTCAATAAATTTATGTTATTGCATATTGATTGATACATTAATTGCTTTGTAATAGATACCGTGCGATTCGATTGCTTTGAGAAAGCTTAGGTTGAAGGTAAACGCGAAGAATGTTAGCACGATATCAGCTAAAACCTGTGGTAGTTGATAACTATATATCTTCTTCGCAACGCGGTTTTGTATAGTGTGTTATGTAATATGTGAATGGTCCTTAAGTCGGATTAACATTTTCATATTCAAGTCAAGAAAACTCATTCAAATCATTAAATTCATTCAATTTCCAAAAAAAATATTGACGGTCTCTATATTGCAAAGTGTAAAAAATTTTATTTGTAATTTTTTTCCATTTCTTTACCTATCATGCCAATAGCAATTATTATTATTTATTTGACTGATGTTAGGCACTGCCCGTTATCGATGGTTGTTAAATGTGGCCATCACTCTATACAATGGTTCATTTCTGGCGTAATTTTGAACTTAATTGGTCAAACGAAATGGTCTAACGCTTCTTAACGACGAACGTCTATCACGGTCATTTGACTTAACCATAAACGACTGAAAATTTTGAAAAATTCATTATTTTTTTATTTCAGATTTCAATACTGCAGTCTTTTCCGCTTATTTTGATACTAATTTTGTAATGATCCGACCACGGGAAGTGACCGAAAAACGATCATACACAGAAACGTTCCAGTGCGGCGTGGAAAAACCTCGACGAAATAAAACGCCACTCCTGAAAAACTACAATTTTCAAACTTTATGTACCTTTTTCTCAGAAACTATACAACGTATTGGAACAAACTTTTTTTTGTTGTATTGGTAGTAGCTTGACAAAGACTTTTATAACTTTTGAGCATTGTAAACGAAACATAGCCAAAGAAAAAAGAAAAAGGAGACAAAATTTTATTTTTTCAGCCGTCTTTTTTTTTTCTTTTTCGTTTTTCTCAAACTGTATTTCGTTTACAAAGCTCAAAAGTTATAAAAGTCTTTGCCCAGCTCCTACCAACAAAACAAAAAAAAGTTTGTTCCAATACATTGTATAGTTTCTGAGAAAAATCAGAGGGGTTGTGCACTAGACACGACCGCATAGGTGACGTAGGACCACGTAAGTCTCTTTGTAGCGATAGTAAGATGTATCCATGTATGTAATAATACGATTCTTGATGTATACAAGCTACATACGTAACGTTTATCAAAGTAGAAACATTGTATACATTCAATCCTCAACCGATTTTGGAGTTATATCCATGAATTGATTGAATATATTTTATTAAAAAGAAAACAAGTCAGTAACTAAACCAAACAGTAAACAAAATTTTATATGTTTCTACGTTGAATAATGCTTTTCCTCTGATAATCGGTAGACGGTACGCGTGAGTTTTCAAGAAGTTGAAAATTTTGCGCAACTTTTCTGCGGCTTACAAAAGAACACTGATAAAGCATTTACAATCTGCAGACGTTTTGGAAGTCGCAGAAAATGTCGCCCTTGACCAGAAAACTTATTTCCGTGATTTGTTGGTCGCCCGCAATAGCGAAAAATTCAACTTCTCCCTCGGTGCCTGTGTTATTATGGTATTAACTGGGCAAGAAAATATAATGAACTCTTCAATCGTTGTGTGGTCCCTGAAAGGACCGATTGTTTTATTATCATAACTCCAGCTTGCAATAAACTTGCACTAGCGCACTTAACGTAATTCCCTGTTCGGTAAATTGGAGTACCAATAACCGCTAACCAGGTACGGCTTGTTGCTACGGACCAGCCGGAAAGCTTCAGCAGCTATGCGATTAACGAAGCCGTTCGTGTATGGTCCTGAATCACGATGAAATACCACTCCAAGTGGCCAGCTGCAAGTGACGTGGGATGCTTCTGATCGTTTTGTTGTCCCGTGCAGCATATTTCCTGCCAATTCCAGAACTTCAGCAGTCAGATATTTCATCACGGCAACGAAACGAGTGCGCCTGCTCCAACATACTGCAAAAGTGCACGAGTCGAGCGTGACTTTTGTTTGCCCTGGCAAACTAAGTTGGCAGTAACTCAGCTAGCATTTGGATAATGCTGTTCGCCGGCTTACCATGTGTTATGTACCAGAGCAAGCGACAAGAATCGGCCACACCTATTTTTCATGGTCCTTCATTCTATCATGTACGTAAAATAAAATAGAGCATTTCAATTTCAGTCTGAACAAAAGAGCAAAGTTACCAGTGAGCCGTTCACCTTTTGCTGCCAAATTACGCTACGTATTATTAATGTAGCATTGGTGATGGATAAAATTGTGTTGCAAAAGAAAACCGAGTGAAAAGCCCTCCCTAAGTTCCAAGTTTCCTAGGTTTCATCAATTACTGAAAACCGTTCTTTGAAGAACGAACAAATTCTTATATGAAGATGCAAAAGATGTTACTAAAACTCTTTCATTTTATTAAACCTATGGTTTCATTCATTTTGACGCTTGACCGAACACATTTACTTGGAGCTGGAATATTTGTTGGCTGCTTTGACTGGCTGCTGCGGGACGACCGACTTCTTAATCACCAGCAACAAGCGAACAAAAGCGCGAGAAGTGATCGGTTAAAATTATTTGATAAGGAGCGAACAATTAGAATCAATCTACATTAAATAGAATTCAAATCAGTGAGTAAAAATTCCTCAAATCTTCATGAACATATGTTTCTTTCTTAAAAGAACGGTTTTTCGACGTGATATGCTGGAAATTTAAGACTTCTTTTCCGTCTTTTTGGGCAGCAACAAAACAGTTTGGATGTTCGGAAAGACACTTCTCATAGCAGTGGTGACACGGGACAGCAATTTGTTCAACTCTTCGTTGTTGCGGATGGCCAGCTGCAAGTGACGATAATTCTGATCGGTTCGTTGTCGCGAGCAGCATATGTCCTGCCAATTCCAGAGCTCCTGTAGCCAGATGTTCCATCACGGCAGCGAAATGAGTGCTTCAGCTGCAACACACGGTCACACGGTCAGCCGCCGATAAAAACATGCACGAGTCGAACGTGACTTCCGTTTGCCCTGGCAAACGATGTTGGCACTAGCTCAGCTAGAGTTTGAATAATGCTGTTCGCCGGCTCACCACGTATTATGTACCAGAGCAAGCGACAAGAAACGACCACACCCATTTTTCATGGTCCTTCATTCTATCATCTACGTGAAATAAAAAATAGAGCATTTCGATTTCAGTCTGAACAAAAGAGCAAAGTTACCAGTGAGCCGTTCGCCTTTTGCTGCCAAAGAAAAATTACGCTACGTATTATTATTGTAGCGTTGGTGATGGATAAATTTGTGTTGCCAAGATGCAAAAGATGTTACTAAAACTCTTTCATTTGATTAAATCCTATTTCATTTATTTTGACGCTTGACCGAACACATTTGCTTGGAGCTAGTATATTTGTTGGCTGCAACCAGCGCAACCAGCGTCCAGCAGCAACAAGCGAACAGAAGCGCGAGAGGTGATCGGTTTAAATTATTTGATAAGAAGCGAACAATCAGATCAATCTAAGTTAAACAGAATTAAAATCAGTGAGTGAAAATTCCTCAAATCTTCATGAACATATGTTTCGTTCTTAAAAGAACGGTTTTTCAACGTGATATGCTGCAAATTTAAGCCTTCTTTTCCGTCTTCTTGGGCAGCAACAGATATTCCTTCACGGCAGCGAAACGAGTGCTCCAGCTCCAACACCACGCTTGGTGAATTTGCATGTCTTCGTTGCCTTATCCGTGGGAAGCAGCAACAGCTGAAGCTCAACAATTTTCCATCGGATTCTATAGGGCGAAAATTAAATACAATCATAAGGAAGCTTAACCCATAGCTTATATCGTATATATTTCTGCCATCCGTGCTAGGGAAGCACTGACGAGGGAAGGCAAAAATATGAAAATAATACAAATTTTCAAAATCAATTCAAAAACAAAAATTTTTCAAATTCAATTTCAAAAACAAAATCAATAGTTTTCTATATTTTCAATATTTTCAATCGATTTCCCCATCAATTGGTGTAAATATTGTTCGGATATGAACCAGTTTTTGTAGCAACCGATTATTTTTCGGTAATGCTCAAACTGTAATGTATTTTTGCGTTAGATTAAATACAGAAAATGTATACATTCGACTTACAAGAAGTGGTTTCACTGTTTATCGTTTACACCTTCTTCCTATCCTACGTCGATCGCAGTATACCTATTAATATCTAATTTCGTTCATTTTATTTTGCCTTAAAATTTACTACAACTTACGGTTTGGTAAGTGCGTTTCTGCTTAGGGTCAACTTGGGGTGCGCTACCCTACTTTACTTTCGCGGTTGTAAATACTATGAACGGATTGAATCTGGTAAGTATACAATATTACACATTTTGTTTTAGGCTACTTACAACGGATTTGCGGTTGGTTACGGTAATTATTCTGTACAGGTAAGTATCCCGGGCTACTGGTGGATTTCAACGGTTGCTGTATCTGGAGGTAAGTACAAACAGGTGTTGTTTACATTTTGCTATTACATTATTTCACTGAATAACTGCTTTCTTACCACTTCAATCACTTTCTTCTACCACTTATCAGGCGCTATTTCGCTAACCCTGTACTATTTTGCACGTTAAAATGGTAACTGATTGAAATGATTTGCCTCGAAACACTTTCTATTTAGCTTTTCAGAACACTTTGCGATGGAGTTTTTATTTATCTTCACTCTTCATTTCCCCTCTAGCCAACATAAACGTCATCTGCGATGTTGGGCAGTGTTGCCGTATATGCGGTATCGTAACAAATATCTTAGAAATCTATTGAAAATTGACTGAATTATAAGCCGAAGCGTGAAAACGCGTTTCTACTTTGATGACGTCATTTCCAACAACCAATCACGAAGCGAGAATTCTGGTAAAACATAGGTTCATTATTTTCAATTTTTCAATAGTTCAACATCAAGAATCCACACTTTTCCTTAATTGGGGCAATTCTTAGAAGATTTTCCAATCGATTAGTGTAAGAATATTGAAAATCGATTGGAAAACCGCTGAGCTATTAGCGCTCAAAACCTTTTATTTTTCGTGACGCTCGCATTTTTCGATTTTTTGGAATGACACCCTATCAAAATTGGGAATCCCAAGTTCTATTTACTGCAAAGGATAAGTTTGATGTTCCAGAGAACCTCCGCAAACAGAAAATGTCGAACTTTGCCAAGAAATTCTTGATTTGGCAAGCAATTTGTTCTTGTGGAAAGCGGAGTATACCTTTCGTGACCATGTTACCATAAACATAGACAGGTGTGTTTGAAAGAGTGACTCCAAAAGCGATTTCTCCCTCTTCTGAAATCTCACAACACAATCTTCTGGTAAGATTTGACTTCATGCCATTATGCAAAGGCCGTGTTGGAGTGGCGAAAGACAAATAATCGCCTCTATTCTACATACCGATCGGAGCCAGATCCGATCAGAAATTGCGCTTCGATCGGAATACAACGTATGCTATAACACACATCGATCAGGACGTTTCTGATCGGAACGGCCCGATCGGAATGCAGAATCGAGGCGAATATTGATTTTACACCGAAAGATCATAACCTCTCAAATATGCCGGTGCTGTGGCCAATTGAGAAATACTAGGTCATTATGAAGCAGAATCTTCTGAAACATCCTAAAGTAGTCAAAACAGTTGAAGAAATGAAGAAAGTATGGGTAAATATGCAAACCACGTTGATTTTGTGCAAGATGTCATGGATGGAGTTAAGGATAAAAATTCGAATTTTGCGAATTTTTGTTTGTTGCAATATTACCATGGACGCCCTTTAATTGAAAGATTTAAGGCTTGTTCGTGACAAAATCTGGACACCTCAATTTTGCAATAAAACAAATTTGCTCCATGAAACAATTTTATATCATTTATGTGTGTATCGTTAATAAATTATCAAACATGTTAACATTACCTATTTGGTCTGCATGAAAAATTGGCGAACTTTGGAGTTTACCCTTGCGATGAGGGTCAGTGCAGACTTGTTGGCAACCAATTTAGTTGCGTTTGTCCAAGATTTTCGAAATTTATCTATAGTTGTTGCTTGTTGTTTGTGCCGGGACAGCTCTCGCTTCACCAAAGCCCAATACCGCTCGATGGGGCGTAACTCTGGACAGTTAGGTGGATTCGCCTCCTTCGGTACAATATGGACTCCATTAGCATCATACCATTCCAAAACATCTTTGGCGTAGTGACAGGATGCCAAATCAGGCCAAAACAGCGAGGATACATCATGGCTGTGTAGGAACGGTAACAATCGTTTCTGCAGGCATTCTTCACGGTATATTTCCTTGTTAACCGTTCCCGTAGTGATGTATGTTGCTTGCTCGACCACAGCTGCATATGGCGTGCCATACTAAATATTTTTTGGGGAACTCGGCTTTTTTGTTTGTCCTAAAATGCTCTACAACGCCATTCCGTTTTATGGCAGTATAAAAAGACATACCAGGAAGCTGTCCATACCAGGAAGGAAGTCTTCTAGGACATACGTTTCATCGTTCATTATAACGCATCGAAACTTCGTTAAATATTCGCGATAAAGCTTACGAGCGCGTGTTTTGGCCGTCGTACTTTGCTTACCTTGAACCTCACCTTGAAAGACTTCATGCCTTGTCTTAGCTTAGAAGTGTGTACGAATGTTGGCGACATTTTTATTTTACGAGCAATGGTACGTACAGAAAGATTTGGTCTCCTCCGTAATATTTGTTTTACCTTCGCATCCTTGTGGTGGTTCCTCAGATCCGTTTTTGTTCCACTTCCCTTTTTCCTAGCTGTTGTCAAGCGAGTATTAAACGATTTTAAAACACTGTGAACAGTGCTAGGAGGAAATCCAAGCTTTTTGGCAAGTTTTCTTAACAAGAGATCCGGATTTTCATTGCGATCGCACACAATTGCTTTTCGCACCTCCTCTTCTTTCGACACCCTTTTACACTGAGCGCTTGTAATATAAACAAGTGTTATATTTTCAGAAAGAACAGGCATACGTCTACCACTCTGCAAAACATTTCACTCATTGTTAATGTATTTCCGAAACTGTGTGTGTTTAAGGGTGTCTAAATTTTGTCGCAAACAAGCCTTATACCCTTTCAGCTTAGCTCTGTTTACTTCATTTGTAGATTACACGTGTTTTAGTCAATAGAATATTGCAAATTTTGCAGTTGTTTTGCTGATTAATTTTAATAGTCTAAGCTGTACACACCTAAAAAACTCAGCAAAATTTGCCGAGATTTGGACAGCCGAGCGTTCGGTAAAAATTTCAGTTTTGAAAATCGACGTTTACGGATCTTTACTAACGTTTGGCATCATAAAAAATTTTACCGAACGCTCGGCTGTCCAAATCTCGGTAAAATTTTGCTGACTTCGGCACTTTTTTTTAAGTGTGTATGACATTTTCAAAGTTTTGGGTATCGTGGCTGGCCCCGACGGGCTATAATCTATATTTCTAGCAGGGATGCGCTCGCTAAAACATAGTTATGTTTTTCTTCCAAATAAATTTTGACCATTGCTGAGCTGATCTTGGAGCCATACAGATATCGTATCAATTATTTATTCAAATTCACAAAGTTATTTTGTATTCGAAAAGCAGAAAAATGGTATAAAGCTTTCCATAACCATTCCACGTTTCATGATAATAGACTGCAATTGGCTTCGACTAACATTGTCGCTACCTTATTCGTAGCTCATTTCATTGTCGCTTCCTGACCGGATACAAACAACAATAATTAAGGAAACCGACAGGAAAATGAAAACAAACCAGGCCCTATTAATCATGCTCATCAGTATGGACCAAACTGACACAAACGGTTTCAAATTAATTAACTAATAAGAGAATGCTGGTAAGTGAAAAATAGGCCTACAGCAACTAGTGACTGACTTGGAAAAAAATCAAAACATCAATTTATCAGTGCGTACCGTCATCGTACCGTAAATGAGGCATACTTCCAATATACCATAGCAGTAGGTAGGTACCAACTGCATGGCTAGGAAGGCGGCTTTTCGGTTGCACGCAGATGTGACATTCCTAGTGAGTATACGCTACATAGTTTCCTTCATTTTCCATTTGCTCGATCATCCCCTGAGCACGAAACTGAGGGCTAATGGGTATCCACAATCCGATGGCATAACACGAAAGGAAACTTCGCCGAGGAATCTCTTTTTCTCTACTGGCGCGGACAGAGTTGCAACTTCAAAGAAATCGGAGTCCACCTTTTTTGCTTCCTTTCGCCACCGAGATTCGATTGATGATCGCCGCGCTTCTCAGCGCATCGATTCCGGGAACGCGGTCAAGGCACAGGAGGCAGGACACGAACAGCGATTATATGCAGCTCTTATCATACCGATATCGATTTATATACGAGAATAGAGTAGTTGCCGGAATGAAAGCGTATCGAGCAGCAGGATAAGGCATCAATAAAGCAATTAGCTGTCATGCGACAAACTGCAATGCTGCAAAAATGATTGAAATTACACTAGGTTGAAGATATAACTGTACGTACTGGAGAGGTACTATTCCCTGCTACAAAGTATATTTTAAGTTGAATTCACAGCATTAAAATATATCGGTCAAACTTTCCCAGGAAATTATTCGTCGATGTCGAACACCGACAATGGCTAAAAGACAAAGACAAAATGTTTCGCACATAACTTATTGCTTGCCGTGATGTCTTCTCGTCCCGTACGGATCCCTGGGAAGCAAAACTGGAATCCCGACGAAGTGGCCTTCGCACAACGAGTGACCGCCGCCGTAATCCTTTCGTTCTTTTCGCACATCTGTTAATACACCAAAACCGAGCCCTCCAAACCCGTAAAGCTGCAGCCCACTTCGAAAGATCAAACCATTATTGCCATTGGCAACACAAAGACAACGATGCCTGCAACCGATTGATTTTGCGGTTTGGCGAAAAAGAAAATCAAATCCCGAAGCTGAATTGTGGGAAAGTGCCTCGCGAATATTTCGAATGCCCTTGCAACTTGTTAGCATTCCCTGAGATGCTACTCTTTTATTATCCGATCCGGACAAGTTTGAACGCTGTTGTTTATTTTTTGCTCTCACATTTTATGCTGTAACAAGAATGGTTAATTTGAATAATCTAGAGGTACATTTCAAATAACAAATAGTAGCTAAGGCGAATATTTACATCTAAATAGGTAAAAAAAATCATACATAATATTGATTTTTTCTTACGAGGCCATGCTTCACCGAGGCACATATCCATTTGGCAGATGCATTTGAAAAATTTGAGTTCAGTCCTGGGCTCACCTCCCCGGTGAACATTACTCACGTGGATTTATTTATGATTCCCAGGTCTCAGTAACATTGACGGTGAAATCTTCATCACTCGCGTGCGCTGGCTGACATTTCCCGAATTTCCGAAAATCCAAGTCTCGTCGGTATGTCTCGTTCCTACTAATATTTCATCCCCCGCACGAGTTCGACTGTTGCCGGCTGTGAGTGTATCATTTCGTTCCAACGATTTTTTTTTTCTTCCACAAACAGAACCATAATGTTTCACTTGCCTTTCTTCCACCGAGCGGTGGGCCGCGCTCGGCTTTTCGTCTCGTGGAGAATGTATGTTGGTATTTTTAATGAAACTTATCAAATATTTCAGCGTTACTAATATTTCTCCCTCCCTGCTCTGGCAATAGCACACGCTTGTGACTGTAGGACCGCGCAAGGGCTGTGTAGAACGTGCCAACCCGCCCCTCTTGGTCTTCATTTACAATAATACGTCGAGTACGCGTTGGCATCAGTCAGTTCAAAGCCGCCATTATAGGCAGAACTGGAATCCCCCTTCTTACCCTTACTGTAACGCTACCCGACGAAGCACGCGCATTCCAACCACATCCATAATATGATACTCCATAACAAATAGACTGTTGAAACGAAATGAATATGTTTTAAAAACGTAAATATTTTAATTCACTCTGTATATGAAACGAATGTTATGTAAATGGATTTCGAAAAATGACGTTTACTATAACCGGCAGGCATACCTTGCAACGTTCGAAGCGCAAGTTGTGATGGGCACTAATCCATCAACAACCAGTTGCGATTTTCATTCGCTTTATGTAGCGTATCTTCGCAAAGGTGTTATATATTTTACCTGATAATGTTCCACATGAGCAATAACTTGCTCCACAGGTCCTCACAGTTAGTTAGGTGGTTGGACTACGATGCGCTGGCAACCCATCGAAAGAATTTACATAAACACAAAACTGCAGTTACTCCGTTCGGTCGATCATTCGTCACCTGAGAAGGACTTTGACCATCATTACTCTTCTTACGTGAGAAAAATTATCTTTTCCAAATGCTTCGAATTCTACCAACTTGTTCTCAATGACAGAACAGCAGTTCTGAGGCTTTTCATTCGTACGAGTCAACAGACCGGATGCATACTGTGTGGTCTTGCTACTTATAGTGACACTTGCGGATCGTACCAGGTGTCTTTCATACGCAGCGCTAATTAATTGAATACAGCATCATGCAGAGACCTCGCCGATTCCGTATTGCCTTCATAAACAACGTTCTGTTGTTTGATTGATTACACGGGTCGAGAAGGGTTTACAACAAATCAAAATTATTTATCCTTGTTATTAATATCACTTATTAAGTATATATTGAACACAAACTCCTAACCAGTACTGGAAATATGCTTAATGAATTGCTAAATATTATTGTTCTGAATTTCATCGACAAGATAACATCTTGTCTTGTTGATCTTGTTGATCAGTGTTCGTCACTTGGGTTGGTTACACAAATGGAGACCTGTTTTCCGCTAGGCGTTGACCGTTTTGGAAGGAGAAAATTTAATTATTTATGCACTTTCTATTTTAGAGTTGAAATTGACGTCGTGTTTGCAGTGTTTGGCACGTCTAGCATATATTAACGTAAATATGGTGAGAGAAGAATACTAGAAAATTATTCATATTAGTGGTGTTTAGTTTTTGTGCTTGCGAACACTGAACGAAGATTAAAATGGTCTTTTTCTGCAAATCCCGTACTTGAACTTGCCATAAAAAGAATATGTATATGTTCCAGCTTTTATATCATTATCATAAATTCTGATTTCTTCTTCCAATATACAATGTAAAATCAGTGCTAGATTTTAGAAAAAGTTACTAAACCCATCAGTACATAACTAAGAAATATTAAAAGTAGAATAAATTTTAACTCGAGTATTTATGAAGGTATCAGATTTTGGTTGAATATGTTAACAATTGGTCAAGCAAATGGCCTAATAATTGGTGTTCAACATTTTTCCTACTAGTTTAGGAATTATCGATCGAGCAGGGCTGATTAAAGACAGTAGCGTTATTACAGTGCTCCATAATTGCCCTGTGCACTAACAGCACGCTGCAAAGTCTATCGATAAAGAAGGCTCAAGTCTTAAAGATGTTTTAAACTCAAGGCTTCGCTTTGCATAATTGAATCTTCTAATTCGTGTTGTCGTCCGTGGCGACCAGAGATACCAAATATATTAACTCATCAACCACTTCAAGTTCATCGTCATAAATAGTCACTGTCCGTGGAACCGTAGATCAGCACCACCGTCCTAAAGTTTCTACTTATAACAACGAATTCATGTATGACCTTTGCTGAAAATTATACCTCTCGTTTCGATACCCAATCCCGAAGCGCTCACGTAGCAAATCACTCATTCCTGAGTAATTTGATTAGGCGTACTAATTCATCCGGATACCTCGCACTTGTGAGCAACCTCGGTTTTATGCCTGTGTTGCTACAGGAGGAGAGCAGTATCTGCCACAGCAGTTCCCAATGGACTGTATCGTCCATAAAACCG
This sequence comes from Sabethes cyaneus, assembly GCF_943734655.1. Lineage (NCBI taxonomy): Eukaryota > Metazoa > Arthropoda > Insecta > Diptera > Culicidae > Sabethes > Sabethes cyaneus. The sequence continues at coordinate 215,276,244 of NC_071355.1, read as the reverse complement.
ACGAAAATATGATGTGTTGGCACGTTGAATTCCCGTCATTCCTGAAGGATTTGTTGGAGGGCGAAAATCGGATCAGCAATACTGTGGACGGACCCTCAAAATGCCAAATTGTCTTGGAGGTAGCCGACGTAACAAGAGCTTGGATAATATCGTGTAGGTGGCATTGATCAGTATTATGCCGCATTGGTTACAACAATGAAGCTAATCGGCCTTTTTGTAGATGGGATGAACCATTCCTCCAGTAGTCTCTCCTCCTCACCAGTCAGGGAATCGGTGCTTCTGTTGGTTGGCAGCAGTCCCATTTCTTCCCGAATCTCCTCAAGGTCACTCTTCGATACTTGGCAAACCTGGTTGATTTAGTTCATTGTTTGTTGGTCTGTTGAACTCTAGGTGCTCTTATGGACGTTTTTGCTGAAGGAGTTATTGCGACTAACATGCATACATAAACTCGAGCTGGACACCATGGACCCGTGTCGAAATCCTCTTCCTCTTCTAGCATCATGGAACTGAGGAGGCTAGTGCCCGGTCCTGTGCAAATCGTTGCCAATTCGTTGAACGTCTCGAAATACGCAAATCGCTTTCAACCTGTTCGAGACTCCCACCGTAGCCTCCCGACGTTCGTCAGACGTACAGTGGAAATGTTTCCAAGTAGTACCTGCACCTCGTGGTTCATACGCCTGTGCCACTCTCCGCCTCCCGTTTGTACTCCACCAGTTAGCTGTTGTTGTATAGGTCAATAAGTGTGTGCTTTATCCCTGTAGTCGTATGTTTGTAGTCGTTGTATTTGAGTAGGGTAGTACTAGGAACACGCAACGCTCTCGTAGCTCCAGCTTGTTCGTGCCCGAGACAACACGTTTGTTAATTTTGCCACTTGTTTCGCGTCAGACGCTGTCGAGAGCCGCTCCAAATAAATATTTTTTTTAAATAAAGTTGATAATTCAGGCGCTGTAATCGCGGTGATTAAACATTATGTTTTCATATGGAAACCTATTTCCCCATTCTCTATGGTTTCCATAAGTTGATCACTCAACTTGCCTTATGGTACTTGTCCAAAAGGAAAACTTCCAAAAACGACATCCTTTTCTTAAAATTCGAGCGCACAGCAAAGTGGTGGACAGTTAACTAGAAAGGTAAATTTTTAGTTAAAAAATCGACTTCGCCCTTTTCTAGAAAATACAAAAATTGCTATAACGTATGCATTTAAAAAATTACTGACACAATTACCCTGCCACCTGGTAGTGAATCCACTTAGGAGAACTAGTGGTAAAATGCCCAGTGAGGGTAAAGGCGCCACTGTCATGTATTTTCCATTTTTCGTAGGAATCGCCCAGTTAGCTTCGAGGTACGATGCTGGTCTAACAAGCCAGTCGTCGTATGTTCGAATCTCGGCCTGGCGATGCTTGCTAGATAGAGTCAGTAGGATTGTTACACTGGCTCCGTAATTTTCCTGCTTCGAAGCCGGCTTCGAAGTCTGTCGATAAAGAAGAGTAATGTCTAATGAAGGTTTAAGCCCAATGCTTAAACCGTCACTAGACATTTCGGTGAGAAATAAGAACTAAAATGTTTTCAGCGGACGTTTCGACTTTCTATGCTTCAGTCATTTACTACACGTTGAACATCTATTCACTGCCTCGTCCTTTATTGCTATATAACTATAGTTATAAAGGACGAGGCAGTGAGAATAGATGTTCAACGCGTAGTAAATGGCTGAAGCATAGTAAGTCGTAACATCCGCTGAAAACATTTTAGTTCTTATTTCTCACCGAAAAAGTCAACAAGAATAACGTATAGAATTTCACGGTGACGAACCCCAACAATAGAAACCATTTCATTTCATTTCAGTTCCCCTATCGATCGTCAATCGTAGCAACTCGATTGTGTACAGAAAAAATGACAGTTGGTTTGCACAGCAGCCATAGCGAAAACAGTCAAGCAATTACGCTCGATGCTTTGTTCCTACTGCCAGCTCCACCTCGGAGCGAAACAGTTGAACATCGTGAGGCACTTCGTGTCCGCCGGATGCAGCCGATTCGGTATTTACATTTTGGAGAAAGGCAAGAGCATCGAATGGGAACCTGATTCTGGCCACTCGACAGTGCTGCGCGAGCATAAAGTTCAGTAATGGTTGAAGAGGAAGACTAACCGTAAGGTGGACTCGTCATTCCGCGCCTTGGGCCGAGAGGTCGGAAAAACCTGTGTCCTATCAAAATGGACTTTTTTATGTCTGAGAAAATCTGAGCAGCAGGCAATCACCCAGAAGAAGTGGCTGTTATGTGGGGTGCGGCACGGGGCCTGGCTCAAAAGACGATCATTAAGACTGTCACAGTGGCCTTTTAACCCAATGCCCATCTGGCATACAAAAAAAGCCCATCAGGAGCTGTACAGTTTTTTGTCACGTGGCTAAAATCATTCTTGTGTGATAGAGTTTTGCAAGTTAAGGTTGAATCGAGTTTAGTACCTAAATTTACAAACAAACCGGGAGTACCGCAGGGAAGCACACTTGGATCTCTCCTTTCCATCATTTTTTTCTATGCATCGTTCTATCTGACGGTTCGTTGCATCGAAGATTTTCATCCTCACCAGATTTTATTAGACAAATTCGCTAATATTTATACTCGCTAAATTTGCTAATAATAAGCACTACTAAGTGCGAGGGGATTACATTTCACCGTTTTCAAACGCCAATTGCTTTTGAATGTGGCATTGATTGCCGAATCATTAAAGAGAGTCGACTATGTTCTCGATCTTGGTGTTATCCTGGACCGTAAGCTGACGTTTGATAAGCATCGCACGGAAATTGTTTCTGAAGCAAGCAGGCAACTTAAGTTCATTGTAAAAATAGGACGGAATTCAAAGATTCTCATTGTTGTAAAGTGTTGTAATGCTCCCTTGTATGTACTTACTTACTTACTCACTTACTTACTTACTTGTCCTGGTGCGATGTCCCTCAGGATTTGACCTGCATCATAATGTTCCGCCAACAAACTCGGTCCATGGCTGTCCGTCTCCAATTTCTCAAAAGTCCCACGCTTTCTAAGTCATGTTCCACTTGGTCTAACCATCAAGGTAGTTGCGCACCTCTGCGTCTGGTAGCAACCGGATTCGTCACGCATTTTTGCGGGGTTGTTGTCCGGCATTTTCACAACATATCCCGCCCATTTTCCAACTTTAGCAACTTTTTGGATACTGGGTTCGTCCAAGAGCTTCGCGAACTCGTGGTCCTGCCTACCTACGTCATAAGCACACGACGTTCAAAAACGGCCAGTGCTTTCAAGTCCCCGTCGAGCATTGTCCACGTTTTGTACCCGTAGAGAACTACCGGTCTTATTAGCGTTTTGTACATGGTACATTTGGTACGGGAGTGAAGTTTACCAGACCTTAGAGTTTTTTGGAGTCCGTAGTAGGTGCGACTTTCGGCAAGAATACGTCTGCGTATTTCTCTGCTGCAGTTGTTATCCGACGTCATCAATGATCTAAGGCAGCGGTTCCCAAATGGGGGTTCGCGAACCCCCAGGGGTACGCCAAAACTTTAGTTCGCTTCAGAATAGTATAGGGAAATCCGTCAGGGGGTACGCAAACCGAAAAAAGGTTGGGAACCGCTGATCTAAGGTATACAAATTTATCCACCACCTCAAACTCATTCCCGTCAATTACCATACTATTGCCTATGCGAGCTCGATCGCGCTCGATTTCTGCTGCTAGCTGTTACTTGGTTTAAGACGTAGTCCAACCTTTACTGCTTCACGTTGCAGTTTAGTATACTGCTCAGCAACCGCTTGGAACGCCTACGTCGTCAGCGAAACAGGTAAATTGGCTAGAGTTATGTAAACTCGTGCCCCGCATGTTTCATAACACCTTCTAGCGCGATGTAGAATAAAAGATAGGAAATACCATCGCCTTGTCGAAGTCTTCAGCGTGTTTCAAATGGGCTTGATAACGCGCCCGATATTCTCACACAGCACTGTACACCAACTGTCGTGGCCTTATTCAGTCTTGTCAGCTTCCTGGGAAAGCCATTTTCGTCCATAATTTTGCATAGCTCTTCACAGTCAATAGTATCGTAGGCGGCCTTAAAATCTATAAATAGGTGGTGCATAGGAACTTGATATTCGCAACATTTTTGGAGGATCTGTTACGGCATAAACATTTGGTTCGTTGCCCAACAAACATTTTTGTTGAATAACAGCTTATTAAGCGATTGTTGCCCGGTAATTGGCTATACAATGGTTGAATAAGCTACTATTCAAAAAAATGTTTGTTGGGTGTTCGGCTTGATAACTTCTCACGAATCTAGTTGCTAGCGGCGATAGACGGCAAAAGATGATCTGAGAAAGCACTTTATAGGCGGCGTTAAGAATGGTGATCGCTCGATAGTTCTCACATTCCAACTTGTCGCTCTTCTTGTAAATTGGGGATATTACTCCATCCTTCCTACATCCTACATTCATCCTCCACTCCTCCGGCAGCTGTTTCGTTTCCCAGATTATCCTGACTATCAGCCGGTGCAGACAGGTAGCCAACCTATCCGGGCCCATCTTGGTAAGCTCAGCTGCGAAGCCATCTTTGCTAGCTGCCTTGTTGTTCTTGGGCTGCTGCTTGATGGCTTCAATCACTTCACATATTGTGAGCGAATGACCGAACATCATATTTGGCCGAAAATATTTACGGCCTTCGACCTGCACATACGTTGAGTACATGTTGTCCTTACTCGCTGCCGCTCGTTCGGACTTAACTAAGAGATAATCCTTACTAGTCAGTAAACCTAGGAAAATGCATGTACCTAAATAGAAGTGGTTTCTGCGGGGGGACCGCAGTGGCCGGCGCTTTCGACGGTGGGTCACAGGCGAACACTCGCGGCCTGCGGCCGTCTCGCGCTGAATCATCTAGAAAACATCGGCTACTGACACGGTAAACAGGTGTCGGACCTTATAATGAACGAAAATCATTTGCACTTAGGGAAAGAAAGAACTTTTTTGTTTTATAGTAAATAGTTGTGTTGCTTATTTTGTTTTTTTTGTTTGATTTAAGTTATTTGCTAACTGCGTACAAATTTATGATTTTTGACGTAGGACTACGTCTTTGTTTACTATACTGAGACTGGGTAGCACTTTGTAAAAACGAAAATGGAAGTGTAACGTTTGAATGAAAGATTTAAAATGGTAATTACTACTAAACTACTGAACGAAACTGAACAATTTATATGTCGCTGGACAGATAAAATGACCAGCAATTTTATGGGGGGGGTAAGAGAGCAATATTATGAAGGGCGTAGGAGGGGGGGGGGTCTTACAAATGAAACACAAATTTCCTCAAAACTCAAGAACTAATCAAGCAAATGGAACGAAATTTGGCATTTGGGGGTTTTAGAAGGTAGATTTTTTTCTATGGTGTACTGAGACCCCTTCTCCTTCTAAGAGGAGGAATTCCCATACAAATGAAATTCAAATTTTCTCATAACTCGTGAACTAATCAAGCCAATGGAACTAAATTTTGCAGGTGGTGGTTTCAGAAGGCAAGATTTTTTCTTAGTGAATTGAGACCCCTCCCCTCGTTAGAAAGGGGGGCTCCCATGCAAATGAAACACAAATTTATCATAACTCGAGAACTAATCAAGTAACAGGAACCAAATTTGGCAGGTGGGGGTTTTTGGAGGTAATAATTTTGTCTATGGTGTACTGAGACCCCTTCCCTTTCTAAGGGGTGGGGCTCCCATACAAATGAAATAAAAATTTCCTCATAACTTTAGAACCATTTAAGCAAATGGAACCAAATTTGGCGTGTGAGGGTTTTTGGAGGCAGAAATCTAGTAAAATCTTCTCGGAGCAAGAGACAGTAAATCGACGCTGCTAACTTACGTGCCTGTTGCCATTCATGTCAAAAGAGAAGGACATTCGAATGGCACGTCATATTTGGCCCTTTTAAAGCGAGTGATATAGTCCTTCGTCACCCTTTCGTGCAACCCTTAGGGTTGTATACCTTAAAGTTTTTTTATTAGAAAAAAGCAAGTAAATGCAAACATTGAAATGAAAATTTTAAAGCTTCAAAGGCTTTACCGTGTCCTACTGGCACATCGTGTTGAGCTTGGCGAACATGAAATGTTTACGTTAGTACATGGCGGTTAGAACGAATAATATAGGAGCTGCAAGTGTAAAATATGTCGGATCTAGTCAATACTCAACCAAGTAATACAAGAGTACGAAAATTATGCGATAAGTTATATTAAGCATTAACTAGTTAACTGGCAGAGGACGAAAGCAGAAGAACCTACCTTTGCATAACCCTGCATAAAAACTAATTTACTAATTTTTGTCAATTCTTTTCTGGAACCGTCATCTTCCTAGAGAAGTCTAGACAATTTCGAAGGCACGTACCATCACGAATGCTTCTTCGTTGCAATGAATATTCATTAGAACAATTTTGTCCCGAAAAACACAGAAACTACCAGAAATTTAATTTAATTAATTTAAGCGCTACTCACGACAAAGACCGCGTCGTAATAAACTTAACTGAACGAGCTGAACTCTACCCTCTCTAATTTACAAACTGGTCGTTCTTTAACAGTTACGCGGTTACGACCCAACAACGTGGCACCCTTTTCCAGGTACTACACCCTCTCAAGCGCGTAGCATCTTGGATCCTTTATTAATAATAATTAAAACAAAAAACGAGTAATAAAGCGAAAGCAACCCTTTTTCCGTCATCCATATAAAAATATCTCCGATGATGGTTCAAGAAACCCTTTTAGCCATGATGTCTTCTAGACATTAAAAAGAAAACGGGAGAAAACCAACGGAATAAGCATTTTCAGTTGAACACCCGGACACCAGAGCACAAGGCAAAAACACTCCTCTCTACACCGGGTGTATCTACTTAGCAGCACGCAATGGTTGTTAATTGTGTTTCCGGATAATTTCACATCGCGAAAACGGCAAGGTTCCTGAAAAGCAGCTCCATGAGTATAATGTTTTGCAAGTACGTTTTCCTTCAAACGATACAGGCACCAATCACTTGTAGCTGGTTACTAATATGCCTATACAAAACACAATCAACTAACTTGTATATTCATTACTTCCAAACGTTTTTGTTTTGCAGCAAAGACGAATCAGTTGTTTCTGCGTTTCCTGGTCTTAGGAAATGCTTCCAATAAAATTTCTAACAACCCTGCTGGAAACGCGATTACAAGGTGCAGGCACGCATTTCCACCATCATCCCCAGTCACCCAAGGCTACGCCCACCACCGAAGGGTGGTAGGTATTCAATGAACTACCGTGTGCCGTTAAAACAATCCCTGCCCATCAGCCAGCAGTGCCCCGACTATATCATTTCCAAGAAATTAATACGGTGTAAATTAAGAGGAGTAATGCCTTCTCTTTTAGTTCACAATAAGTACAAATAACACATTTCAGTTTGCCTTTTAATTGTTATGTGCCAGTGCATTCACCATCCTTTCGAATCGAGTCTCACTCTTCTAGGGGAGTGATATCCAATGGTGTGCTAGAAAAACTGACTGCGTATCTGAAGTTGTTGATTACTAATTAACACAGTAATTGTGTACGGTTTTGTTAAAGGAAAGATGCGATTTGAAACAAAACTATGCAACCAACAACGGAATAATGAACGGACAGCTGATTCCCGGTCTGCATGCAGAGTAGCAAAACCAAACGGTTCGTAGAATCGTCGTGGATAATTATGTGTCTACGCTACTCGGTCCGTCTTATCTAGAACTGCTAACGAATGCACTGCAAGCACCCAAGAAGTGACCGTTACCAATGCGGTTATCAATTTAATAAAGCAATTTTTCATAGTCAGGGATCACATAAAAATATTTCCACTAAGATAACAGTGGGAATAAATACATTATTACAAGCAGTAAAAATTCTTCTGGGCTATTTTCATATGCGATATGATAATAATGACAGAGTGGACGTGTTGTGACTTGTGAGTTACAACCGCTCCATGTAAAGAACATTTAGAAAAAAGAAAAAGCATATTCTACGTTGGTCTCAATGTTTTTGTGGATTACGCAAATTGTTTATCAATATGATAACTACCTACTGTAAAAATAAATTGGCTATATGTCAATCATAAATTTAATGAATTACAATTAAAAAATGGAGCATGTGACCTATTAAAGAAATTCTGGCTATTTGAATTGCTACTCGCAGAGGGGTTTTTATTCGACTCTTTATCTTTATCAAACCAACAAATATAAAAAATATAATAATATCATGAAACAGATGCGCAAGCAAAGTATCAACAATTTGAAAAAATTGATAATTTTCCTTCAGGATATTAAAAACAGAAACTATGGTGGAGTATAAATTTCAATAACAACCAATTAAAAGCTTAATAGGTCATAAAATTAATCTAAGGATTGTAATCATAATTCATCTAAACGCGCTTCCATAGCAACACTTGACGGACGCAATATGTCCTTTGTCGAGAGCCACGTGTTCCTTAAATTGAATGTTTTACCCCCTCTGCGGGTTTGATTTGCATCCAGTTCAGTCGAGATGATTTGCTGCGCTCCGAACCGAAAGGGAAATGACAAAAGTCCGAAAGCAAAAAACCAACCGTATCCCTTTTCCGGGCCAGGTTATTAAATGAAAGTTAATTCTATTCATTCGACTGAAACATCCCTCTACTTTCGGAAGCAAAATCATTCCATTATTACACATATCATGTTCGTAGATTTTCATCAAACGGGGAATCATGCACTCGGTGACCTACGTAAGGGGTTTGCATTTGGTATCAACGCCTAATGGTAAGAAGGCCACTTTAGTTGGACTGTAGGGTGCCGACTATAAAAAGGGTTTTACAGAACCGTATCGTTTATTTGCTTTTTTAATAAAAAACAGATTAGTAATGGAGCCAGCGAGCATGATTTTCATTCGTCACGATCGCAGGTGGCAACACTTAAAGGCGATATTTGAAATGTCCTTACATAGAACTAAATAAAAGCCACAGAGTTTAAATGGTAAAGCTTATCACACATTCTAATTGTCAATACAACAGATATCGGTTGAAGATACCTTCTATTACCATCGAAGGTTAAAAGCCATAAATCACCCTATCTGGATCATTTCGCCGCTTTCTTGTTGACAATTATTATCAGACATTAATCACTCTTCATTTCAATAATAACTGTATAAGATGACAAATGGCAAATCGTCCTAGAGAGGAAACCAATTGCATCAGACCAGCATATCACATCCTTAATCTTACACGCACCTTCCGAGTCTCTGTTGGCTGCAGGAGCACGTGGTCGAACATCCCTAACGGCAGCCAACCAACCGTGCAAGGGTGCAAATATTTGATTTTCCCCCTCTGACGTGTGCGAAGATAATCACAAGGACAAATCGCTTTATGGTTTTTATATTAGTTTTCACTGGTGAAGATGACTTCAATGATCTGACGGTGGCGGACGATACGGTGACAAGGCAGCAGAGGAAGAGGCGGTGGTCCTATATTGAAATTGACACCCTCATCACTAGTGGCGAAACAGTCCGAACCAGACTAGAGAGGGAGATTTCTACCGCCAAACAGAGGCATTATACACTTGCCCATACGAACCTGTCTCTCTTTTGTTGTGAATTTCCTTCGGTTGATTTCACACTGGAGAGGACTTTTCTAATAAAATCTAATAAATGTACAAACAAGCGAGACAAGTGTGTCGGCAATTGTAAAATGCGCCCCGTTCTCATGTTTTATTAAAAACATCCTGTGTGGAAGGGTTTCTTCCGAGGTTGAGAAGAGGTGCCGGAAAGGCCATTCAAAGAGTTGTCCGTAATAAATGTAGTTTAAAGTTGTATAATATGATTTCTAAATGCAAAATTGTGTCCAAGGAAAACAATGCTGCTGAGGCCGTGTAGACAAGAAGCCCAAAATTTAGAAGACATTAAAGAAGCATATTTTTCTACAAGATTAAAGGAAATTAATAGTTCCAATTGATTTTCGACTCAAATACTAACATATAGGGTATGTTGCTACAGCGTCGTAATTGCCTATTCCCGTCCTATCCAACACAAATTATTAAAAATATCAGCATTTTTATGACACACAATGCAAAACTAGTTATTCCCTAATATTTTAGTTTGTTGTCTATCACATACGATCAATCAAAGTGAGCTGAGATCTATTTAAATGCTTCTTACCATTAAAGAAGTCCTACCAGCTAAATTTCCTACGTTTTTTCATGCGACGAAAAAGACAATGTCGACTAATCGTTTTAATTTCCGTCATTCATGAATGAAAATAACTCACGCAAGGCATTGTCGTTATTTTACAGCCAGGAAAACTTGCCTGACCTGCAGAAATTTTGCAGGATAACATTTGTCATGCCGTCCTACACAAATACATGCGCGTTAGCTTCGTAAACATTGTTATGATTTTTACTTCGGACGATGAAAAATTTTGATGGACGGATTTTAAAACGATACGACGAATTTAAGAAATAAAGTCAATTGCGTAATTTCAATAATATGCTTTAATATTAATAGTCGCTTTTCAGTGATTTCAAAGTTCACGGATCGGAAGGTAAGTGTGTTTTAGTCAAATCAGCACAAGAACTTTTGGAGTATTCAATAAATCCATCCAACAAATGATGAAAATTAGAATGGCTTTACTTACTACGACGGGAATTAGAAATAAACCCTATTTCTTATAAGTCGGCAGTCTGACTCGTTTTTTAGCTTAATACACGGCTGTAGACGACATTCCCTGTTTACAACATTTTCTACGGCGAGGGCAGGTTTCCGCTTAAAATGCTGACCACTATTTGATCGCAGTACCCTTTAAGTTGATCACAACTATGCAATCTATGCCAGACTGGTAGTGCCTAGACTCCGAGGATTGGGAACTAGAAATTGGAGACGAGTTCATGTATTTACGATCGCTAGTAACTCCGAACGACACTGCGACGAAAACAATTCTCTTTAACAACCTCTTTAAAACCAAAAACACAGGAGCCCATCGTGCACGATTGCACGACTAGGTCGAAAGCGATTTGCAACTTCTAAGACGCCTGGAAAATTGGAGACACGTAGCCCAAGATCGATCGAGTCGAATGGGGACGAATGCTTGAACAGCACGAGCTACCCCAGATCTATACTGAGGACAACGATGACGACGACGACTATGAAAAGCATATGAAATTGCATATGGAAATTCGTCATTAATTATGTGCAAAACATTTTAAGTGAACGGTCGGGAAACTTTTCAATTTTTGGAAATTTCTATTCAATTTCGTTCTCAAAAAACCTAGGTGGTACATTTAGCTTTCGGAACTCGGCCTACTGTATTTTTTATTCAACAGATTTTGCAGCCTGCTGTTAGGGATCTTATTGACTTCTATGACCTCTTCCAGTTGAGTTTTGATTTATAATTGGGGCAATATGTTTTAGCTATTTATTCATATAGGTTTAGAATAATACATTATGCATTACAGTGATGTAATTTTCGTTATATGGTTGTTTGTTTTATGTAGTTCATGTAAACTAGAAACTGTGCTATAGAAATACTCAGAGCACCAAAGATACGCGGAAACTAAAGCTAATCCAAGTAAAATTTTTGTTGCATAATAGCTTATTAAACTATTGTACAGCTAATTCCTATAGAACTAGTGCTTGATAAGCTATTACACAACAAAAATGTTGAACTAGCGCTCATTTCTAGGGAGGGCTATTTTTTCGGCATTTTTTCGACCATTTTATTTCCTTGGCATATTAAAATTAAATGTACATTGATGCATGGGAACTTAAAGTTGTGATGCATATCAAATTACTCTCAAGTTTTTATTATGTAAAGTTATCTAACTATAGTTTTTTCTCAAATTTAAAAATCCAACTTAATTTTTCTAGGGGGGACCAAATGCGTCCTAGGGGCTTAGCCCCCCCTAATCCCTTCCTAATTACGCCAATGACAATGTTACTTAGGACTGATATGGCCACAGTGTACAAAAACTGTCAGCACTTGATGCGGAGTGGCAACATGCTGTGGCAGTATGACTAATTGCGTTCAACATGATTCGCATCTGATTTGCTCACATCAATTTTGCACAATAGAGCGATTTAAATTTCAACTTAATCAATGTAAAGTGTACGGCCAAGCTCTGACGCGCTCTGTCAGTTTATTTTATTCGAGATGCGTTTAACTCCCAAGATGGCTGCTTCCGCGTATCTCTCATGCTCATTTAGTATTTCGAGTGTAAACACCAGTTAATTGAGATGAATTTGTTCTAATCTATCTGTTGTATTACCAATGTTTAACAATAGCAATGTTAAACAGTTCTGAAATTCATAAAATTAACCCATTATGTCCTAGCGTATGATATATCATACCACGTCTTCAAAGCCTGTTTACTGCTGAATTTCAATAGTTAGCATTGTTAATATATCACTACAAGAGAGATAAGACATCAATCTGATGTTTGTGTGAGATAATCTATCAGTTTTTATCATTTCACCTATATTTTCAACAGTGCAAAGTTGTGATAAATGGCGGAAAAAAAGTTGAAAATATGGCGAAAAAAACTTTGTTTCCAAAACGTATGAAAAAGTCTACATTTAGTGACGAAACATTACCTGACATATAAATTAATATTTATATGTAAAGTCTATCACAAAATTCGACAAGAAATCTGTAAACAACTTTGTAATTTGTTTGTTTGAAACTGAGCCTATGAAATATTAAACCGGCGATATTTTCGACTTGAAACCATTCCAAATGTCGAGTTTGCGTTTCCCGACACATTCGAGCCATAATATAATAGATTACAGAGTTTCACTTGATTTGATGCAAATTTAGGTATACCCGGGTCATAATGGGTTAAATGCTAAATCAAATTTGGACGAATATGATGTTAAAAGAAAACACAACATGCGCTGCTCAACTGTAAGGGGGATAAATCGTCTGCTCACCAGCAACAGCGCCAAATGGAAAACGACGTCGGTCTTTGGCATAATAAATATATAGCCAAGACACACACCCATATAGTAAACGTAGTAAATAAGCTTCACATTGCTGTCGCTGTGTTTTGATCCGGTTATGTAAACGACAGGACTGTCAGTAAATCTCGGAGTAAATGAACGTTTTTTGTTTTGTCTCGAGGACGAAAACTGGTAGGACCTAATAATAGTTCATTATTCCTCCAGAACATAGGAACAAATAGATGGAAAACACGATTAGAAATCCTGCAGAACCAAAGCCTGCTCTCCAGCAAACAGAACATTCTGATGAAGAACGTAAATATCGATATAGAGGTACGTACTAGAGATGGTCGGGTAGCGGAAAATTTGCCCGAAACCCGTACCCGTACCCGTACCCGCCGGGTTCGGGTCGGGTTCGGGTATCAAAAAAAAAATAATTTGCGGGTTCGAGTCGGGTACGGGTTCTTAATTTTTGTTTTTGAAACCGGGTACGGGTCGGGTCGGGTATCTCTATTGACCACATTTAACACTAAAGATGGTCGGGTACCCGGGCCCGTCTCGTACCCGTCGGGTTGCGATCGGGTTCGGGTATCAGAAATAATAAACTTGCGGGTTCGGGTCGGGTACGGGTTTTTAATTTTTTTTCTTGATCGGGTACGGGTCGGGTTCGGGTATTCAAATTTTCATACCCGACCATCTCTAGTACGTACCTACTAGCAGATTTTAGTTATAAGTGTACTCAGTGTACTGATTGAATTACCTTTTCTAGCCGCTGCATTCCTCGCCGGAGTTGCCGGTATTTCGGCGGTGGTCGGTTTCAGTAAAACAGTAATGACCGCCAAAAAATCCGATCCACAATTTTTCGAAAAAGGTGTTCAAGGAACGATTGCTATGCGCGAAACGGGCGCCGGTCTAGCGCTAAGGGCACTTGGTTGGGGCACGCTGTACGCCTTCGTGGGCACTGGCGCCATTTGCTATGGCATCTGGAAGCTGTCGGGAGCTACAAATGTAACGAAACGATCGGTAAGTTTAAGCAGCTTACTTTATTGAACGCATCTTATTTTAGATGAGAGAATTTAGAGATTCAGTCGGACAATTATTACCGAGAATACCCAAAAATGACCCACCAAGAAGTAGAACGGAATTCGATGGTCTTACCGATCTTATGAAATATTTGTCTACGTGGGGTAAAGAAGAAAAATAGATTTAGCAAATATGAAGTAACATTAGATATATTCAAATACTTTTATTTATAAATAAAAACTAAGCTGAAATAATTGTTTGACTGCAATTAACACAGTTTAACATGATACACTTTGAAGTACGCAACGGAAGGAACGCAAATTTTTCATATTATTTGAATAAATCGAATCCATCGTTGATCAAATCGTCAGTACTGAAAATAATTGCAATAAAATAAATGCTACTCAAAGATCCAGCAAAGGTAACTTACGTCATTATCAACGATTCATTGGCGGTTATTAATGAGCCAACATCTGGCCCTTCACCGAAACATAGTAAACTGTTATTGACAGCATTTTCACCTATAGAATCTTGCAAAGTGGAAACAGTACCACCGATCTGGAAATTTAGACCATTGCTAACGGAAGACTCCAATCGAATAGAGCTCATCATCCCTTCGATATCTGGTAGTGTTGATGTAGCACCATTGTAAACTGGATCATGTTTAACTGGACTACCTGCAATGTTTTGCACAAGATTCCACATGTTGTCATTGTGTTCAATGGTAATTCTAGCCAGTTCTTTTTTGAACTTTTCCGCATGTTCTAAGGCCTTCTCCAATGCTTTCCGTATTTCTTGCATTTCCCGGCGAATGTCAATCATTTGTCTATAAAATAAGAAAATAGTTATGTTCAATGCATGTCATATTCGATGCAAATTTCAACTTACTGTTGTAGTTCCTTGAACTCATAGTCACGCAGTAGAATATCTCTCTTCTTTAGACATTCGTACACCGCTTGTAGCATATCGATGTGCGATTTCTCATGCGTGCTCTTTTCCAATATTTGTGCACGGACAATTTCGTAGCGTCCGTCAAGTGCTTTCAAGTTGAACGGGTCTTGCTGTTCGTAATCTTTAAGCAATTGATGGCAAGCGGCGACACGGCTGCGCTTCAGTACGGATTCATAACGCAGAGTGATTTTGTCGGCGACCTCTACTAGCTTTGCAATACTAGTTTCCATTCGGGCACGTCTCTCTTCCCATAAAACGATAGATTTTTGTAGAAGTTGATCGGAAAGCTATAAAATAACACGACATAAGAATCTAAAAGAATAAATCTCAATTAGTAATTTTACCTTTTTCGTAATCATTTTTTCCTTCGTATGACTCAGTGCCAATTTATGAAACTCCAACCCACCGGTTATTCCGTACGTAATCTTATTTAGGCGGCTTACTTCAACTTTGTACTTCACGATCTCTTCGTTCAACATCAACCCATAGTTTTTAATTCCCTCTAGCGCCAGCATGTATAAACGCTGTTCTTTTGTCACAAAATAATGTGCGTTTCCTGCAAACTGGCGCAGCATGTGAGGCTTTAGTTTTACTTTTATGTTTTGAAATACGTCCGACACAATCTTTGGTATTTCCGGCTTCAAATCCGACTGTATAATGGCACCTTGTTTATTGACTACAAAAAGCATAGGTTTCTCGTAGAAACCGGGTAAAAAGAGATCAATCGGTTTAGTGCTTTCCGTGATACGATCCAGCTTTTGTTCCAGTGGTAGAACAAACTCGATTGCATCTTCAGACATGCCCGTTTGCTTAGCGACAGCGTTTCTTACCACTTCGAAATTAGTACTTTCGGTGATTTCGACTATTACGAATTGAAAGCCGTAAAGCGAAAAAATCGATAGAAACTTTTTTTGAAGAATCGTATCCAAAAGAGAAAAGATTTTGAGCACTTGCACCGGCTTAGATTCGGGATTATCCGCAAATTTAACTGACTTCAGTTGTTGTTCAGACAGTTCTTTATCTCCAACCTGAAAAACATGTCCTCGCTGCTTCGGATTCCATTCTAAGGCCAAAACCAACCACTTTTCAAGATGCTGCTTTAATCCAGAGTTAATGAGGTTCTCTGTGAAGATTTCACTATGGTAAGTGTAGTTATCCCGATTGTCCTCAGTAATAGCTATGTGCATTGACTTTTTCTGCTGAACGTGCATCATCCACTTGGCAACCGAAGTGTGAGGAATAAATGGACGTATGCCGCAAATGATTTCGAATCCGATGATTCCCATGGACCAATAATCCACCGAGCAATTGTATCGATCGCAATAGATCAAATCAGGCGCAATGTACTCCACAGTTCCAACAAGACTAGCATTTAAACTTTGCTTATCCAATGCCTTGGCGTACCCTAGATCGGTTAATTTGTAGACGGTGCGATCGCCCTCCTGTTTTAGTACAATATTTTCCGGTTTTATATCGCGATGTGTTATTTTCAAACTATGCAAACACGAAATTGCATTGCGAAGCGAACGTAGAATTTCCCGTACTTCTAACTCGCTTAATCCACCGCAACTAGCGGATCGGTTGAGAACTCGCCTTAGATCTCCACCCTCACAAAATTCCATGCAAAGCATTGGAAGATTGTTTGCCGAGTACTTTGATAGCTCTGCAAGGAAGCTCTCCGGTTGAACCTGAACTGTACGCACAATGTTTTCATTTCGAACTTTGTTGGTCATTAGCGTAACCTCATTCTGCCATCGTTCGCAATGCTTGTCTGTCATTTCACTTTTATCGTGAAGAATGTGAAACTTTTTTATCGCTGGAAGGGGAATTTTGATTAAAATTCATATTGGGAAAACCGAGAAAAAGCAGATTTCTAACTTACCCACCATCTCCTTCGTTACTTGATTTTTCCACAAGGTAACTACTCCAAACCCACCACTTCCGAGCCGTTTCTCGCGATGCCAATCGCCGATCGCCGACGGATCATCATTTTGGGCAAACATTTTTCAGTACTTCGCACAGAAATTAGTCATCCAATCGGCTTTGTGTTCCGCTCTGCATGAATATGCATCAGGAAGTGAAAAACTTACAAAGTTTCGCCTCTCGCCGCTCAAAGACAATTGCCTAATATCAATATCTATTTTTAGCCACACGACGTCGGGAGCAAATCAGTCTCTAGCTTCAACCCCGTACACATAGACTCGATACCATGCCCAATGCGTGAATTGCGTTCTAATTTTAAAATCTTGCCTAGTTAGTAAACTTTCTACCTACTTCCAGACCAGGGATGCCAGGTGATTTTTTGAGAAGTCTTCACGAATCAAGGAAAAATGTCTTCATTTGTCTTCCTTCGGCTTTCCGCCCATTTAAATTGCATGGTGAAGACATGTCTTCACACGTCTTCAAGCGAAGACATTTCACTTTTTTGTAACAAAAATGTCTTCAAAATGAAGACATGTCTTCACTTCTGGCATCTCTGTTCCAGACAGCTGATCTGCGTACGAATGCGCTTAGCAAAACATAGATAAGCATAACGAAAGCATAACAAAAAAAGAGCGGATGACAAACCTGACAACTTTGACAGGGGTGAATCCAGGGTGAGATCGGTGACATCAATACACGAAGTGTATCGATAGAAAATTGATAATAGATCTGTTTATTATGGTGTGGTAAGTAGTGGGTATGAAAATGGAAAAGTTATCTGGAAACTCCATACAATATAGTTCTGGCTCTCAAAAACTTTTACCTAGGCACTTCACTTCACTTCGCAGATCGAAGTGAAACGATTATGATCTATGGTCATAGCTTTAGCGACTGTTCCTCGGGTAAGGGGCGGCTCAAACAAAGTCTGTCTTGAAGCGAGCAGCTAAATATGAAATTCAGTATCCCGCAAACTGTATCTAAGATCCATTCATTTTAGAATTTAGAAAGTTCGTTGTTCGCGAAAGTTCGTAAATTCCAGAGAAAGGAAGCTTTGTGACTAGACCCTGCCTGCAGACCCTTACTTGAAGTACCACATCTACTACAGTGGCGGTTGATAGGTAGAACATGGAGTTGATTTCGTAGTGTGGGCAGGGATGGTCCGATCACTTTGACTCGATTTTGATTCATTTGACAGTACTGTCTCAGTCGAGCAAAAGTTGACAAAGTCATGTATGGGACATTTGTAGAACGAGTTATTATCTGCAATTTCGCTGAACAAAGTTTTACTGTATCTTTTGTGGTTACGGAGCTACAATGCTAGTACCTCATTATTAACTAAATGAACGTTCATTCAGATGGATCAAAATTATGCGTCAGAATAGCGAACGAGACCTCATTCGTGACGTTGGATTGACTGAAACAAGGTGCAACCATAGATGCATTCTCTAACCTACTCTTTGGGGCTTTGGGCTTCCGAAATTGGGCTCTCCGACAAAAAGTTAATGACTGCTAGTTTCCCGTTTACAGCCCTCATCAAGTTTCATCTAAAATCTACACCTTCCGCTCACTGAGTATTTCGTCACTAGTCTTGATAAACGCTTTCTTGATACGGGCCCACAACAATCAAGGTTACGCGGCCCGAGCGATAGGAGTGGACAGATGTAATAGATTTGCACATGTTAACTCTTTCGCCATTGATTACGTATTGGTGTACGGATATGCTTGAATATAGCAGAATACAGTATACATAGCCACCGATTACAATTTTATTGAATGATGTGCACAATGCTGTAGATGGATTAATCCGCTCCTTAAACAAGTATTATTCATATCGACTAAACAACCACTAAGCTTGCATATAAATGAATAAAAATCTAAAAGAAATAATAAACAATGCGTACTACCTACCACTCGCTTTCCTCGTTGTCCCATCCGTCTTCACTGGCCTCGAGGGTTTCAACTTTTACATCGAATCTGCTACCATCAACCATCGTCTTAGGAGAGTCCAGCTCCTGAGTTGCTGGTTTCGTTTTGGCAGTGATTTCCTTTGACGCAGATATCAAAGGGATATTGTCTGTAGGTTTTTCCGTATCGATAAGTAGAACATTGGCTTTCTGGATAACTGGCTCCATATCTTTGAAAAAGTCCATATCACCCGCAGTGGACGATTCCAAAGGTTTCTTGAACGGTTGCGTTTTAATATCTAGGTTATCTATGTTTTCGTCCTGTGTAGAAACTTTGCGCCTTATCTTCTCCAATTCTTCGTTGTCAGGTCTCAAAACCGAACTTTGTATGGTAACAGAGTCATTTGCGACGGTTGCGATTTCACTATTAGTGGAGGGGTCATTGTCATTGCCCATAGGAGCTATTATCTCATGCTCATCATTATTTATCAAATGATTAACAGTGTGCTCATTCATGTCATTCTCCCAATCGCTCCATTCATCCACTTCCAACTCAACATCGCTATTAGTGTGATCGATATCCTCACCTTCAGGTGATAATCGTTCTGGCATAAAATTGAAACCTGCCGAGTCTACAATGGATGAAAACGACACATTGTTTTCTGTTGCCGTTGCTCTGTCGCCACCACCCGGAATAGGGCTACCGGAAAGGAATTCACCAGAACCGATGACTGGCGTAATAGACCTTACAGCACTCCATGGCATTGTCTGATCAGGAACACCTTGTGGTCGACCATCGGCAAAAATTTTACTTCTATTGCCACCAATCACAACCGCAGAACCTAATACTGGTACCAAATCTGCCAAACAAAGGAGAGTTTTTGCGACTAGAACATCGTTGGTATCTTTAATACCCAAAAGAAGCTGTAAAACATTATTTCAAGATTAATTTTACGAACATTTAACGATATATTTTACCTGTGGCAATATGTGCTCTTTCAAATCTTCTTTGCTGAAAAAGTCTACATAGGCCGGAAAATACTCTAACAGCGTTAGTCGAATTTGGGCATCCGGGACGCAAAACACCTGTTTAATTTTAGGAATGATATAGGTAGAGAAAATCTTCGCCGCAAATAAAGCAGCCGACAGGTCGTCCGTTTTAGGGCGCAATATGAATGGCGTAACGCAAAGTTGAGCCGTCGTATCGAGCAAAACGATACGCGACAATAGCAACGAGCCCATCTGTTCCGCTACGGTTTCCGGATCAAACAATCGTAATCTATCGGCAAGTCCAGTGAAAAACTCCTGCTTGGCCTGGGGGCTCTTCAGTGGCAATTCGGTTAGAAACGAATGTATTAAAATGAAATCATGATTAAACAGCGGGTGAAGCAGGATGGCAGAAAGCTTCGGCCGCATGGACACATTAGCATGCTTCAGGTGGGTTGCACAATATGCTTTGAAATCTTCCACAGCAGGAATGTTACTGTCCGTTTTATTGTGCAAGATCTCTTCACACATTACGGCAAAAGCAAACTGCTCCACACCTAGACCCTTGTTCTTCAGCTCATCCGCATCAATCGCCTTCGGATAGCGATATGGTTGTGATTTTTCTAACAAGTTCAAATTAAAATCTCCGTTTGTCCAAAGATGCTCGAAACCTGCCAATCTCCATGCTCCATCTTCGGTGACATAAATCGATGATATGCTAATACTTAGATGTCGTACGTTCGCTTGCTCCATCAGGAAAATTAGTGCACAAAGTACGTTTCGCAATCCCAGGCAAATCTGTACGTCACTTATAATATTTAAACAAGTGGCTAAAGGCCGGCACCGTTCCGTGGCCAACATTTTCAACGATCCTTTGTTCCATGCAGCAATAAACTTTAAAATGTTCGGATGTCGATAAACTTTTAGGTTTTTAATTGCACGTTCCAATGGGTTTTGATTGGTCCAAAATTGTCCCGTGACAAGTGTCTCTCCTTGGAAAATCGAAATAGATGACACGGTGGAATCGGTCGGAATTTCTCCATTGTACAGGGACCAGTAGTCGGTCACTTGGATAGCCTTTCTGCTGATTTCCAGTCCTTTAAGCTGCGAATGATCGTTTCCCATGTTTAGCTTCGACGTGTCGGGATCATCACTATGTAAATTACTATTGAAATTGTACAACTTTAGGCGATGCTAAGATCTAGATAGCACAAGGAACACGAATAAACATTGTATTTACTGCATGCAACTGCACCACTCCTAATAACACCACCACGCAAACACTGCACAGCACTGACAGCGGAACAAGTCAACCAGTGTTCCCGATTCGCATTATCTGCGCTACGCATTGTCGTCCAATGTGTGCAATATTGGCAATATTGGAGCAATTCAATTAATTGAAATTGTTGGTACATCAGAAATATACCATATGTTTGCTCATTAAACAAGCTGCAAAAATTATAAAGAATTTCTGTGCAAATCTTGGATAAATATTTGCACGTTATTTATTTATGACCTTACCTTCCAGACAAATTACCAATAATTCTGGTATCGCTGCTCTCGATATGATTGGTGCTGTCAAACATAAGGATTGCTCACCTTTCAGAAAATATCCTTTGAACATTGAGAATGTCATCAAGAGTGATCACTACAGAATCCATCTTTTGTTTTTGCTCACGACAGGGATACCAAATATTCAGATTTGTTTAGCATTTACATCTTTACATTAGTTCATTTAATTTTAAAAGTAAATTTCCAATTTCTTATTTACGTTTTTGCTATGTATGCAAATTTTCATAATTTTTTGCCTATACTTTCTTTAAAGTTATCAGCTGGTAATCAACAGTTGAACAGTTATTGAAGATTACTCAGATTACTAAATTACTAAATATTTCAACATTTCTGGCATCTTTTCTCGTCCTCGTTATATGTTGTTATGTATCATGTTTATACGCGGGTTCATTCATAAATTCGGCAAAACAGAGACCACACCATACATCTTCCCAACCTTCCCAATCTCATAAACGGCAGAGCAAAAAGCAAAAAGCATCAATACGAAGCGAAAGGAAACTGAACGTCAAGCATAGAGGGGATTTTCGCTGTCACACCAACACATCGTCGATGTTGAGAGCTTCAAAAAGACAGCCATAAAGAATTTTTATCTCGTGAAAAGTTGAAAAAAATTAAATATCTATTGAAGTAATACCTCTAAAAATATGTGAATCCGTTAGCTAGAATGGTGATGAAGACAGTGCATGCGAAACGCGGATAGGAAATACTGTTCTCTTCGCGTAATTCTACACGAAAATCTATCGGGTGAAACCATAGCCAATTGATATTAGTCACCATCATCAGTAAGAGGAGCTTACTGCCTTGCTGCTGTTGCTTCACGGATGAGTGAACGGAGGAATTTCTCGATGCTTGTCGTCACCAGATAAATACCTATAATCGAATGTACAGAAAATAACTCCACCAGCAAAAGCAGTAACGCTAAGTGGAAGGCAAAAAGAGTGCTGTTTTTTTTTGTATCGGTCATAGAAGTGGAGTTAGTCGGTGAAAAATGGCCTACATCAATGTGGCCGAGTGGAGCAGCGATCAGGTTACGGATTGGTTGAAAGGTGAATATTTTCAATTTATTTTTATGATGTAAGAGACAATTCTAACTTACCTGATAACGACGCAAGAAGTTTGTAATTTCTACTCAAACATTTTTAAATAAGACAAACTTGTACTAGCAAATCTTGCTGACCTAGTACGATAGAATGAACGTCTTTTCTCATGGTTATATCAGAGTTGAAACTTACGTTGTTATCGGGCATGACTCGAAAATGTAGGTCAGCTCGAAGCTGCATAATCAGAACAAACTTCCTCACTTGATTCTGTCTCCATTCATCTTAACATTTGCTTGCACGTTTCTCTTTTATTGTCACAGGCTTGGACAATTCAATGTACCACTATGTACAATCCTTTACCAACAATGAGGTAGGAGGAAAACAGTTGCTCAACATACGACCGTATGAATTAGAACAGCTTGGCATGCTTTCCATCGGGCATCAGGAAATAGTACTGGAAGCGGTCGAATATCTGAAAAATTTTGTAAGTTGCACTTTTTACTAAAATCCTCGTCAATGAAATAAATGTTATTTTGTATAGAATTACAATTTGGACAAGGAAAATCTGCAATTTTTGGCATTGCATGTGGCCTCAACTGCACGATCTCTCTGCAAACAACTGGAATACTCGGATCAAACAAAACTCGAAACGCAAATACTGAAAGATATTACACGCACTGTTGCGGCACTAAAACCATTGATTGAATGGCTAGATCGGGCACCCTTCAGAGGTCGGTTGTGCGCTTTTTTAAAATCATCACATTGCTTAATTTAGTATATTATTTATTATTCAAATAGGGCAATTACGGTTCGACGAGCTGCGGAAACAAATCATGAAACTCGGTCTGGAAATGGCCACCATGGCAATGCGAGATAGGTTCTCTGTCAAACCTGTTGAAATGGTAAGTTAGGTAGTTTGGTTATAATAGGTAGTAATTGGCAATCCGGCTACGCCTTATTGCTATTTACAAGTGATGAATCCAGATGAAAGAAAAATAGCTCGTAATTCGCAAACCTGGTAAAACGAATAAATGACTTGGACAGTCACTGATTACATTTCCCAAGGGTTTCAAGTGGATTGCATTTAATGCCGTGGACGTTAATAGCATCTTAGAGGCGGATAAATATTTTTGTATTCGTGGCTCGCTATACAAATACGTGAATTCTCAAGAATTGAGTCCAATTTGTAAAAATGCGGCTACAAATCTTGTTCGTTTACTTCGGCACTTTGGAGTCAGGAGGATTGCCACAAGGCAGTCATTTAGGACAATTACTATTCGTGCATATGATTAACAAATTGCCTGATGCTGTCTCCCATGCAACTATACCTACTGATTTACGAGATGATGGCCGTGATCTCGATGACCCTCATTGAGTACTAAGGAGCTACAAAGGCCTTGTCAGAAACAAGCACGATTTCGCTAGCATTATTTGGCGTGCGCATTATAACGATCTCTGTTCTTTGGTGGATATTGAAGTATTTTTCATTACATTCTCTCAGAACGAACAAACAGTCGACCTTTGACCATTCGGTTGATATTTAACGATATTGCGATCACGCTTTAACGCCGTAAGGCCTTTGAGCCATCTTTTCGGTCTAGAAATTATGCGCAGCACGAACCATCTTCCCGATTCATGAACACCTTCAATGCACTGTAGCATATTAGAACCTTTGGACAGAGGCTTTATTTTGCGTGGGGCTGGCCCACCGCACAGGTCGGCGCTTTCAATTGTGGGTCATCGGCTCACGAAAATAAAATAAATTGCCAATGAGTAACGTGGAGTTCTTAAGATCAACAGGTAGAAACGAAGAACCAACACAAAGCAGACTCAAAGTTCTTCGCCTGTAGCAAAAAAGATCATGACTACAATAGGAAATGTCAGCAAAAGGACTATGTTCACCGGGATATTTGGTGAAGGCATATCTCCGGCCGTCAAAGGAAAAACACAGTCCAGAGGTAAATCATCTGAAGACCAACAACTTGTAGTTGAAGTTCAAAATATTTTGTTGAACACTGATTATGGAGGTGTTTTGGTTCCACAATAGAAAATTCTGGATATCGATAGTGGAATAAAGATAGATAAGTGAATGCACCTTACCGCAGAAATGACAACGAAAAAACTACAATGACATTTCAGTAATATTGGGAAATTATCAAGAGTCGCAAAGGACATAATGATGCCATGCTCGTTTGGATATGTGTATTTTACCATTTTAATCAAACTGCTGGTCTCAGGTCTCATGCTGTCCTTTGCAAACGTAACGGGTCGCATTCTTGACTTGGCTTTTATCAACAACACCGACCGTTTGTTTTGATGGAACCCTCGAATCTACAGTGTAATCTCTAGTTTGACTCCAAGCGATGTAATTACGATGGTGTCAACTCTCAGGTTTATCCGGTCTCTCTCTACGCATTATAAAAATCGTTGGAGTTCCTCCTGAACTTCGAGCCAGAAGAACCTTCTTCGATCATAAATGATAAACGATCATAAACGATGAGTTAGAATGTTGAAGGAGGAATTCAAAACCAACTACTACAGAAAGTCACCAGACAACTGAAAAACAGATCCTTGTACTTTGTGGAAGTTTGTGACAAGAAAGATTTTGTGTTCCTCAGCAGTACCTGCAGACATAACGTTTCAAGGTAGGATTTCGCAGACCATCGACGATGCTGCAAATCTGTTTGATAATTTTTTAAATGTGTTTAAAGTCCAGCAAGCCTTAAAACTTCCGATGTTTACCATCGTATAATATTCATCTTTCTTCGCTAACGATGCTTTACGAAATATTAACCACGGAAAGCTGCCGGATCGGACGGTCTCCTTGTCCCGTACTTTAAGCGGGCTGCGAAGTCTGTCGTATGAAAAACAGAAGGTCGAGCTTCGATAACGGAATGTAGCACTTAGGCTAGCTTTTTGCTATCTATGGCTCCGGAAACCGTTGGCTGCCGTTGAAACCTACAAGGCCTTGGGGATGAACATTGAAGATTTTGAGGAGGATATGAGACAATCTTTTGGGACAAAGTAGAGGAAGAATTGGGCCGATTGAAGAATTCCTGTATTATGTTAAAAACTTCGTCATCTGAAATCGAATGTTCCCTGTCCTCAATATTCTTCTTTTTGTATGCCGTATCAATGCGTATAATTGGTGCAACAGTTTAAAAGATGATTTTTTCAAAGTTAGAAAGATCGCTAAAAATTGCGTTCTGTGGAATTTTGGGAATACCCTAACTCAGAAAGAGTTGTCCTAGGGGCCAAAGAAAAGATACACGTCTAATTATCAGGGATAGGAAAAACAGCGAGTTTGAGCAACATCAAAGAATTTTTTTTCCGTAAAACTTTTTTCTGTAGAATTGCTGTAGAACTTCGTGGCATGAATCAACCAGAAATTTTTTATTTGAATAATTATTTCTAGATCCATGGTGTCGCCGACAAGCTAGCCAAAATAGCGGACTACATAATCCAAGATATTTCTGACCCAATGGTCCTACAACCGGCTTCACTAGATTTGGTCACATTGAAAAAACGCGAATCCGATCTAGGTTTTTTAATTATGCCAAGCCTAAATGGCATTCATAGGTAACTATTCAGATTTATTTACGTCTATACTAACCATTTTTCAGCACTGCTCAATTGAACTTAAAATCAAACAACTTTTTTTTCGTTTGCTAAAGAATTGCCGAGATAAAATTTAACTCACCAGCGCACAATTCGGGTAAAGTGGAAGAAGGAGATGAAATAGTGCAAATCAACTACCAGACCGTGGTCGGTTGGGAATACAAAAAGGTGCTCGTTCAACTGCAGGAGTCGCCACCTGGTGAGTTAAATGTGTATTTGAATTGTTAAAATACGTTATCTTAAACGAACTAATTCCACTTACAGATGTACTACTCACACTGAAGAAGCGTCCGAAGCACACAAAAATCTACGGTCAAATCTACATCAAACCGTACCGATTGCCCAGCAAGAAACGGTCGCTGCCATATCGCTGGGGCGAGAATTTGCCCAGCCCACGAGCAGAGCTTTTTGCTCTGCAAGATTTCAGCCTACCGTTGGCTCGTGTTCCAGAAAAGCACGTGTCGTCGGACTCAGAATCAGAAAACAGTGATATTCTAACACCAACGGATGTGAAAAAATCCGACAAAGATATTCGTTTGTACATGCCCAAGCCTAGAGCCGTTCTTCAGAGACGGCATACGCTCTCTAGTTTCAAGGACCTAATCAGCGTTTCATTCTGGCACGAACGACAAACTAAGTTGCAATCGAATGATCCACAAAGCTTGCGGGATAAGTCGGTCTCGTTTGGATTCGGTTTGGAAATGGCTCCGAGGCCGACAACGTGCTTGGGAATGGTCAATGCCACCACGAGTGGCGCTGCCCTCAATGGTCAAAGCAAATTCAATAGTTTCGGTGGGCTCAAAGGATCACTACCGGATATCATTCCACCGGAAAAGTGTGAATCACCAAATGATCTGTCGAAAAAAGGCCCCGCTCCGGAGGGAAACGCCTATAAACCTGGAGTTTCTAAGGTTGTACGGTTCGAATCCAACATGAAGTTCGAAGAGTGTCACATCGATACTAAATATACTTGCAATGTGGACAACACGGTGTTGGAAACGTTCGAACCGATACCGTACGTCGATGAGGAAGTGACGACTCAGTCGGTGAACGAGCGCGTCAAGCGATTCGAATCAATTGCCAACAAAAATAGTGCCAACGCTGGTGGAAGTTTGGGTGCTGCTAGGTAAGAGAAACCAGTTATTTTTGTTTTATTGTTTATTACACTACAATTATATTGCAGTAATTTGGAAGCCATTAAATCAGCCAATAATCAAAATGCTAAGGAAAACGTCTGTAACGATAATGATAATTTGAACAGCACTATCTCGACAATTACCCCCGCTCCTAGTATCGCTCCGCGTCCAGTAACCAAACCCATTCCAATGCAACGACAGATTTCACGAGAACCGAATATTGCGGAGGCCATCAATACCGTGCTGATCAATCGGGACATGGTCAAGCGAGGACGATTGGACAAAAGCCACAGTACGCCTGCCTATGATGATGGTAAGCTGTATTTTTATTCATCGAATTTCCAAATAAAAATCTCATCTTTTTATTGTAAAACTTGTAGATATTCCGCCTGCCATCGAACCACGCAAAGAGCACTTATCGAAAGCGCCACCAGTTCCACCCCCACGGCCAAGAAAAACTTTAGAATCCAGCATCAATTTGGTGCCAGAAAAGCCCCCACCACCATCGCCTGTTGTCGCTGCGTCACCAGCTGCTTCGTCAACTTTCACAACCACACCGGATCTTGGATTCGTTAGTCC
This sequence comes from Sabethes cyaneus, assembly GCF_943734655.1. Lineage (NCBI taxonomy): Eukaryota > Metazoa > Arthropoda > Insecta > Diptera > Culicidae > Sabethes > Sabethes cyaneus. The sequence goes on along the minus strand of NC_071355.1, from coordinate 215,248,585 downwards.
TCAACAAGCATCCCTAGCTAGTTCCGAACACGGCGAAGATAATAACAAGTCGAAACTTGCCAACTTGGTAGATCTGAAAAATCGTGATACTTCCACAGCGAGCGGAGGAGAGCAGGGCACGCTGATTCTTTCCCCTCCGCCGAAACCAGCTGAAAGGATTATGTCTCCACCGAGGCGAATACCGGTTGCGAAGCATTTCTTGGAAGGCCCCATTGAAACGCCGCTGGAGCTTTTCACACCGAATAAAACGAAAAGCTTAACATTAAAGAAGAAAAATTCTCTACTCTCCAAACGAAGAAACGTTTCCTTGAAAACTCTCTGCATTAGTGATATTCAAGGTCATTTGTACCGACGCACCAAGGATCGCAACGGTTTGGCTTATTGGGCTAAATACTACTTTGTGCTGATCGAAACTACTTTGTATGGATTTAAGTTGAAAGATTCACAGAAAGCAAATAGCATGATCTTCCTGTCGGGATTCACTATTTCGCTGGCTAAGGAGGTACACTCGAAACCCTTTGCCTTTAAGGTGTACCATCCGAATAAAACATTTTATTTTGCGGCCGAAACACAAGAAGCTCTTGCACAGTGGATGGAATACATCAAGCAGGCAACCTTGAAGGGTAACAGTGCGGCTCCTGGCAGTGGATCAGCAGACCACAGTGTGAAGGAGTTGTTTTCCGAAACGGATAGTTCGGAGGATGAGTTCAGTTTGATGGATAGTCAAACTAAGCTGAATTTACTGTGCACTCCGTCGCCCCAATTGTCCTCTTCAGTAGGAAGAAATGCTGAGCACTACGCGGGATCTTCCGAAAGCAGCAATACCGGAACACCGACTTCCTCCAAGCAGGATAAATATCATTTAAACTTTGGGTCCTTAAAGAAGTTTACCAAAAGCAATCCTTTCAGTTCAGATGGAAACCATGCAAATGGAACGCATAGCAATGAGAGCAAGTTTTTCGGCTTTTTCAGTTCGCATAAAAATGTGGAAAAGACCAGCTCAGATGAAATACCAGTTCCAACGCCTCAATTCCGAAGTTACAGGAAAGTTCCAGGAAACAGTGGCATGCAGATCGGTAACAATTCGGTTTCAACGGAGGTTATTTCGCATGCATCCACAGCAACAATCGCTATAACAAACGAAAGCACAACCGCAAGCAATCTATCGTTAGCATCCAGCTCTATGCAACACCATCCACCGTCGGTGGTCAGTTTACAGACCGCATCCACAGAGCTCGAAGACGCTCCGCAGCCCCTAATCGTGGAACCGGAATCAGCCGAGCCATCAACGCCGGTACACATCGAATCTAGCGACTTGCTTACTAACAACAAAAAAACGAAAAGAATATCGCCACATAATTTTATCCATGCCTCCAATCCCAATCTGGTTGAATTCGATTTCCAAACCTCTAAGGCTTTGCTTCAAACATCATCGAATTGGGACCCGAATCCGTCCCATGGAAATCTGCACTCAATGATTACGCTGAAAGATCTAATGCTTCAAAAACAGGCTGAGGAAGCGCAAGACATGTACAACAAACGTGTCTGTCTGGGAGTGGAAAAACTAGACGACAGAAGTTTAAAGAAAACCCTGTCTAAAGCAAATGAAAACCGACACGACAACAATGTTAACAATGTACCGGAATCTGTAACTAAAATTCAACAAAGACGTCTTCCCATTACGCCGGACTACGCACAAAGCTTCAAGCTAGATGACGAGGACATACTGTACACTCGAAGCAAGGAGGGTCAAAAATTGAGAGACTTCGGGTACGAGCTGATATCTGGTGACGACACCTTTAACTTGAGGAACTCTTCCTCATCCTCGGTTATAGCTAGTGGCAGTGGCACCAGCAGTGCTAATGATGTCAAGCGACAAGAAGGCGGTGGATCTATTAAGAAGAAAACTCGAAACTGGATTAGTTCGGATAAAAGGAATGAGGAATCTTCTTCTTCGGACCGATCACTGCGTGATAGCTTCAAAAAGTCTAAGAATAAGGCGGTCATTGCAAAGTTGGATAATATAAAAGCGAGCAGCGAAAAACTGTTCCAATTCAAGCACAGCAGTAACAACGACAAGGAATCTTTGAAAACAAAACAGTTGGACAAAACAACGCCGGCTCTGGGTGTAAGCCTAAAACAATCAACAGCACCGTTTGTAAACCTGGGAAAAAGTAACCCGAGCACACCTTTGCTCGATCAAACTACGATATTCACAACAAGCACCACAACAACAAGTAATTTTGCATCCAACGGACCTAGCTCCTCCGTTTTCATTCCGACTGGAGTGAAAAAATCCAACACCTGCAACAATTCATCCGATTTCAAAGAGAATGCTTCCAAAATACACAGTGTAAGAAAAAATTCAGCACCGGAACGGAGTGCGTCATATTTCACCAAACTATCGTTCAGTGGTTCGTCCGGCAAAACGGCAAAGGAGAAAAAGCTTCTCGGTTCTCCGGGACTACATCGAGCAATTTTTGGCAAGAATCAACAACACCAGGATTTTCAACCGACCGTTATAGACCACGAAGTGTTTTCCCCGATCAGCTATACGAAGGTAAGCAGCTCTTTGCTCGGTTTCTATAACATAGTGTGATAAATCATAATGCGTTCATTGCAGAACACATTTCCATCGGACGCCAGCCTGCAGTCCAACTCGACCCTAACGAGCACCATTACCATCGGTAATCTGCAAGCGACGACCACTACAACGTCGATACTCACCAGTAACCTCTCGAATCGAAACTCGCCAGACTATCCTAACATGGAATATCCGCCGGTCTTCGAACCGGAAACTTACTCACTGAGCGATCCCAGTATGACACTACTTAAGCGTCGCCAAAACCACCACCAGAAGTGACGAACCACCGATCGGCACTCTAAGCGAAAGCGGTTGGCTACCGTGCGGGAGCACGAAAGTGGGTAAGCTATCATCTATACTATTATGTCTGTTTTCAACTTGGCCAAGCTGGGCAAACTGAATCGAAAATATTGAATGATCATTAGCAACGAGATAGAAAGATATTATATTCTTATCGTAGGTTCTATTCGTATTTAACGTGTTATACAATTCTGAACAAACAAAAGGTGCTGCGAAAAAATATTTTTAAAGTTTTGTTTATTTAAGGGAAGAAGTGAATCAAATTATAGATTTTTTTTTATTTATTACCCCGATGCGCGTTCAGCCATTTTTGCATAAACAAAAAAAAACATTCTGGCTGTTTTGCGCGAACAATATATTTTGTGATCCTAGTAGTTAAGCGAATATTTTTAATTCTAATGTTATTGATTGATATATGTTGCGAATCCTAAACATGATCGCACAACACTGAATAAATCAAGAAAGCATTTAATCTACTTATCGATAGAAGATGAAAAAAAACAGTAAGCAATTTGATTTTAGTATCTACCCGCTTGAAAAAAAAAACATTCCTTGTAAAGGCTTACTTTTAAAATAGATACCTGCTTAGAATTGGTTTTTTGCAACATTATTCTAAACGTGTGCTTCGAGCCGACAATTCTTATGGAAGAGTAGAGTCTCTTAAGACAAATAGTGCCTTATTAGTGATTGAGTTACGTGAATATATGAGTTAAATGTTACAGTTGTACTGCTGCCAGCCTTATTCCACCTTTTGATGACAGCCTATTGTATGATATCCGTTACCTTGAGCTTTCCAAGGTAAAAGGTTCCAAGGTCCGTATGCTGTAGTTCGTACGGTGGTGTGACATCCTCAACATAGCAGTATTCTAAGGGGATCTAGGCTGCACATTAAGGTTAATTCGCTCAAGAATTTGAGGACAGTCTACTTTTCCTCGCAAAGTGTCGGCGACTAGCAGGGCTTTCTATGTATTCCTCCGTGTGGAAAGAGTATCCAAGTGGATCAGCAGACATCGATTTTCGTAGCTCGGTAAGTGGTAAGGATTTCGCCAGGGCAACCGGCGAAGAGCAAACCACAGTAAGCAGCGCTGGACGGATTCGATTCGTTCGGAACTGTTGTACTAGTTCGGGCTCCAGACCGCAGAACAGTACTCCAGAGTCGATCTGACCAGGGAGCAGTATATGTAAAGCTTTTAGGCAGTACCGTCTGCGAAGCTTTTGGCGATCCCAAAAATGAATCCCAGGGCCCTAGAGGATTTATTGATGATATATGATATATGCTGTCTGAATGTTAGCTTTATATCGTGAGAAGGATATTACAGAGCACTTTGAGGGATTTACAACCATTCTGTTTACGGTGCACCAATTAGCGAAGACACCCAGCTGGCGTTGGAGTGCGAGGCAGGTTGGGCGGATACGGGAGAATGTTTTTAGATCATCGGTTTATGATAATCGTGGTCTTCCAAACACGAAGTTCGTCGTTGAAATAGAGCAGGAATATGAGCGATCCGAGATGACTGCCCTGCGGAATACCTGAGGTGGCATGGAATGTACTGGATCTACAATCACCGATGGCAACCATCAGTTAGATAAGAATAGTATCGGCGCAGGAGAGCTCCGCTTATCCCAAGTCACAAAAGATGATCATTAGGACTTTCGCAATGGCCTTTTAACCCAATGCCCTTCTGGCATACAAAAAAAATCCCAAGCCTTTCGAATTTAGCGATTGCGATTACGTGACTGAGCTTATCAAACGCGGCTGATAGGTCGGTATATATGACGTCGGTTTGCGTCATTGTAGGCATGTTCTCGACGATGTGCGTAGTAAGACACACACACTTAAAAAGTTCGGTAAAATTTACCGAAATTTCAACTGCCAAGCAGTTCGGTAAAAATATCGATGGTGCAAATCGACGTTTACGGAGCTTTAGTAACGTTTGGTAACATAAACAATTTTACCGAACGGTCGACTGTTGAGATTTCGGCAAAATTTTACCGAAGTCGGTGCTTTTTTTAAGTGTGTAGTAAATTGATAGTAGTGGATCGACCAGGGAGGAATCCATGCTGAAGTGCGCTCAAATATTGCTTGCAATGTAAAAAATGTGGCTCCAAGACGATTTGCTCGAGCAATTTCGAGACGGCACTCAACGATTTAATTCCTCGGTAATTGTCCCCGTCTCGCTTGTTGCTTTTTTTGTGCACAAATATATATGGGGACTTATTCTCACAGTCACCTCACCTACATTTTTTGGGTGAAAGCACAAAAATTATTTTCGATTCTCAGAGTCATCTAGATGACTCCGTTTACCTGGGTGACTGTACAAATCAAATGGGGACGGCAAGGTGAGGTGAGGGTGACTGTGAGAATAGGGCACGTGAGAGAAGTGAGGTGAAGTGAGATGACTGTGAGAATAGGGCCCATGAGCAGATTTCCAGCAAGACAGAAAAATATCACTAGAGATGGACTTCTTGAATACGAACTGTAGTGGCCTAAGCAAACAAGAGATGTGCTTTTTCTGTAAAGAGGAACGGGCCAGAGGGACCGGGATTGAACGAGTACTTCAGTTGCGTAGCGGCAGTGATGATCATCTTGGTGTTTATACCCAGCTAACTGAGAGCTTAGGACGTTGCTTGCGGTGCAGTCGACTTCGTCTCTGGTTAAACTTTCATGACGAAATTCTAAGATCTCTCATGCTTTTATTTTTGGAGTAAACATGTAATTTCTTATGTTATACGGTTGATATTTGTATGCTCTATTCGAATTTCTGATCAATTAAACGGAAAACCACAAAGTTTGTGAGTTACGAGACCCTCCCCCGTATATAACATATATTCGTTATGAGTCAGGTAACGCAGTAGCAAACTTTTCAGCGAATAAGCTGCGGAGGTCTGTAAAATGTATGCCATTTAACATCGCTATTATTAGTTCTTAGAACGGTGGAGGCAATCTACGCGTGTAAGGAGAATCAACGACGCGTTCAAGCAGGGTGTTGAGCTACTTTTTCTGCCGCAAGACGCTTTGACCAAGGAGCATACGCCGTACAAAGCTGGCGATTCCCGGCCAAATGTGGTTCCATTACATCACTGCACCACTTTTGAATTAGGTAGTCTAATATCTAGTTTTATTGCGCTCTTTTAATTCTACTGTTACTAATATTACAGTTCCGTAGAGTTTTATACACCACTGAGACAGTAACTTTATTGCCGTATTTGAAAGAAAAATGTTGTAGATTACAAACGGAAAGCGGAGAGTGGCGCAAGTGTATCAATCGCAAACTGCAGGCATTACTTGGAGAAACTCCAATAGATTTTTTCTTCAAACATCAATCTAATGTGGTTCTTTTAACACCAGTTGCATTTAACAAAAATCAATAGAGATGAAACCAAAAGTATAATTACACGTGCTAACTTTTGATGTCGGTGACGAAAATATAAAAATGATGCTACACACTTGGACAGTACCCAGTTCTACTAGCCCAACTATTAACCTAATACGGATGTGGCATCGAAAGAATTGCATCCCAAAGCATTTTCGATGAACATTTGCACGCACTTCCAGTGCTTTTAGTGCCTGACAAACTATCAGAGAAAATGCAAATATTTGCATGTTTGTACTTTCTCTGCCTGAAACACAGTTGATCATAATTCCATTAGCACTGATATTTTCTTTCCAGGGGCATGGATCAGTTTTTCAACCAGCTTTTCAGTTATCGGTGAAAAAACCAGAAGACATGAGCCTGCAGAAGTATCATTTGATAAAACATTCATAAATTTATTAAGTCTCAGAGTACTGCTCTCTGCTTTTAATTGGGCAAATCCATGAAAAGGCAAAAGATTTAAAATTGCGTCAAATCAATGATTAAAATCCTAGTTTTCAACATTTCATATGTTGAGAAAAATGTTCATTCTGTCCTACCAAACCAACTTGTTCATCCTACAAACCATACAAAAATTTAAAATGATGTTTTGTAATGCTAACCAATATTACTATTCCATATTTGGCACTCTCATCGAGCAAAAATGCAAACAACCGTTGAAAACAACCATATCGCTTTTAGTGGCTTCTACGAACCACACAGCTTATCGCGTTTATGTCTGCCGTCATCTGAGAACCATGGAAATAAACAAAACAACTGTTTAATAATGAATCAGTACCCGTTTAATAAGACCGTTCCATCTGAAAACGAAAATAACGCGCAACAACATGGATGTCACACTCTACACGAAGTTGCAAGCACGTTTTAGTGGCGGCTTTTAAGCATGAGTCCTGTCGACTTTCAATTAAATACCGGCATAAAATTTCGTTGTACATATGTATATTATTGTATATATAGAAGCTTCATCTTTAAATTTATCCTAAAAGTTTACGTTTAACAACCGTTTAACCGTTTAACCGTACGGTATGAGGGCTATATTTCTCAATGTCAATGATGCTCTTAAGTCAAGAGGACGGTGTCTCACAGCGAGAATCAACGTACATACATGGATGTTGATGCAACCGTAAAGCTCTTAAATGTTATATCCCTGTAAAATAAGCCACTTCTACGATGAAGGTTCTCGAAAACTGCGCAAATCAAGCTCGGGAAATTGTGCACAGCGCATTTGCGAATTATCACCGCCGACGGTTGGCAGACGAAAGATGTTTGGCTGCACCTTCGCGATTTGAGCCGTATCGCAGAGGAAGCGTGCCGCAGAATAATTAGCCAACAAGGCATCGATTTTCTGCGTATGGTGATTGTTCTTGTCTGCTGCCAGAGAATCCCCGATTTGGTCCTTGATAATGCAAGCGAGTGTGGGGCCAACGATTGCTCCTGGGGCAGGTTTCTCGGCGATTGCTCCTACGATGAGATCAATATCTTGGAAGGATCCGTAAGCTGATTGAAGAGTTTTTAGATCCGCCGGATTAATGGAGGCAGCTAGATCAGTCCAGGTGGTGACGGTTTTTCCCGTGCACAGTTGGTAATAGCTTGTGTAGCTGTTCAGACCGTGATCGCGACCTCGCTGAATATCCAATGCTAGGACGTCTGTCCCGATGTTTCGCGTTTTGAACAAGAGCTGAGCCACATCATCAACGTAGCTTGTGTCCAGTGACATTGCATTCTGCTGAAGTACTGAATTGATTAAATGACCAAAGTACTCCTTCTTACGCAGATCACGTGGTTTATAAAATAAATCTTCAAGATCCAATGCCATCTGTTGGTTGGACTGTACCAAATCGTTTATTTCACCGGGCATCATAGTATTGTAAAACCGGATGGCTGCAGTCGCAAACTCGTTACTCACGCGTGCGTCTTCATTGGCTAAGGTACCGGTTGGCAGTTGACTTCCCAACACGGTTTCCACCCAATCATGTACAATTTTGTGGTAAATCCGTATGTTTATCTTTCTGGCTACTTCAAATAGGCGCCCATCATTCCAATGGGGGTTTATTAGGGCTAGATGTTTTGCTAAACGATTATGCGATCTTAAAAACAATGTATGAAGTAAAGTAACATACGGATTGACATTCACTCTAGTGTCTCCGGAAGCATAGCAAATAGTGTTTAGGGATTCATTTACGACACATAGTTTCTTGTCAGTATTTGGGATCAAATATTCCGTCGAATTAAAGGTCTGCGATTTTAACTTTCCACCCCGTTTGGTTCGCAAAGCCATAGTCTCACACTCATGGTTACCATAAAGCTGGGACAAATCCAACCGATTCGTTGCTTGATTGAGTTGATTGGCTGGTCCCAGGTTGCAACTATCACCAAGCGAAAGTGCACTACGAACGTAGTTCAAACAGGTCACATGTTGACTTTTATAATAGGCATCGTCTTCGGCCACATACAGTGGCTTGCATGCCGGATGCAGATATCGTGGAACAACGGTGTTATAATCGCTACTGCAGCACTCAATGTCCGTTCCATCGTGCGTTGTCTGTACAGTAGTCTTGGCCAGGTCATGTTCAATAAACTGCGTCCATTGAACCAGTGCAACACTATGTTTATTATCTTTCTGACCCTGAGCTAGTGTTAAATGAAATTTGCTTGAAATGTTCCTTGGATGGGGCAGCTCCGTGCCGAGCACACTTTTCCTAAAGTTGTATATTCCGTCCTGATAATTTGCAGGCAACAGGCGTCGATATTCGTCGTTAAATGTTTTCAAATCAACGATTTTCTTACACTTGTCTAACAGTTTGCTCGCAGGAATCATCTTCTCCGCTAGAAACTGACCACACTCAAACGAAGAAATACGTTGTGGTTTGCAAAAACTGTTCAAAAAATATGAACTAGCTTTCAGGACTGTCCTTGCAACGTAGTCCTGCTTTCGTGTACTCGGGGTCGGATAACCGTCGATGATTTGCGCGTAGGAAATGCTTCCTTTCGCCACTTTCATCTTCGATGCTGCAATCGTCGCTTCGAGGCGCTTGGACTTTTCAATAACTTCTTCCCCGAATGCTACGGCATCAAGCAGATTCTCGTTGGTGGCCAGTTGTTCAAGTCTGGAAAACACTCGCTCATCAACATCACCTTGCACAGCCGCATTCCTGTTAACTACCAACGCAAAATATCCAACAAAGAACGTTAAAAACAGCATTTTAACTGCAATCGTCTTCATTCTGGTTATTTCTGCTTATGGACAGAGAAAATTCTTGCTTCTCCTTAAGTAGTGAGATTCACATTGATTTTTTCTTTTCGTTTCGTTTTGTAATCAACAAGTCTCTCGTTGGCGGCTTATCACCCCCGGAAGGCAAGCGGGTTGCTAAACAACATGTGCCTCGATGCTCGAGAAGGCAAATGTGACGAATGCGCGCGCGCGACTCAGACCGGACTTCTGCTGACTGAATGATCGGACGCCTCGCAGGAAACTGATCGCCGCTTGAAGATCAAAACAGGTCACTGCGGTCCGGTGTCAAGCTGCTGGCTTGGCTGCGAGCCAGCGAGTTTGTTTATTTCAAAAGTTATCATTTTTCCACTCAGGCGTCCAGCCGCCGCAACAACTATCTGCATAAATTAGGAGTTTCGATGCTCTAGCAGTTGCGTGACTCATTCGACATCGTCGTTGTCGTTGTTTGGCTTATCAATTAGATTAATTAGATAAATCTAAATAGTTATTCATAATGTATATTATTAATTAAAACATTTTTCGCATTTCAGAGAGACTTAAAAGAGACTTAGAAGAGGGACTTAGATTTTTCAAAGCAGTCTGATCCTAACTACAACGTAGATCGTCTCCCCTACATCGCGACAATGGGCACAGTACAGCGTGAATTGAATTTTCGCTGTGCCGCTTTGTCTTCTAGATCGACGTGATCGGAAAGGAAATTTCCAAAACATCTCTGAGTCGAGTCGAGCTAAGTATTCCGAAAACGGACAGAATCGTTTGAGGAGATCGCTTCTGATGACTTCTCCCCCAGCCAGCGTTCAGGGTTATTCCGTTTGGCTAGTTTGCCGACTATAATAGGTCGATGAATTATAGTGCTCTATTAGCAATTTTCGAAGTGCACATCGCTCGCGAATTGTTGCGCATTATAAAAACTATGATGACGTCGACTGAGTCACATGCTGCCGTGAATTTGTGATTCGTTTCAGAAGAGGGTAGAAAAATTACACACTTTTTTCCTGCTGGAAGCAAGCTTCGCGCTCGAAACGACTACGTTAGCGAACACTTGTTAAACCTTGAATGCCGGTGTAAGTTAATGCGGTGATGTGGGAAATTAGTTGTGTATAGAAAATTAAACATTTCGAACATACACGAGGTCTACAATTTTGCACTACATGTTTACATATAATTGAAAAAAAGAAAACTATTGTTGTAAGAATATCTGATAGTGATCATTCCTATGAATAACATGCAAATACAAGAACATTAATCAAAAGGTTTTCAGTTTTTGCAGGTTGCAGTTTTTATATTTCAATAATTGTGACTGATTTGCCCTAACTCGCCCGTGTGGGACAGGTTGCACCCTCTCACAGGCCTGGGTATAAAGGCCTTATCTAATAAAGTAACTATCTTCAAACATCATCTTGTTTTCGAAATATATCTTAGCAAAAGAAAGCCGCTTTCTTCCGTCTTTTAGAAAATACAGATTAACAATACCAATGAAAGATATGCAGATAAAATAAATAAAAAATAAAAAATATAAGCCCTTTGGCAGATTTGAGAAAAATGCTTGGAAAAATAAAAAATTAATAAAATTAGTTAGCTAGAATTTTGTCAACATTTAAGACAAAGCTGCTACTGTTCAGACACTGCCTTGCATATGGGGCTTGCACAGTAATTTGAATCATTTATTGCGCACGAGGGTTAAAGAACAATTACTAGGTGAGCTTGGAGATAATTTATAAAGATCAGATGTGATTGTATTATACAGGATAGAACGTTGTGCTACGCCTGCACAGTTATACATATCAGCTATAGAAATCTGATGGACAATTAGCAGAAATTGATCCAGTAACGATCGAACTTTCAAAACTATCAAATGCCGTTTCTGTGTTTGACAGTAGGACAGTGATAGTAGAATAGAGTTGGATTTTTTAGCAAGTAACAAACCCGTTGTTCTCAGCAATTGGCGACATATAAAATGAATGGCTAAAGAATCAACTTTATTCATTCTTTTGAGAAGTATTCTCTTAAACAGCCCTTATGGAACGGGCAAACCTCTAACTAACTAACGCCTCCGCTGGACCATACCCGAAAATCTCGAAGTTCAAATTAGTAGCTGAGCAGAGATGTGCAGTTTTGTGTGATTTTCGACACCTAATCTTACACCAATAGTTTCAGACAAATTACTGGGCCAAACAACCTTGTTATCAACACGTGTTATCTACATTTTGTTTATACTAATAATTTTGGTTGTTGGTGTTTTTAATCAATGCTTCCTTAATTGGCCTAACGGCTTACGACAAGGCCAGCACAGTATAATTTCTCCATCTGTTTCGGTCCATGGCAACTAGTATCCAGTTCCGCGGGTACCCAGTGTTCGCCAGATTTCGCTCCACCTGGTCTTGCTACCTCACTAACTATGTCCCTCTTCGTCTTGTTCCTACCGGATTCGATGGGAAAACCATTTTTGCAGGATAGTTGTCCGGCATTCTAGCAACATGTCCTGCCCAACGTATCCGTCCAGCTTTAACCATTTTCTGAATGCTTGGTTCGCCGTAGAGATTCGCGAGCTCGTGGTTCATTCTTCGCCTCCACCGTTCTCTTGCACTCCGCCAAAGATGGTTCTTAGCACCCGCCATTCAAAAACTCCGAGTGCTCGTAGGTCCTCTTCTAGCAGTGTCGACGTTTCATGCCCGCAGAGGACAATCGGTCTTATTGCCGTTTTGTACAGTTTGCACTTTGTCCGGGGCTCAGATTGTTCGATCGTAAGTGTTTGTAGCGTCCGTAGTAGGCCCGACTTCTTCTGATAATACACCTTTTAATCTCACGGCTGGTATTATTGTCCTCTGTTGCCAGTGAGCCAAGGTATACGAACTCGTAGACTACCTCGAACTCATCCCCGCCGATTACCACGGTACTGCCCAAGCGGGCCCTGTCGCGTTCGTTTCCGCCCGCCAGCGTATACTGCGTTTTAGACGTATTTATCTTCAACCCAATCTTCTCTGCTTCGCGTTTTAGTCTGGTGTACTGATCTTCTACCGCCTCAAATGTTCTGCCGACAGCATCCATGTCGTCAGCAAAGCAGATAAATTGACTGGATTGATTGAAAATCGTGCCCCGCATTTCGCCGCTCGTCTTATCACACCTTCAAACGCAATGTTGAATAGCAGGCAGGAAAGACCATCTCCTTGTCGAAGTCCCCTGCGAGATTCGAATGGGTCCGACAATCCAACCAAAATTCTCACACAGCACTGGATCCCACTCATCGTAGCCATGATAAGTCTAGAACGCTTACCAGGCAAGCCGTTTCCGTCCAAAATTTTTCATAGCTCTTGTCGGTTTACGCTATCATATGCGGCTTTAAAACCGTTGAACATGAACAGGTTATGCATGGGGACTCGGAATTCGTGGCACTTCTGGGTTAATCAATGCTCAGAGGGCAAAATAAGGAGCTATATGCGGGGCTCTTAATCTAAGTGCCATAAGTTCACTGACTGGAAAACGGCGAGTAATGCGTACCCTCAGTGGCTCGCATCCCTTCTCGTCGTCGTCGTCATCGACATAGATCCGGACTGGCTCGCAGTGTTTCAAGTAGTAGTCTCCATTCAACTCGATCTTGGGCCACTAGTCGCCATTCTCCCAGGCGTTTCAAAAGTCACTAATCGCTTTTGAACTGGTCGAGCCATTTTGCACGTTGAGCCCTTTCTGTTCCTGATTCCAGTGGGGTTGTTGAAGAGAACTGTTTTCATCGAACTGACGTCCGGCCTCGTTATGACGTGGCTGACCCAGTCTCCGCTTTCAGTTTATACTCCGCCAAATTTTGTCCGTAGCAGCTCCCGCTCGAACACGGCAAACGCGCGTATGTCTTCTGTAAGCAATGTCCCAGCTTCACGCTCATAACCCAAGCAGCACAATTTTAGCACTTCTAGTTGCATTAACCTCTTTATAACGGGAATTAGTCGTATATCGGTTGCCATAACTACTTTGTAACAACTGTGTTAGTAGGGAAAAACTATCGGCTTATAATAGTTTTGTACTTCGTAAGACCGTGTTGGCCTCTTGATTGTAGCGTTTTGCGAAGGGCAAAATAGACCCGATTTCCCACTTGAATGCTGAATCTCCTTACTAGTGTTGTCCGTGGTCACTAGATATCTTAAATACATGAAATCATCTACCACTTTTAGTTCGTCGCAGTTAACGATTGCCGTCCGTGGGAGGCATGCATTTGTCTCTTTTGACCCTCTTCGTTTCAACTATTTGGTCATTGATGCATTTATTTTTAGCCCAATCCCCATAGACTCCATTTTCTGTCTGGCGTAGATTTCCTGCGCCGTCGCAAAGTTCCTGGCAAAGATATCAAAGTCATCAGTGGAGCATATGAGGGGGCAATTTTTAATAAAAATCATGCCTCTCGTTTTGATCATCCACTCAAGAGCGATGTTGAATAGCATGCAGGATAATCCATTACCTTGTCTCAATCTTCACCGCGTCTCGAAGGAGCTCGAGAGTGTCCCCGAGATGCACACGAAGCACATCACTTGATTCAATGTAGCTCTGATCAGTCGCGTCAGTTTATCTGGAATGTTCGTGCATTATCCACCTTAGTTGGTCTCGATCGGCTGTATCGTATGCTGCTTTGAAATCTATAAAGATGTGATGCGACGGCACGTTGTACTCCCGAGATTTCTGCAAGATCTGTCGGATGGTGAAAATTTGACCCGCTGTGGCGCGTCCCCGTATGAAGCCCGCCTGATAATTCCCTACGAATCCTTATGCTGTTGGTGACAGCTAGCGTAACAGGATCTGGGAGAGTACCTTATAAACAGCGTTTTGCCGCGATAGTTGTAGTAGTCGAGCCGAGGTTTTTTGTAGATAGGGTAAACAAATCTTTCCATCCATTTCTCCAGTATCTTCTCATCCTCCCAAATCTGGTAGACGGCTGTCCTTGCAGGCGGCTTTGTTAGTGTTCAACAATCTGATTTCTCATTTCACTTCGGGGAAGTCTGGTGCTGGGACATTACTATCTTCCATGGGCGTTCCTAGGTTAACTTGCGTTTCTCCCCCTTGTACAACTTCACCGGCGAGGTGTTCATAGAAAAACTGCTTTCACTTGTAGGATCAGATTCCCTACAACAAGCGGTAGAAAAAATGGCTTGGAAAAATTGGACGCCCGTAGATGACCGTGCAAGCGTGTTTTAATGTAAGGGCAGATTATTCAAATACAGTTTACTCTACAACAAAAGCACAGCTCGAAAGAGAAGATTTCTCCTAGAAATTATCCGCTTATCTTGGCTCGTTGTCACTCAGGATTTGACCTGCAATATAATGTTCTGCCAACTAACTCGGTCCATGGCTGTGCGACTCCAATTTCTCGACTGTCCCACACTTTCCAGGTCCTGCTCCACTTGGCCTAACCAGCGAGCACGCTGCGCACCTCTGCGACTGGTACCAACCGGATTCAAGGCGAAAACTATTTTTGCGCGGTTGTTGTCAGGTATTCTCACAACATGTCCCGCTCATTGGTATACCCTTCCAGCTTTAGCAACTTTCTGGAGACCGGGTTCGCCGAAGAGCTGCGCCAACTCGTGGTTCTTCCTTCTCCTCCATACACCGTTCTCACATACACCGCCAAATATGGTCACATGACGTTCAAAAACGGCTTTCAAGTTTCTGTCGAGCATTGTCCACGTTTCGTGTCCGTAGAGGACTAGCGGTTTTATTAGCGTTTTGTATATGGTACATTTGGTACGGGGGTGAAGTTTACCAAACCTTAATGTCTTGTGGAGTCCGTAGTAAGCACGACTTCCGGTAAGAATACGTCTGCGTATTTCTCCGCTGCAGTTGTTATCCGACGTCATCAACGATCCGAAGTATACAAATTCGTTCACCACCTCGAACTCGTCCCCGTCGACTACCACACTATTGCCTATGCGAGCTCGATCAAACTCAGTTCCTTCTGGTAACAGATACTTGGTTTTGAACGTATTCACCACTAATCTTACCTTTACTGCTTCACGTTTCAATTTGGTATACTGCTCAGCAACCGCCTGGAACGTCCTTCCGACAATGTCCACGTCGTCAGCGAAACAGACAAATTGTGTAGATTTGTTGAAGATCGTGCCCCGCATGTTAGAACCCGCACGTTTCATAACACCTTCTAGCGCGATGTTGAACAAGAGACAGGAAATACCATCGCCTTGTCGAAGTCCCCTGCATGTTTCAAACGGGCTTGATAACGCGCCCGAAATCCACACACAGCGCCGAACACCATCCATCGTGGCCTTAATCAGTCTTGTCAGCTTCCCGGGAAAGTCCATAATTTTCCATAGCTCTTCCCGGTCGATAGTATCGTAGGCGGCCTTGAAATCTATGAATAGGTGCGTAGGAACTTGGTATTCGCGACACTTTTGGAGGATCAGTCGCAGCACAAAGATTTGGTCCGTTGTCGATCGCCCGTCTACAAAGCCGGCTTGATAACTTCCCACCAATCTAGAATTTATCCAGTGAAGTGCTGTTAATAGTTGTCGGGAGTCGGTTCACGGTCCTTTCCGGCAACTCTATTAATCTTAAACTGCCCGATCTACTCGAGATCAGGAGCCTCGAAGTCGCTATCGTTTGAGATGCCCATCGAAAAACTGCTTCCACCTGTCGACCACCTCGAGCTCGTTTGTAAGCAGGTTTTCATACCCAGCTAGCTTTTAATATGTTAATTTGGCTGCTGAACTTCCTGGACAGCTGCGATCTTCATTCCCATTCGATGTAGTTCTGGAGCGAGGAATTAAGCCATGACAGTTCATGCAGGGTTCGGATATTCCAGGTAGCGAGTTTTCAATCATTTTTCATTATTCGTTTGCGTGTGCCCAGTGCCGTTTGTTTCATTCTATGTTAGCTTTTTCGTTCTTTGTGATAGATAGGATAAGAATTGAATTTCGATAGACTACCCTACCGGGATCGCGGTACTTACATTCCGCTGATGGAGTTGCCACCTAGGGTATAACTCGTGGCATACAGCATTCCTAATTCAGCTACTCGTTACGCGACAGATGGTGTTTGAGCCGGACCTAATGTGGTAAACAGACGCTCGACTAAAACTGCACCATTCGAAGAGGGCAGTACTCTTTTCTATTTACATACTACAACTCACGTTATCTAGGATTGACCTAAATTGTTACCAATGTTTACAGTTATCTAGGATTGAACTAAATTGTTACCAATTTTTTTTTTTTGACCATTCTTCGTATTTATAACGAACATTTGGATTCAACTCGTCTCAGCGGAGCCAACGCAAAAACTGCAGGTATTTATTAATCGCTACCTGCGATATATCTTTCGCGCCTGAGGGCCTGACAACTGACAACTGGATATCCAACGAGAAACTCCATCGTCAATTGCCCTTATTCTGCGAGTCACGTGACTCAATACGACAATTGTCACTCACCGTGACTCGCCACGGCGAGTCGAGTCACCTAGGTGACAACCGAGTCACCTAGGTAAGAAACCCTTGTCACCTAAGTGACAAGGCGAGTCACCTAGGTGACAATTGTCACCTGATTCGCGGTGACTGCAACATAGTCACGTCACTCGCCTCGCAGAATAAGGGTAAATGTCATCAACGACCGATAGCAACAGAAATTCGTGAACATAGGTGGAAGTGAATGGAATACCATTGAGGAAAGGAGCGAAAGAGATCTGCAGAGAAACACTCGACTGGAACCCGTAAGAACAGTGTAGAAGAAGCAGACTCAGAGGCTCATGGCGACGCAAGTTAGCCAACGCCAAAGGTTGTAGACAAGAACATGTCCTGGCGATAGGTGGAAGCCAAGGCGGGTAACCGTCGGCAGTGGAGATCTCTGAATTCATCCCTTCGTACTACCGGGTCGATGGACATAGGCACATAAGTAAGTAAGTGTTTGGATTTTCGGATTAATGCATGATCTGTTCTATTAATATCTGCATGGTATATTTCTATCCAAACTATTCATGTATAATATACTGTTTTTTGTTTATGCAATACTATATGTTGGATTACAGTGTATTCTTTAGCGTAGATAGCGTAAATACAATATGCTTGTGATCTCCCTTTTTTTTTTGAGGGGGAATCTTCGTTAAACTCTGATTATCATCATCAGCCAGCAGCAGTAGTGCTAATCGCTGTGATTGTAACTAGTCGCTTATGAAGCCTGGAAATAAGATTGGCGCTGGTTTCATTTGCCTTCGTTTGTTTGTTTTTTTATGCGATATGGTAGCAGTACTTGAGTATTAGGTTATTACTTTAACAAGCAATTCATTACAGTCGATGAGAAAATGAAGCGAACTAATAGCCTAAGCAAGCTAAACAGTCTGAGAGTGTTTAGCCATTAAGAAGGAGTGATCGGGGCTTGACAGGGTAAGTCAATCAATCTATGACAAAATTTGGTGTCAATATTGTTTCTTAATGTTATTGTCAATTTTCCTTTGGTGGTGTACAAATTTAACAAGCTGAAAATAGCATCGCCAAACCTCAAGACTGTAGCACTAATGCCTACTATTTTTTTTAAGAACAATACTTTCAAATGCTTAATTGACGATCGCTCGATTCGTTCTTTGTAATGCTGTGGTTGAAAATGTTTTTTGGTTCTCTTCAATGTAATTCGTATGTGGTTAATTTTGTTACGCTTGCAAATACGTTTTTATCAAAAATGTTTTTTGTTTTGCAATAGTGATATTAATGTTTAATGACGATGGGAATAATGAAGATAAACAACGAAACAAAAAAGTAGAAAAAACCAATCGGTAGCACAATATAATATGTACATACAAGGAACTGCAAAGGGCATTATTCAATACGATCTCGCTTAAGGCAGAAAAACGTTATAACATGTGAGCTTTTTTCTGATAATTGCAAACTTGAAAAAATCGAATTTCGCTCCAACTTATCTTTGGGGTTGGTGGCATCATCTCAGAATCCAATGAGAAATAATGGGTGCGACAACTTTACCTAAACAAGCAACTTTACGTAGATGTAGTTAGTTTTCCCGAAATTAATCCAGATTAACTTTTGAAAAGGGTTCACCTTTTTCCGTTGTTTATATAAAAAATATTAGCCATTAAAAATATAACTACAAAATTTAAAGACCAACAAACGGGACGTGGGTGACTTATAGATAACATCCGGATTTTTCAAAAAACAAAAATTTAAAAAATAAAACTAAAATCCCAAACTAAAACATCGCACATCAAATTTTTAATCCCGCGACAACATTGAAAAGTTACTTTAGTTTCAGCATGCATGGATTGAATATGAAGATTTTTTGTTACTTTTTCACTCGTAAAACTATTATCACTTAAATCTGTCTTGACACAAAACTATCGAATTCTTAGACGGCCTTTTTGACAAATCAACTTATGATTTTTAAAATGCGTTTTTTTTTCTATGTAGAATTTTGGTTCTAGTTTTTTCAAAATATGCAGGATATTTTCTAACAGTCACCCATCTATCTTCTATCTATGTATATAAGAGCCTTGTCTGCAACGAAAACCAGACCCCTGATATTTTCGTGGTAAGAATCGCCCACATGATGTTATTTGCGGTTTGGTCACTAACAAGAATGACATTAGCTGGGGCTCGTTTATGTAAGAGTGAAAAGGGAACAAAGAGCGGAGGAGAGGATCCGGGAGTTTGAAATTTGATGTTGTTGATATTATTCCTACTGCAAACAGCCTCAGCGAGGGCCCCAGCTAATGTCAAAAAATCTTTATATGTGTGCGTGGTGGAATACTTCATTAAGCAAAGACCTAAACCAATTATACCGGATTGCATTCAAGCGAACACTACAGAACTCAAGACTGGGCATTGTATAAGGTTCGCATATATGCAGCAAAGAACGATACAACTAACGCCACACGCTATGTCCGAAAGCACTTTATTATTTAACTTTCATGCACCTCAGGTTTCTCTTCACAGGGTGTATTGGTCAAAACAATTAATTTAAAGAAGGTCTTAAAATATTCTATCTTGAGTTTTTCACAAAACTCAATTTTCAAGGTTATATAGGGGTTATCCCCTCTCAAGTGATCATATCCATTGTATCGACCACCTCCGATTTCAACCAAATTTGGTATAATTGCTCATTCCAATCCCACATTCAATTTCCCAATGTTTTGTACGGATTGATCAATCTCCCTCGCAGTGACGCTTCTCCATGTTTCTCAGATTTTCGAAAATACTCATTTTTCATTGCAAGATGTCAGAATGATGGCACATACACAAACTAACAATTGCCATCGTGGTCCGTGGAGAGCATACTAACCCTGTCCGTAGAGGTTTGACAGAATGCCCAGTCTTGAGTTCTTCGATTCAAGACAAGCATTAAGTAACGTAGTTGCATCTCATTGAATTACATAGCGTAGCGTACATCCGATTCCCTGTCAATTAGACGCGAAGCGACGTACGCAGGGTACAGCTAGTTTATTATATTTGTGTAGATCTTTTTGAGTTATATTTTTTTTTAAACACTATGTCGAGTTTTCAAATTAGATTAGATCTGAGCGACCAAGTTTCACTTGATTCTGAAGCTGTCAAATTGGCGTAAAATCCGTTAATAGACGAAGGAAATTCTAGCAGACGGTAATGAAATTATTGGTTTATCTGTGTTTCTGTGCAACCACAGAAACCACAGTCTTTTTTTAATGAATAATTTGAAATAAGAATTTCGACCTGCTCTTCACATTCATGTTAGCTTCACTTCACTTATATTTTTCTGTTTCATTGTCACGAGTGTAAACTAACTGAAATAATAATCCAACCTCACTCACAGTGAGGTGACTCACGGACCCTATTTTTACAGTCACCCTCTTCTTTATCTTACACTCAAAATAAATTTCACGTCGAAATCATAGGAAAAGTTATGTGAATATTTTCCATCCAGCTTTTCCTGTACTATTTACGTGATTTTCAGGTAGTTCGCACGCATACTAATGCGTTAACATGAAAATCAGATAGATGCTATTATTTTTTCCAATAACAGTAATCTGAAAATCACTTAACTGCCTGTAGAGAAATTTACTTGATTTTTCATGTGAAAAGGGCGTGTGGATTATTTTGAGTGTACAGCCCCCATTTGATTTGTAGTCACCCAAGTGATCAGGGTAAAAACTTGTAAAAAAGGATATGAGGCTTCGCGCGTACGCGAGTTTAGAGGACTCGAGAGTGCCCTCGAATCACGCACGTAACACATCATTCGCTCCAGCGTAGCTTTGATCAGCCGCGTCAGTTTGTCCGGAAACTCGTTCTCGTGCATTATCTGCCGTAGCTGGTTGCGCTCGACTATATCGTATGCTGCCCTGAAATCCACGAAAATATGTGTGGCCACGTTGTATTCCCGCCATTTCTGGAGAATTTGTCGGAGAAACAAAATTTGATTCATAGTAGCACGGGCCCCCCTTAAAGCCCTACGAGGTCATGATGCTGCCCTACGAAACCTCTCGCTATCGAGGATAGTTAGACGACGTAACATAATCTGGGAGAGCACCTTATTGGCGTAGTTGATCAGCGTAAAACCGCGGTAATCACAGCAATCTAGCTGATCGCCCTTCGCCCTTTTTGTAGATGGGACAAACCACACCTTTCATTTACTCCTCTGGTAGTTTACCCAAGTAACAATTTGAGTTTTATTACACTCTTATGATGGCAGTTAAGACCAAAATTGGTCTTGAAGACCACCATAAGAGTACAATAAAACTCACATTGTTGCTTGGGTATCCTCCTCCTAAACCTTTAAAATTATCCAGTGAAGTGCCGTTGCAGGCCATTTTTGTAGAGTTCTGCCGAGAGTTGGTCCTTTCCAGCAGCTCTATTATCCTTAAGCTAGCCGATTTCTCGCCGGATCTCTTCGAGGTCGGGAGCCGACAGGAGACGACGCTGTTATCGTTCATAAGTACCTAGGAGTACTTCCGTTATGTATCCTTCTGTTATATCGCCGTCTAGACGCTCATCGAAGAACTGCTTCCACTTGTAGACCACCTCGCACTCGTTTGTGGTCAGGTTTTTCACCTCGTCCCTATAGTGAACTGCTTCGGTGTATCCCTTACGAGATTGGTTCACCTTCTCATAGAACTTACGCGTCTCATTAGCCCGGAGTAGTTGTTCTAACTCTCCACGATCTCTATCCTCATTCTGGCGCTTTTTCCTCCTAAGGCTAGTGGTCAACTCATTCTGCGGTCGTCAATATTTTGCCAAATTCTCTCTTGTGGATATGCTTAGATAGTTTATCCAAGCTCTTTTTTTCTTCTCCATCGCTTGTTGGCATTGCCCGTCAAACCAATTCGAGGTTACTTCACCTGGCATCGCGATTGTAGTCTTATTGACAACCAACCGTCTCCTCGTCTTCGAGGGTCGAGCACCTAGCTCCACAGAGAAAGGTAGAGCTTCATCTAATACGCGCGCGTAGTTTTCGACAACTCGCGGGTTGTCTAATTGCCGAATTTTTAACCGAAGTGGCCTACTTTGTCCGTCGATAATTTTGACCGCACATGTACTGCTACTTAATGGTCCGTAGGAAGGGTACGTTGGCGATGTTCGAGAAAAACTGACCATTGATGATAATTTGATTACTCATTTTCTTCCCTACGCTTCGTAATTGAATGGTAAAGTAGTAAATTTCACTTTCAATATGATTCTGTTCCATCTCATGACACAAATTCTCTTCAGGAGTGGTGTCAGACGAACTTACCACATTTCACATGCCCCAAAGAATGGCCTTCAGTATCATCACGATCTTACTTTGCATGGGACAATGTGCTTAATAAGCTTGCCACTAGTAAAACAATAAATTTAGATGTGTTCAGAGTAAACTTACACAAAACCTGAATCCTCAGTCGATCAGATTTTGTTGAGATTTTAGTTGGATAATCGAGGGATAAATACATACCTACAATTTCTATTTTATATGTGAGAATTGATTGATGGCGATAGATAGGTGAGTGATAATTAAATTACAGGCCTTCTTAGATTCGGTTAACAATTAGCACGATTATTCTTTGTGACCAAATACACAGTGAAGTCTCTTTTTACGCGGTTTGTTTTTTGAAGATGATTCAAAAACCGTGCAATTTCAATCATATTTTTTGTTTCGGACCAAAAGCAATCGGATATTAATTTTTCAAAAACTCTCAATTTTTAGTTTCTATACGAAAACGTTTAAAAGTACACTTTGGCCATTTGATATCATCATATAATCAAACGAGATCCAACCAAGCATCGCAGCACTTTTTTTCGCAAGTGCATGAAAATGTTGTCAGCAATTCAGCAAAAATATAATTGAAAAAGTTTTTTACAAAATTTTCCGTCGTGGTGGAACGAATTTCGTTCGACAAGCTGATCCGTTGGAATACAGAGTAAGGTTGATTATCAACACGACGGGTTGCGATTTATTCACAAAAAATATCTGGGACTAATGTTACATGAAATTTCAAATGGCTCGAGCATTGATCGTGATACGCGCTCACTGCTTTTAAGTTGAGTTGAAGCTTCACTATCCCCGGGGAATGAACCTTTTTACATAGAAGAAACAGATTCAAAAAAATGTTTTTGATTTTTTTCACTGTCGCATAATTTTTCTTGCCTTATTAAATACTATAAATTTCTCCAATCGTTAGCAAATGTTGCTTTTCTTCGTTTATGACATAAAGATGAGAACAGCAGGATCGAAATTATGTTGCAGTTACATTTCAATGTTTTAATGATAATGTCTAAAACAGAAATAAAAAGTAAAAATTAAACAAAAACTGGAATTTTCGAAACGAAAGAAAAACAAAACTTCCTGAAATGATGCTGAAACAGCTGTAGCGTACACTGTCATAGTATATTTTATGTTCTTTTTTTTAAAGCCAAAACAAAACTATTCGTCTCCTCTTTTTTTATGAAACTAGGCGCTTTCGTCATTTCTAGCTAGACTAATAAATGGTGTAATTCTATAAAGTTATTCGACACTGATTGTATTGAATCCTTTCCATGCTGTGGTCTTGCAAACTTAAACAAAAATTTTAAACACTACCAACGCGTGCTCGTCACCACAGAAATAATAATGACTCTTACAAACGAAAAACGAAAATATCAATGCTACTCATAAAAAGAGGAAATGAAGAATAAATTAGAAACAATACCGCGTAAAATATACGAAACAAATATACCTACTATATTTGACTGTCTACCTATCAGTTTTGCTTTATTTACCTCTTTCCATGACTGCGATTCCGCTCTAAACTCTTTCGCTACTTAGAAGACGGAAAAATTGAGCTAACATCAATTAAAACTAACAAATAAGTTGTCTTAAATTATATTCAAATGAATAAAAATCTGCAATTGCTAACAGCAATAATAGTGTACAACGAACAAATATGTATAAAGTTCTCGTGTGATGATATTTCGTTTCTTCGCTTCTTCTTCGCGTTACAATTGTTACAATTATGATGATACTTAATAGTAGCAGTGTTGTAGTTGTAGTAGTTATAGTATAGTAGTATTTGCTCATAAATATCTTAAAATGCTGCTATTTACAGGATTCGATACTTTTTGCATACTTGATGTGGGTAACGGAACCAGCCAACGCAACGGCACTTCTTGATAAGCCAAGTGGCCGCGCATTCGGTCTTTTATCTTTACTTTGCGAACACTCTCACTCACGAACTTTAAACAAAGTGGTCAAAAATATTTACTCACTTTTTGGCGTTTTTTTCAAACTTGATTAGCGGTTTTACCTAACGAGTATCATCCGTAAGCACTGTCGCCATCGTCCTGCCCCTAGCTCATTCGGAACTGATAATGGAATAGAGAATGGAAACGAGAAAATACGATAATCATTGTACCTATCAGTAATAAACGACTATTTGGCCATGCTATGTACATTGAAGTTTTTTTTATTTAATTTCCGACTTGTGCTAAGGTGCCACCCCCTTATTCAAAGCAACTAGCGAGAACTGATAAATAAAGTGTAAAAATAATTAAAAGTTGAAAAGCATTCTCGGTTTCTGTGCAAGTAATGCAAAATAAATCATCACAGAAATTTTGATATCTAACTTAATAACATAAAATTTGGATGTGTTGTTATTGGAAGTAAACAATCTACCGGTGATAAATAGAACCCTAACAGACTAAAATCTAGGTGCGTCAGGAATTTTGCTTGCTTGCTTACTCCGAAGCATACACGCGGATAGGCGGAAGTGAAGGAGTGAATATTGATTGGTTCTAATATACTAAATTGGAGATGATGCGGTACCCTTTGGGATCCTGTGTGTCTCCCACCACGTCGCTCGTGAGCCAGGGATGATCCAGGATGTCCTCACTGGAGAACCGCAGTTCCGGATCGGACTGTAGCATATTGATTATCAGATCTCGTACACTGTCGCCGATATTGTTCCAGTATGGCGCAGGGAAGTCGAAGAAACCGTTCAAAATAGCATCGAACAGCTGCTCTTGCTGATTGTCAGGCGAAACAAACGGCGGAAAGCCGCAGAGTAAAATGTACAGGATAATACCGGCTGCCCATACATCAATCTGCCAATGTGAAAACGTGACTGGTTTTAAAACTGCTCGTATTTTAATTGTCGGGTTTTGAACCTACCTTCACACCGTAACCGGTTTCCATGAGGATTTCGGGTGCCACATAGGTAGGTGTCCCGCATACCGATAACAATGGTTCGGTAACTTCACAGGCCAGTCCAAAATCACCCAGCTTCAGCAACATAACATTACCATCTCGGTCCAACTCAACCTGTCAATATTGATAGAAATATTATTCTATGCTGCAGTGAAGTTTCTTCAGTAATGGCAATCACTTACCAGCAGGTTTTCTGGCTTGATGTCACGATGCACGATACTGAGCGCATGCATATAGGACATTGCCGAGGCCAAATGTCGCATCATGATTTTGGATTGATTTTCGGAAAACCTTGTTACCCTCGTTATAGCGTCAAACAGATCGCCACCCCGGACCAACTCCAGCACCAGATACATGTTGTTCATCGTTTCAATGTCCTGTATCAGCTGTATGATGCACGGGTGGTTCAGTTTCTTCATGACGCGAATCTCCGCCGCCAGGTAGTGACCCTGAATCGGAATGCAAGAATAGTATAATTCATTATTGGTGTGCAGCCGGCTGGCGCAATTCACGGTGATACCCTACCTTCCCGGAACATTTCGATTTGTCGATGATTTTGAGCGCGTAATCCGCGTTCGTTGATTTGTCCTTTAGTTTCAACACTACCGCAAAGTTGCCATCACCTGTTCAGATGCAAGACAATAAGTAAACGACTTTTATTTACTAAATGATCGAATGAACCTCACCAATAATTGATCCCAAAGTGTACTTGCTCTGCAACTCGAGTGGCAGAGAATCTGGCGAAATCACCCCATTCAGCACGGTTTCATCCACGCACACGAACGTATCGTTGTGGCTCTTTATGGGCATCTTGGGCTTCGGTCCCGTACGGGTAGTGTTGCTTCGCAGTGTCTTTTTGTTGGCCTGAATGGTCTTTCGCTCGTCCGGTTCCAGTTCGAAATCATCGTTCCCGACGCGTTCGTTACCGTAGGCAAAAAACACATCCTCCTCGCCGAAGAAATCCGCCAGCTTCAGAACCGGCGACCCCGACACGGTGAACACTTTCCGCACGCAACCGGTGTCCAGTTTGACGCATTGCGTGATTGCCGTCAGCACATGCTCGTACGTGGGACTGTTACGCTTGTTCAGCAGCAACCGGAGAATCTGGGCGATTAAAAAAAACAAGAAACGGCATTGCAACAAAATAGTTTGTTTATTTTCCGTAATGGAATTAAACCATGCTCGAAATAAATACCTTGCGGGGCTTCACACCGTTTCTTATTAGGGTTACAATCCTGGGATGGACTACGGAGCTGATTTCTTTAAGAGGCGTTGTACCATTGGAGCCATTTTTGATTGGCGATATTGGACGTATTAGTCTGAAATGTTTGAGCAGAACTTTAGAATGGAAACTCATCGTTTCATGCTGCTGCTGATTGACCTACCTAGACAGTCTATTTGTATTTTTATTAGCTGTGTTGGTTGTGTTGTATTCTATTTTCTTGAAACCTTCATTATTACAGGAACATACATAGCTTTTACCATCTTCGAGGTCTTCAAGCTTTTCGACTTTCTTACCATCCAGCGTATATATCGTCCGGATGGCACCTGTTAGTGTTACACTATCTTCTAACAGTCTCGTTAGGTCCTCTGTTAAGCTATCGAATGACCTGTAGATGAATAGAAAGTGTTTATTAACCTTTTTAAAGAACTTTTAATGTTCAACCAACCTATATCTCTCCCCCGACACCGGTATGGTGCTGCCGCAGTAGAATCTGTCGCCGTTCCGAAAAAACCGTACCCGTTTGGCCTTTTTAGCCGGCGTCCGACTGCTTGAGATCCGTTTTTTAAGTGTGCTGGACTTGTTGTGTGTACCGCTGATTTCCAGATCGATCAGTTCCTTCTCCAGCTCCGAGTTGGAACTTGTCCGGCTGTTGCTCCGACTCAACGTCGAAGCGGTGTGGTTGCTCACCTCCATTCTACTTCCAGTGCTGTGCGGTTGCTGTCCAAGCTGGTCGTTTTATTCACTTTTACCAATTCGGCACCGTCGTTTTGCTCCCTCGTCGCTGTGAACCCGGAAAACCATGGAGCCACGGCGCCGGTTACTGCATGGCAATAAAAGATCAAATAGGAAAATAAATCGTAATGTTAATAGTGTAATTTAGAGCACTAGTTTAACAACATTTGTCGCATCCATATGGCACTACCCTGTTCATCAAAGGTGTCACTTTTGTCATAACTCTTCATACACGAGGAGGTGTCAACACTATAATTTTCATTTTTCATAACCTTGGCTTGATTGAGGTGGTTCGGTGAGATCATTACCATTACCCAAACTTTTACTTTCACTTCAGCGGAACAAACCCTTTAATAACCGCCGTACGGGTGCACATAACAACAATCGGAAGCAGGCAAATGGTAATTGTACTCAACTCACTCTTACTTAAGTGGAAAGCAGAGCAACACACACGCAAAAAAAAACAAGTTGAAAACAAGTTACGGAAAAATAGGATTTTGAAAAGAATCATCGAAGTGGAAAGATGTTAATTATTTTTGGTTAGTGAAGTCGCACTCTAATTGTTGCTGCTGCTACTACTGCTGCTGGATAATAAATTTGAGTTCAAATTTCGCGCACCAATGCTAAAAGACCGGTCCAGTTTGCTTTCAGACTGTTGCGAATTAACTGTAAATCTTTTCATTACAGTTACGTAAGATGGGTTAACATACGGTACAGTTGCGTTGCACCCAACGTGGTTCAGTTAAATGAAATGAAAATTACAAAGGTTTCGGAAGGTTGAAGGCCAATTTATACGTTTCAGACAACTATCTGAGATCGGTCACAAAACTGATGTTGTTGTACCTCTAATAACATTTAGAAGGTTTTTGATACTTTATAAAATAAAACTTCTACTATTGATGCAATAACTGGGACTTATCGACTTCTACTTAACTTTATATCTGTTTGCCACGCGGTACGATCCACAAGCTAGTCGTCGTAGGTTCGTCTTTCAACGACTGTACTTCACTGGATAATTTCTAGGATTTGGGAGGAGGAGCAACTACAAGAGTGGATGGATGGTGTGGTCTATCCCATCTACAAAAAGAGCGATTGGTTGGATTGCATTACACTGGTCAACGTCGCCTACAATGTGCTCTCCCACATTTTATTACGTTGTCTATCCTTAATAACAAGAGAATTCGCAGGGCAGTATCAGGCGGGCTTGATGGGGGCTCGTGCTACTACAGATCAAATTTTTTTTCCGGCAATTCCTCCAGAAATGGTAGAAGTGCAACGTACCCAGGCATCATATTTTCGTGGATTTCAGGGCAGCATATGATAGAGTCAAGCGCGAAAAGCTATAATAATAATATCCAAGAATAGTTTTCTGGACAACTAACGGGGCTGATCAGCTTCTCTGGAGCGAGTGAAGCGCTACGTGCGTGTTTAGAGGGCACCCAGCTAGCACCAACTCGTATATCAATGTACGAAAACTATCGTAAATATCTCCTAACAAGCTCGAAATCGTAACTAAAGCTGGATAAAGTGGGATCAAGTTGATTTTTTGTCGTATATAATGATAATGACTGACATGCATACGATTTTCATCACAAAATCGAAGAGTAGTACAGAGCGACTCGCGCTTAATCGGATATTATCGTATATAAATACTTATATAGTCGTAACGCTCAAAATTATTCGTAATCACGTATATCGCCTCCAAAATAGTACGGATATGCCAATTTTGCGCATGAAATACGATGTATTTAGCATGTATATCTGTACGTAATGCTGATTTTTACCTTTTTTATACATATGAAAATGCTAGCTGGGCAATCTCGAGTCCTTTCGAATCGCGCAGAGGGCTGCGGCAAGGGAATGAACTATCCTGAATATTATTCAACATTGCTATTCAAGGTCTGACTCGGTGAGTGGGCATCGAAACGAAATGAACGATCTTCAGCAAGAGTAGTCAACTCCTAGTCTTCGCAGACAAGCTCGACATCATAAAACCTTAGGACGGCAGAGGCAATCTACGCCAGAGTAAAAACTGCTACAGTCAGAAGGATCGTTACACTAGCCCCTTAATTGTCCTGGACCAACCAGCTGTGAAATCTGTCGATAGAGAAGGGTAATGTCTAAAGACTAGATATCGATACATATTTAGTAGGAGGAAATTTGGCTCACAATAATAAGTGTTTAAATAGTGAGTATTTTTCATACAAAAGTTTAGCATCGCTTGCTTTCGTGCCTCGTTTGTTGCAAAAATTCTTGAAAACAACCTTTTCCGTAATTGAGAGGATTGCACAGTTGCAAACTCGCACCATCAATTTTGAACAATTAATTATTGAGCTTGTAAAGTAACGACGGGCGATCTATAAAATAGCTAATCACATGCTAATGCTTAATTAAATTTTCAGATAAGCTTATGCGATTGACCAGAACTACTATGGATCCAGTAATGTGTTTCATGCGCATCTCGAGGACACTCTCGAGTTACTTTGCGACGCAGTGAGAGTTGAGACAAAGCAGCTTATTTTGCAGTCCATTCACCACCGCTCTTGAGGGGGCCGAACCGAAAAGCGGGCATCGTAACAAGAGACGCGATATTTAACAAAGGTGGCCAACTCTTGGGCTTCACAGATGACTTTGATAACACAACCAGGAACTTTGGATGCAACCTGAGGCCAGACTGAAAACGAAAGCTAGAAGGATTGGGCTAAAAATAAATGCGCTGAAGACCAAATACATGAAAGGAGGAAGTGCAAAGGAGATAAGGGCGCGTTTCCAACGGACGGCTATCGTTAACAGCGATGAACGAGAAGATCGTGTATTTGGGGTCACTGGTGACCGCAGACAACAAAACTAGTAAGGAGGTACAACAGTGCATTCAAGCAGGAAATCAGGCCTACTGATAGTATACAAAGCTCTTTTAAACGGCTAGTATTTTATGGATTTGAATCACTGGTCACTGCCTTCGCAAACCTTGTTCAACAGGCCTTATCTTAGAACGGCAAGCCATTTAAGTAAGTGCCTTAGCAAACATCATCTCATGATGATAGGCAAGCTCGATGAGGAGATTTGCCGCTTCTGTAATCATGAGAGTTAGACCTAGGAACTGCGAATGCCGAGCATTGGTACAATACAGACTGCGTATCCTAGGGAAGGGAATCCTAGAACGTTCCGACATGTGGAATAAAAATTCCATTGAAGGACTTGACTTCATACGCAGTACCAGTGCAGTACCGATTTGGGATGCACGTGCAATCTGACACGGCCATCAACTCGCCAATAGTGATGAGCCACGAGGAGTATTCACTTAAATTAAGATAAAGTATAACACAATAGATCCCCAATAAAGGTCGCAGTGGTTCGTCTCCTGTATAGAAAAAAATGAACTTGAAGGTGTAATGCTGCTCACGAAGGACATACGCTACGCGTCCTTGTCGTGTCCAAGCGCTGCGGACGTTCTTTGGCGGCGCACAAACTGAAGCAGAGTGTGGCGGAGGTGTATAAATCAATAGCTACAGGCACTGTTTGGAGAGAGTCCCATCGTATATCTGAGAAAGTTGGTAGACTACGATGTGTAGCACAAGTCGCAAGGATGCCGGCCGACAGTGCGGCGAAAATAGATGCCTAACGTGCGAAATGGCAGGTTGAAGGCGATATGCGATTTCTGAGACGACTAGAAAATTGGCGACGAGTGGCCCAAGATCGTGTGACTTGAATGGACGATCCATTTCAGCTCTATCCTTGTGACGACGATGACAACGACGGCGTGCGTTTTCATATATCGATATGTCTTTATATTATGAAAATACTGTATATTAAAAAGAACCGTTCTTAAAATAATTTCAATTATTCATCAGAAGTAGCAGCATCACTATTTCACAAAATCGCCAGTTATTACCAAACACATTAATCTAGACTTCTTATCGATGAGTTCTTATCGACGTTTTGCAAGAAAATCATTTTCCATTTTCCTATGAGACACATTCCAGCGTTACGGGACACTATTCCTACTCCGCAAATCAGTTCCTATTGAACCAAATCCCTGACATACAACTGGAGAAATAAAGTCCCCTTTAGTCACCAAATTTGCAAGCTCTTCAAAAAAATTGGTGAAGCAAGCCAGTTAAGCCAATTTGCACAGTAAAAATGGTTGCTAATTGTGTCCC
Organism: Sabethes cyaneus; assembly: GCF_943734655.1. Taxonomy (NCBI): domain Eukaryota; kingdom Metazoa; phylum Arthropoda; class Insecta; order Diptera; family Culicidae; genus Sabethes; species Sabethes cyaneus. The sequence continues at coordinate 215,217,364 of NC_071355.1, read as the reverse complement.
GTAACGATGGAATGTGTCATGAATTGAAAAATGTTTTGGCGAATAATATCATATCACTTAACACTCGAACAAAACACCAGAAAAAGACAGCCATGTTGTTTATGTACATTGCAATGCAAAACAGCTATCGAACCTCACCGTTTCAATGGATTAATCAACGTTTGTTGTTTTTTTCCGGAACGTAAATGAAGATGTTTTACTAATTGTTTACTAATATGCACGACGACTACACTACCGTTGCAAAGAACTAACTGGCCAATACTATTCATGCTTTCTGGAAAATATTTTATTTAACCAATGATGCGTTGCCTATAATCTGTAATCTTTCGAGGACGACACAATTATCACTGTAGCATGACAAATTTTGTTTACAAACTATTAGAAGACTGATTAAATTTGTTATTGATGGGAAAATGCGCCGGATGTTAGATTTCGCTAAATGCTAGAAAGGGCAAGGACGTTGTAGTTTCAAATCAGACGTACATCTCGATGTTGTTCTATTCTTATTCATCTATTTGGCTTTGTTTATAAAAAGCGAGTAAAATTTATGACTTTCTCAAACAGGCTGCTTTTACAGCCTTTTACAACTATGTTTCTTAACACTCGACAAGAAACCGTCTACTACGAACAAATAAGTTAGGAGCTACCACGACATTTTACAAAAAAGATTTGATCTGGATTATGAGGACCTCTTAAAATAGGTCAATGATTCGAAGAATAGGATATTAAAACAAATTGCGAAAAGTTTTACAAGTTCCAACATTTTTCAAATAACGCTTTGGTAACGGAGGTAAAAAGTCCCCAATTTCACAGCCTCCGGACAGAGGAACCGTTTATTTTAGAGTGAACATTTTTACGAAGATAAGGAAAAGTTTATATACCTAGAGTTAATAGCTACAAGAAGACAACAGAAAACAAATTCTACTTGATGTGTCACAGACTGAACGGGGCGATAACGAACTGCGTTCGTTAGGGGGAATATCTCCGCTTCCTTGCGTTTTGCGCCCTTGAATGCAAATGTCTTATCTAGGAATTTGTCTCACACTGCGGAATCATCTCTTTTTCAGCGCTCATTCCGATCGTAAAATAAACAATGTATAATAGTCGACCACTAGGTGGGTTCAAAAATTGGTAGGTTTAATTTGGATGCCGGATTGCCGTTAGTTTTATGAAATGTTTCTTTACCTTCAATGATGTATCTATAATGATTTTCAACAATATAAAGTCAATAGTCAATAATTCTTTTCGCGGTATTTACTTGTCTATGAAAGAATCATGTCAGGCTCGAACAAAGATGCAGTGGCAATTTCTAAACATATGGAGTGTGGGGACAAGATGAACTTGTTCTATATACACTTTGATTCTACAATCTTGATCGAAACTATTCTGATCAGAATAATTATTCCTAATTCCAAGCTCAAAGCATACAGTTTAATCAGGATTCGTTATAAAGAATCTAAACAATGTAAACAAACCGAGTTTATTTTCCTGTTTTATCCAACAAACCGGAGTACCGTTTAATCGTGTGCTTTACAAATTATTATGAACATTTTACGATGATTTTGTACGCAATTGAATACCAGGTTTGAGTTGAGAAGAATTTGTCTTCCACTAAATTGTACTGCTATAACATATTAACTTTTATAGCAGTAGAAACTAATTAATTTTTTTCTTTTTTCCACATATTATAATAGTGCGTTTCATAACTCTTCGACCCCGATCATAACATGTTTGTTGCTGTTATTGCCTTTGCCGGTTATCTTTAATATGTGCGATTCAAGATTGACATTTTGCGTTGAGAGTAGAAAACATTATTTAAGTTAAAGTTGTTGTTGTTGTTGATTTTATTATAGAGTGGTATAACCGACGGGGTATTCACCACTGGTATAAGTTAATGTTCATTTAATTATAAGACCATCATTAACATACAAAAATAACACCAGTTTAGGACGAGGTTCTATAGGCTTTTTGAATTTTTTTTTGCAGTTTTGAACTAGGGCATTGGATGGTATTTTCGGCATGCTTCTAATTATTAGGCATACCCTGTTTTCGTGTTACGTAGTTATACCTGAAGAACCAATATATCACCAAGGAACAAATATGCAATCATAGTAGTGTATATTGGTATAAATTTGTGGTGATTTTCCTCCTAGCATGCGGAGTATCACAGGATAGGCCCCAAAATAGAAACAGGCTGAAAAACTAGTGCTGCAACCCTACATGTGGAAGGACAGTCTAGTCTAGAAATAGAAAACATAGGGTAAAGAACTAATTTTAAGCAGTCTAAGCGGGTCACTGATTGTTTTACCTTATTACAAGCGATGGGTTGACTAAGTGGGGGATATAAGCATACCAATCTTCTTGCTATCTTTAGTTCTTCAAGCTGTTACCATTGGAAGACACTATTGTTGAGCTAAACTTTTGATTTTTCGCTTTAAAAGTTGGAGCGGTGGAACTAATTTTGAACAGTCCGAACCCATTTTCATCCGCAAGGTGCTTTTTTAAGCAATCCTGAAATCTGAATTTTTTTACGTCCCCTTAAAAAATCCCTCGAACTTTTCCCCCTATTCAGTAAGTTCGCGTTCCTATCCGCGACCTACTAATCGGCATCTCATGCGTAATCGGCATAGCGTATCGGCATAGATGCGTAAAATGCCATCTGTCTAAATTATTTATCGGGGCATACACTCACCGCACCATTCGGCAACCGGTATTCGTCGTCACTTTCATTCTCTAGAGTTCTTATGGGAAACTGCGAATTGGACCTCTCACTCGCTGTTCATAAGGATGGTGGGAGAACAAAAGAGGCAAACATAGCAGAGCGCACGGTCTAACTTTAGAACAGTGTTGTCAAAGCAAATAACATTGAAACACATCGTTGCTTTATTAAATCACTGAGAAAATCTTCGAAAATTATTGAAAAAGCTGTCTTTAGTGTTGTTTTTAATAAAGAAAAATTAATTATGAACCTACATTTCTCTTGAAAGTATTGAACCACGTTTTCACCATAGGAGGTTTCAGTTAATTTCAAACTTAAAATTCTTATTTCCAGAACCGAAACAGTGTCTTGGCAACACGATAGTTCATCAGTTGTGCTGCAGCTGCTGCTGGTGGTGAACAGGTTCCGTCAATTCAGAATTTGTTTTCAGTTTTGTTAGAAAATAATAAAACTTTTGGCTAGTGACAAAGCCTTAGATAATAGAAAAAAAGAGAGTGAATAATATGGTATGTGACAATTGAGTGCTTGACTTTCAGAGTGGTTGTAATCAGTGCTGAAAATTTGATAAATTCGTTAGTAGCGAGGTGGCGATTGCTGAAGAGCAGCTGAAAAATGTACGTTTTTGGATAACAATTTTTAATTCATCATATTTCTTGTCGGAAACCCAGTAAATTGTGTTTGTGTGAATCAAATGTATGGTTAAGTGATTTGTGAAGATGATCCTATCAAAAGATTTTGAAAATATGAATAAAAAAGTGCATTTTCGGATTATTTATGTTCAACTGATTAAAATAGGTAACACTGCTTAACTCGTTCCTTACCCTATAATATGATTCTATTGACTGGTCAATTTTAGTTATGTTTTCATTATAAGCGAATGCTATAAAGTTCATATATGAACGATTATACCTCAGTCATTTCTTGATGGATTGACCAAATTGTTGTATAATAGGACCAGAATTATTTTTACGAACTGATTCTGATGGAAGAAAAGATTGCATTGCAATTGCTGACAAAGCGAAAACCAATTATAAGTGAGAAGGACTAAGTTCTCTATTCATTTTCTCTGTGAAGTCTCACCTTCCCAAACACAGACGACACATACATGTACGAACTATCTAACTGTGAAATAATCTTTGTACATGGAATAATATACAAGAGAGGAACCGGCTTGGCATGCTTTTTTCGCTTCGATTTTGCTTTTTTAATTACTGTACCTCAGCCAAGCAGAATTTAAAATTGGTGTATGGGGCATTTGTAGAGCTAGTAATTGTCTACAATATCGCTGAAAAAGGTAAAGTTTTATTTTTAATATTTACGCCGCTGTAGAGCTGCAATGCTGTTGATAGCAAATAGAACGCTGTTTTTGCTACCAACAGGGTAGCAGCCTTATAGCGCCATAAATACAAAAGGCACAGCAATGCTTACTTCAGCAATATTGTAGATAATAACTAAATCTACAAGTGCCCCTAACACCATTTTTTTCAAATTCTGCTTGGCTGTGGCAATCAAAAAAGCAAAATCGAAGCGAAGAGAGGAGACGAAACAAGTCTGACTCGTTATTATTCTTTCGATGCCATGGAGTTACAGTTCAGCGATAAGGAAGCAAACAGGACAGAACAATAAACAACAGTATTGGATAGCATCAAAATAACGAGAAGTATCGCTTACGGTAGTGCGTGTGATGATATACTTTACTTTTCGTTACTTTTCTTATGACACGGTGTCTTGAGTGTAAATTAATTTTTGTGTTTTGAAGGTTGTAGCTCAAGAGTAAGGCAACATACAGAACTAGACCTAATCGGACAGGATGAAATAGGATTAGATAGCTTCAAAAAATGGCGTATTGCCACTAATATTGGAATGTTCTTTTGAAACCTTTTCAATAGTTGCGCAATTGAATGAACAAATATGCAAGTGGTATCACAATGATCGGGACAGGCCAAATTTCGATAAATTTCAAATGATCTTCTATAACTTCTATAAAGAGACATGTTTAAAATAATTCGTTGCGTTCGACGGAAAAAAATCTCTAGCTTTTTGAATTATTTGGAGATTTGTGGTGACCAGAGGGCACCAGAGCTGTTCCGGACTATTGAAAGGTATGTCAAAAACTGATTTTTTTTGTTAGATTATAGTCACTTTAACAGCCTAATGACCTAATCATTCGTGACTTCTGCGGGGTTGGGATTTGAATCCGGGTCCTCGGCATAAGAGGCGTGAATGCTAACCATTACACCGGGACTGACCCCAATTGATTTTTTTCATCCATGGTATTGTTTCCAAGTATGAAAATTCAATTAAATTAATGTTTTTTTGCAGTCGATTGCAGTCGATTGGTAAAAACAGAAACGGAAATATGTTGTAAAATAACCAAGGCATGGCCATTTCCATCTAATCAATGCTAGTAATGTCTGGCTGTTTTGGAAATATTAACCTTCAAGATTTGGAAACCTCCTAAAGTCTTTATAGCATGACATCTATATTGGTATAGTTTCGGTAATGTCCCAAAATGACCAGAAAGAACTGATTTCACAGAAATAGTTATATCTCGGAAATGGTTATATCTCGAGCTTGAGTATCGTTAATATTTTGCCTGTCCTGACTCGCTTTGTCAACCGTCTGTAGAAGGAGGCAGATTTCGATTTGGCACTGGCAAATGTACTCGTTTTTGTTAACACAGGATAGCTCAAATCTAATAAATAATTGAGTTAACATCGACGATCTCTGCCTATTGGATATTTCTTTTATGCAAAAAAATAAATTTTTAAATTTCGATTTCTTAGTTAAGGACCAGTAAAATGCACTCAAAAAATGGCTGAAATAGTTCAAATAAAATAAGATCTATATCTCAATAAAGGGTGTCCCACATCAAATTACAGACAATAAAATATAACCCATTAGCAAGCTTTTGGCATATTTATTTCAATCAATTTCAATATTATACCGAATTTGGCCGCAACGAACCAGTTACATCGTGTGTCAGAGTGTTTAGCTGTGTTGAGGAGCATTTCCAATTTGGCGAATCACTGAGTAAATTTAAGCGGTTGGTGAGAACAAATTTATTATAGATATTAGAGTAAGTTCATTTAGACGTATAAGTCAGATGAAGTGTAAAACAAACAAATAAACAAAATAAACAAATAAACAAAATAAACAAAATATTATAACCGTATGCTCGCGCCTTACGCTTAACTCCACTCAAAGCTTCTTCTGTATGGAAACCCAGTTTTGTTCATGTCTTCCTCAGATTCGACCTCCTTGGGATGTTTCCGTATTGCCTGCTTCATAATAGCCCAGTATTTTTCGATGGGTCTTAGATGCGGTGCGTTGGGGGTTTATGTCCTTGAGTACCATTCCAGGAAATTCTTTGAATAGTGGCACGAAGCTAGAACCAGCCAGAAGATCGTGGGGCCCCTTGTGTTGCTTCAACAGAGGAAGCAGACGCTTCTGTAGACACTCCTTGAGGTAGATCTGCCCGTTTATAGTTCCGGTAGTCACGAACGGAGCACTCCGTTTGCGACATGAGCAGATCGCTTGCTAAAGCATGTATTTTTTGGCAAATTTTGAAAGTTTCTGCATCTCCTCTTCCTCCGGAATATCAAGCTTGTGCTGGGCGGTGAAGTACAGTAGCCCCGAAAGCTGCCGGAAGCTAGCCTTGACGTAAGTTTCATCATCCATGACGAGAGATAGTTGAGGATTTTCCAGGTGTTTGCCCAAAATAAATTTTCTGGTGACGCCATTTTTTCCAATTTTCGAAAAACTGACCGCGATAAAAATACAGTGTAAACAATACACTCTAAACTACTTTTACCCAAATTTTCAAGACAAAATACCCAACGGGTAATTTTCTACAGCGCTTTTTCCGTGGTGCAATTTGATGTGGGACACCCTTTATTACTTTACATAATAACGGGCCCTACCTTTTCAAGAAATTCACTCAAGCACAATCCAAAATGGTTTACTCAAAAGCTTTACAACCTATGCATGATTAACTTTTTTCCAATTACAACCTGGTTCAGGGGAGAATCACAACTCTTACTGCAGACCCTGAGTTTTCCCATTAACTGAATTAGGAATACCATGTGCTATGCTGCCTGCTGCAATTAAAAAGCGTCCAATTGAACAAACAATTTGATCGTTAGATAAACCTCATGCCACTTAAGCCCCACAACCCGTGTGAAATCACGTGTATCTACTCCCATTTCTGATATAAATACAGTTAGACGTATGCTTTAAAACTCGGAACGGTATCATACTGAAATTCGCACGGCTGAAAAAGGAAAAACGCAAAGCAAATGGTCATTTTGGATGATGAACCAGTGACACGCTAGATCGCATCTTATGGGAACCGAGGAATTATCCGTCGTCTCCGAAGGCACAGCTTTGAAATTTGTTTTTAAACTATTATTGCTGCGATAAAAGTATCTTCATGATTCCAAAATTGAACACAACACAAAATTAATTTTATATGAAAATTTAAATTGTGGTCTGTTTCCAATATGTTAATGGAAGAAAGAAATTATATATTCCTTCTACAGGAGAGGCAGCAACCTAGATTGCGAAAATAATAGAGCAATTACACTCCTAAATACAATGAACACAGAAGAATTTTTCATCAGTACCACATCACATTTAAGATTTGTTTCAATATTACTTGCAGGTATTTTCAATTTTCAATCATTTGACACAAGCTTTTACAAAGAAATATTTAGTTGAAAACCAACATAAATTAATATTCTAACTAACAAACATTAATCTAATGACAACCAATTACTAGTAGTACCCGTCCCTCAGTCAAATTAAATAACAATCATCTGAACGCCAAGGATGGTTAGCAATCACGCAATGGTTCCATCTCGATCTGTGCAGGAACCATAACAGTCAATCTAGCCTGCACCGGCACCGGATACCTGTGCCCACATGGATAAACAGCTTCGAGCCAAAGAGCATCACAGTTCGCGTTTCTCGAAAAGAAACAAACGTTCGTATATATACAATAAGGAAACCGTCATGCGGTAAATCAACACGCTGTTGGTTTCCGCTATGCAATTATTACCGATACGAAAGAAAAGCCACTACTACCTACTGGTTGATATCTAACCGACCGTGTGCGTGAAAGCAAATCCGATCAGCATTATTTATCTCGATCTCGGCGCGCGGCGGACCAACTGGCCCGGCCCGGTTCGGACCGGCCGCGTGAGCGAGCGGCTTTTGACCAATAGTTTTCTTTATCACCTCGGCAATAATATAGCGATTATTATTGTGCAACCTGAACAATAACATTAATATTAACTTTGCTTTATGTAAGAAACAATTTACCAGCACGTCATTAATTTAAGTTTGAATGAATAAAGAAAAGTCATTCAAAAGAAAGTTGAATTTGCTTCGGAACGAACGAGCTGCTGCTGCACTATATTTGAGCATAATGGAAAGAATGCGCTTTGGAAAACCTACCTACATCCAACTGGGTATTGTTGATGAATTCCAGTGTGAAACATAGAGATCATAAAACGGAAGACAGTGGAACTGGTTAACCCACAAACGAGATTTTTGCATGTTGACTCCGACTGAGTTTTAGCTTGTAACTGGTGTGTTGCTCCCAATTCGCTTCGCGCACTTTTCTCTGTACTGTTAAACACAGGACCGGTGCGTTGTTTACTGTTGATTTCATTTTGTTTTCCATCATTAGGCAATGGAAAGTGAGATTTTGCCATCATTATGGTTGTTATGCACCAATGTAATGAATCAATGATTCATAGCGCTGGACATGTATGTATGCCAGATGGAAAGCCGTAACTAACTGTTAAGTACCTTACCGCACCCGGCTTTAGTGTTTTCTGTTTTGAAAAGGTGTGTCTTAAGCACCTGTTCGTTGGTATCAAATCGCCAAACTTTAAACATCTACACACAAAAATGTTCATGTAGTTAGCACAAGCCAGCCCATTTATAACTTTAAAACATCAAAGATTTAGCACAAGCGGACGAATTGTATCAGCTGGTAGTTCATGACGTCAGGAGAACCAAATGCGAAAAACAAATCGCTATTTTTAGCCAAAAACATCCCCAACGGTAGTCGCGGTGTCATTTACATATTTTCATTTCGCTGGTTTGACCTATATGAACGTATCAGTTTCCTGGCAGCGGATGAAAAATAAAAAAAAATTAAGCTAAAATCAACATCGAAAACCTGCCCCAAAGCAACAGGACGAATTCGTTTTCAGTAGCGACAAGCAAAAGTAATTCATGCTACTTTCGGTTCAATGACCTTTTTTGCCATACTTTTTCACTTAGCCGGTCGGTCCGATGTCGGAACAGCAGCACGCGGGGGGTTGTCGTGGGAGGACTGGAAGACAAACAAATGAATCTTCGAACAATCCGACACTACTGTAGTATAACCATTTTGCGTGTTTTCCGAATCTGTGCTAAATAAGTACATGCCTACACTGATGTCGGCCCATTCTGGTCGTACTGGTCGGCTTCGAACGAACGAAAAGCCTGGTGGGCAATGCAAACTTTGAATGGCATCAACACTGACACAAGCGGCCACCAGTGTCCTCAGTTCGGAACTATTGCACTGAATTTGGACGATGTTGACGGCTCCGTCGCAAAATAATAAAACACAGTGTCGGATGAAATTCAAATAACTAATTGCAAACTACATACTTGGATAGTAATTTGGGTTGTTTACTTCAGAGAAATTCAATCATGCATGTTTGTGATTACAGATGACCCAGGTGTGACTATTTTTTTTATAACTTTTCAATAGATGGAGCATAAAGGGAATGATAAAAAACAATAATGAAACATAGGTGTTTTGTAGTATCCCCAGGGCGTGATAAAACGTAAAAGGAAAAGGGTGGAAAACTAGACAAGCAGACGGTCGTAGTTTTACCAAGCTAGCAGATCCGCGGATTAAATCTAGCTATAATAGCAACTAACTATAATAGAATTAGAACTCAATTTCATTTTTCTTCTAGACTCCCGTGATTCGACAATATTGCGTAATCCTTGAACCAGAAAGGACGGGGCAAAAAAGCAAAGCCTTGGGCTTAAACGTACCTCGAACTGGGCAGACCTAGGCATTTCCTATTAATAAGAGTTTCTGGACATGACTCAAAAGGACGGACTCGTTATATCACGAGCAACATGTCAAGAGGTCCAATGTGCAACTGTCTTTGGTCTTTATCATCACTAAGCACGCTAGGAAGTGGACTTAGTCAAGTAGAGATGTGTTGAAGAAGATAGTGGCTTCGAAGAAATAGTGTCAATAGAATCTCGTTTTACGTCCGTTCATTTTACGTGATTTCCTTTTACGGCACCTTTTTACGTCCAAAATTTGAATTAACGTCCTCTCGTTTTACGTCCAAAATTGGAATTAACGTCCACTTTTTTTACATCCACAATTTGAATTAATGTCCTCTCGTTTTACGTCCAAAATTTGAATTAACGTCCTCTCGTTTTACGCCCAAAATTAGAATTAACGTCCACTTTTACGACCGATTTGATTTACGCCCCCCAATAGTGAACGTAGAACGAGATTTGAGTGTATAAGAGTATCAAAGGAAATCGGTCACACCATTGCCCAAAACTTCATGCGTGGTGTTAAGGGTAACGGTAACGGCATTCGGTAACGGAGATTTATTTAAATCAAGCCGAGACAACTTTGTCAATACCGAGATCCTTGAAAGTTGAAACTCTAACGATCAAATCATTCCCAAAATCTTGTACTGACATAGCAGTTCACGAGTGTCAGAGATTACGGCACATTTCTTTCACGCTGATCTCCATGCGATTTGCAGAACACCAATCTACAAATAAGTTTATCCTCCATTGTAGCTGATTGGCAATCCTCAATAGCCTTCACCCTTAGGAAAATTTTCAGGTCATCAGCGTAGAGCAGTCTGCATCCAGTGGGTATAGCGAAATAAACATCGTTGATAAATATGGAGAAAAGTAGCGGTCTAAGGTTACTCCCCTGTGGTACACCAGAAACATTTCTAATATCATTCGATTCGTGGAAGCCCAGTTTCACACGCATTCGACGATTAGCGATATATGATGCACTCACTACACAAAGTTAGCGTTTTCGTTTCGTTCGTTTGCGTCCTGGTGTGTTTTCGACTATTCAGATGTGGAAAGCAAGTAGTGGTCGTTAGCCTCTTATCCAGCAACTCCGATCCCGACCTCCTCGTGGTACCAGCCGGAATACGAGCAACCTTAGCGGAGATCGGGTAACCAACCCCGGTGGAAACTAAGGTCGTATACTAACCGGGAAGGAGGTATAGTGAGTCTCAGCACTATAAGATGGCAGCCCCATCTCGAGACTCGGTAGTGTTGCCCCAGTACGGCTACACACCGAAATTCAAAAACTAACAACATTCAAGCATATTCAGAGCGGAATATTCGGCATCGACCTAGGCGACGGAACAAGGACGACGAATGGAGACTCGGGACTTGGAACTGCAGATCGCTAAATTTCGCAGGTTGCGCGCGGGTGCTGATTGAACAGCTGGAACCCCGCAAACTCGGCATCGTAGCTCTGCAGGAAATCTGTCGCAAAGGAGAGAAGGTATGGAAGATCCGTGGCGGAAAGACCCAGTTTTACCAGAGCGGTGACGCTACCAACGAACTAGGAACGGGCTTTGTAGTGCTAAGCGGAATGCAGGATCGCGTGATAGATTGGACGGCGATCAACAAGAGAATATGTGTATTGAGGATAAAGGGCCGTTTCTTCAATTATAGCATCATTAACGTGCACTGCCCGCACGAAGGTAGACCCGACGATGAGAAAGAAGCGTTCTACGCGAGGCTGGAGGCAACGTACGACAGCTGCTCGTCACGGGACATCAAGATCGTCATCGGGGATATGAACGCCCAGGTCGGTAGGGAAGAAATTTATAGACCGGTGGTAGGACCCCATAGCCTGCACACCGACACAAACGATAACGGCCAACGATGTATAAACTTCGCAGCTTCCCAAGGCCTGGTGATCCGAAGCACCTTTTTCCCGCGCAAAGATATCCACAAAGCCACCTGGAGATCACCTGACCAACGTACAATGAACCAAATTGACCACGTTCTCATAGAGGGCCGGTTTTTCTCTAACATCACGAATGTAAGGAGGACAGAGATCGTGAAAAATTAGAGCAACTATTCCGAGCTAATGACACGCGCAAGTTTTATGAGAAGGTGAACCAAACTCGGAAGGGTTACACACCGAAACATGACATGTGTAGGGACGAGGGAGGGAATCTAATTACAAACGAGCGCGAGGTGGTCGACAGGTGGAAGCAGTTCTTCGATGAACACCTCAATGGCGAAGTCGCAGAAGGAGGCGGAACGGAAATTAACCTAGGAGCGCCCATGGAAGATAGTAATGTCTTAGCACCTGATCTCCAAGAAGTCAAACGAGGAATCAGGCTGCTGAAGACCAATAAAGCCGCTGGGAAGGACCGCCTACCGGCAGAGCTTTATAAACATGGCGGAGAAACGCTAGCAAAGGCTCTACACTGGGTTATTTCGAGGATTTAGGAGGAGGAAAAGCTACCGGAGGAATGGATGGAAGGAGTGGTTTGTCCCATCTACAAAAAGGGTGATCGGCTAGACTGCTGCAACTATCGTGGTATTACGCTGGTAAACGCCACCTACAAGGTACTCTCCCAGATCCTGTTACACCGGCTGTCACCGATAGCACAAGGTTTCGTAGGGAATTATCAGGCGGGTTTCATGGGGGCTCGCGCAACTACGGACCAAATTTTTACTATCCGACAGATCTTGCAGAAATGTCGGAAGTACAACGTGCCAACGCATCGCATCTTTATTGATTTCAAAGCAGCATACAATACAGTCGATCGAGACAAGCAGATAATACACGAATACGGTTTTCCGGACAAACTGACGCGACTGATCAGAGCTACATTGGATCGAGTGATGTGTTTCGTACGCATCTTTGGGACACTCTCGAGTCCCTTCGAGACGCGACGAGGGTTGATACAAGGTGACGGTCTATCCTGCATGCTGTTCAACATCGCTCGAATTGGGCTAAAAATAAATGCGTCGAAGACCAAATACATGAAAGGAAGAGGTTCAAAGGAAACAAATGCGCGCCTCCCACGGACGGTAACCGTTGACGGCGACGAACTAGAAGTGGTAGAGGAGTTCGTGTATTTGGGATCGCTGGTGACCGCGGACAACAACACTAGTAAGGAGATCCAGCGGCGCATCCAAACGGGAAATCGGGCCTGCTTTGCCCTTCATAAAACGCTACGATCAGGAAGCATACGCTGCCGCACGAAGCTAACAATATACAAAACCATTATTGGACCGGTAGTTCTTTATGGACTTGAAGCCGTGACGCTGCTTACGGAGGACATACGCGCCCTTGCCGTGTTTGAGCGGAAAGTGCTGCGGACGATATTTGGCAGAGTACAAACTGAAAGCGGAGAGTGGCGGAGGCGTATGAATCACGAGCTACAGGCACTGCTTGGGGAGACTCCCATCGTACATCTAGCGAAAGTTAGCAGGCTACAGTGGGCCGGACACGTCATAAGGATGCCGGACGACTGTGCGACGAAAATAGTCCTCTTCAACAACCCCACCGGCACCAGGAACAGGGGGGCCCAACGTGCACGATGGCTCGACCAGGTCGAAAGCGATTTGCGACTTCTGAGACGACTATGAAATTGGCGACGAGCGGCCCAAGACCGAGTTGAATGGAGACGAGTGCTTGAAACAGCACGAGCCACCCCGGCTCTATGCTGCTGAAGAAGAAGAAGAAGAAGATGAAGAAGAAAAAGAAGATGGAAGTTCAACTGCGATAGCTGCGGTAGGAAGCTCCCGGGCTATCGATTTCACCATTTATCACTTTTGTAATGTGACATCGTTGAAAAAAAGTTCGAATAACAGAAGCCCCTTGTTACTGCCTTATGGGATACCAGAATTATAGGTAAACTCAGTATAATAGCATTTATCGAGCCTGACACGCAGAACTCTATCACGTTGACGTCATAGACGTCATTGACGTTGGGTAGGCTATAGTTAAAGTAAAGAGTTTACCCTTAAGTCTCAACACTTATATACGTCATTTACGGGCCTCCACCGGATAACTCTTTGCTTTTGCATTCCCGACATTATGAAACCGTCTCCATTCTCCGAAGATTTCGGACATTCCAGGCACCGAATTTCCTTTTTTTGCCATGTCCTATACATCCCGCTGCTGGGTCTGCCTCTTAAATAGGTATAGTTTGCACGATACAGTGTTACACATTTAACCACTCGCTGAAAACTTCAAGAGAAATTTTCCGATTTTCTCGGACATCACTTATTTTAAAAGTTTACAATTCTTGCAGCATTGCATCGCAGAACAAAAATTTTGTGTTCCTCATCCATGCCAAAAATCTAAGTAGTGGTAACGTGCCGTCGTAACATACGATTTTTATGTCTTTTAGAACGTTATGTATTTGAATGATTTGAATAAGTTTCCAGAATATGACAAATTAGTTAGACGAGATTTTGGGGACAAAATTACTGATGAACTTTTTAAGAGGGTTGCGGCATAATGCCATTCATATCTCGCAAACTATATGATGTAGATAGTTTGTATCTTCGACAAAGTATCTCAAAATTTGTAGTTCTATAACTTTGTCTAAGGCACAAAATTTCTATCTGTTTCCTACAAAAAATTAAGTATACTTTCTCTAGTCTTTTTTTTCAAACTGACTGATAATGATATACAGAATACATTCTAATGTGCTTATGGTTTTTACTCTGAATCGATTTGAATAAAAAAAAATTATCGTCATGCTTTTTGCCCCGCCCTACACTCTTACAAGAATTAGCCACGATTCAACTTATTTATTCAGAAACAGTGCAAGTCACCTGCCGGCACAAAAACAAACAGAAAAAACCCGTGGATAGCCATAAAACCTATACTTGTGTGCCATACTGCGTTCCGATTGATTGTTGCCATGGACTCTCAGCTGTCGGAGGTTTGAACGTGTATGTGGACACAGCCTTCACTACCGCTGGGATGCAAATCCGCTGGCGCTGGTATGAAACAAATTACCGCCCCTAAACATCAAACATCGATTTATTCGCTCATGTAAGTTTATGTAGCGTGAAAGTATGTGATAAAGCTGAACTGTTGATGCTTATCGACGTGAAAGCCATCTCAATAATATAGGTAGCAATTATATGGTTGATTGTACTGTAATTGAAAATATCCGCTCTTGGAATCATCATGAATATAACAAATTTACCTTCTAACCTCGTGTCATTTATTAACTACTGTGACCTATGATATTAGGAGGTTGTTCTCAATTTTGACCAATGAAACTCACTGGGAAATAAATGAAATTCCCTTATTGTCGGCCTCATAAGCCATAAACGACGGCACGACCTTTGCAGTGCATGCATACAGACGAAGTTTTAAACGAACAATTAAACTCGATCGCATGCTACGCGGGTTGCAGTTATCTGGCATTCACTGGGTAGCTTTCATGTGCATTTCTGCAAAAGATAAGGGCAGAAACGCCCAACAAAAATTTACTCTCCCCAAAGCGCACCCTGCTTTTACTCTTCCGCTAATAAGTTTGTTTTCCCGTATTCCATTTTAAGTTCGCGGGCACATTTCTCCTTAACCTGATGAACATGAACTTTAATAAACGGAAAGAGCAAAAGCCCTATCAGCGCCCCCGACACGGACTAGTAGCGTGTGAGGTACAAGAAGCATTGAATAAACGCCTTTATTCTACTCAGGCTATCATCCTTCGTGTTCTTCTCCTTCTACAAACCACGCAATGCGCCGGTGGATTTCAAATATCTGGAAGGAACACGAAATAGCCTAATATTAATTTATGGCACATTCGTTGGATTAGATGTCAGCTCCATCGCTCTGGGCATCGAACTCGAAAGAAGGCCCTGCTGGCGGGTATATCTCTACGGGTAGAAGCTACAATGCTACCTCGACTTTGACATCCACTTCCTGACACGCATTTATATCCGTCCGTTTTGATGGTGGCAAAAAATAGCCTTCCGGGAACGGGGGAGGACTCCGGGATATAACTGCTGCCAAAAGTTAGGGTGTTATTTTTGGATGCGACACCAAATCTACTATGATTCGATTACGAAACCGTCAGCCGTTGCTCGAAGTGGATAGATTACATTAAATGGCATTGGGCTTGCTTTTTATTATCAACATAATAAATATCGGAGTTTGGAAATTGAGGACTACCCTAGTTTAAAACCATATTTGTATTCCTTAAACGAATATATTATTATATATGTTGCTTTCGATTTTTCTGCAAACACAACGCTCTCTCTCCGCGTCACAGCCCTAAAAGTTCGGGTCCATATGGATCAATAATTTTATACACCTGTGTGTGATATTTAGCACCCGGAAAGCTAGCCGGCAGTTAGTTTCGTCAGCAATGACAAAACTGTTCTCGAATGTTGTTCGAATGATTTTAGCAGCAAGTGGGGGTTTGTCAAGTGGCACGAAGCCAAGCCAACACTACTGGTCAAAACGAATGGGTCAACAACCAAAGCGTCGCAACAACGAACGGTCGGGATTGGGCAGCACGGTAGAGCACACGAGGTGGAACAACCTAACGAGCTGGCTCATTGGGGTGAATGATTTTATCTTGGTGGTAACTGGAAAATGATATTAAAACGTAGGTAATATCGCAAGTCGTTCCGCGGAAGGAGCAATTAATGAAAGAACTTTATTTGATTTGGTTTTTGACCTAGGTTTATTACTAGTTTCATTCGAACTTGAATATATCTAAAACTAAAGTTTAATTTAATTTCGTTTGCAAACAAGAAGAAATAAGATATCAAAAACATGATGTTTCACTTGAATAAACCACCATAAAACGTTGAGGTTTTCTATTGTTATTTGCAGCTGAAGGAAAACCCAGCCCAGTTTTTAATGTTTCATTGTGAATTTGAATATGTACGCAACCTTCAATTTTCATTTTAGTTGCATTTAGTTAGATTTTTATCAACTTTTCATTTTTTTATCGACTGTACTGGTCGGATTAATTTAACTTTTATATGTGACGAGTAAATGTATTTTTGTGAAGAAATAAAATTGAATGAATGGGGAAAATGCTATACAAACTGTAACAAATAATTGACCCAATATGAAGGACTTGAACTACAACTCTAAATGTTCGGTCGAGTGTGTTATCCGATTACACCACCATCCTAGTAATCGTCATGGAGTCTGCTATCCGTTGTTTTTCGCTCTTCTTTCTCTCTTGTTCGTTTTTCACATATTTTAAACTGGCTGGTCTAGCTGGTTTCCGCACCAGTGAATAGCAATGTGTTCACAAAAACTCTTTCCCAATCCTTAAAATGAATCCGAATGCTAACTTTCATGTCATGATGCTGTCGGAAAGTTCATTGAACATCTAGCACCACGCTGAGATCAGTTAAAACATTGCTGGTCACCAGCTGTAGTAGTCATTGATCAATTCTTGGTTTTTGCTAGAGAAACTTATAACTGAACAATTGGGGATGCTGCGAATTCCGGAATCATGTTGATCAGCTCTTGCGGTCTCAAGCAGTCCATTTCGGTAACAATGATCATTTAAATTTAGGCGTCGTCAGTAGAAAATGATTGTGTGCAAGTGATAGTAGTCGGGACAAATCGTTTATAAGCAGCGAAAACCAGTGGCGACTCGTCCACATGTTCAACCTGTTCATAGGACAGGCAACAAAATTCAACCCGACAAAATTTTTTTTCATTACTAGTTCATGATTTCGTTTGAACCGACGCACATGCAATACGAATAATTCGGTAAATTATTAGTTTAGTTTACGAAGCTGCTGAGCAAACCGTTCAACACGACGTTTGAACGTTGCTTTGATCTCAATGCACAAGCATATACCAACACATTATTCCTGGTGTTGATTCTGGGTACGAAGGAGATAAAAAGAGAATGTGAAACAGCTTTTACTCGAAGGCGCGGGCGCATTATTGTCTCATTACTCGTTCATCTTCAGCATTGAACAACTTACTACCCCATATTCCTATGGCCTGCGCTTTGATTCCATTTTATCGAGTTACGAAACTAATGAGCAAAACGTTCAATACGACGCTTGAACGTTGCTTTAGAGATTAGCACCAGGACAATGTATTGGTACGAAGGGGATGGCATGCATTATTCGCAAAATTTTCTCATTAACTCGTTCATCTTTAGCATTGAACAACTTACGCATATTGCTTGTGGTGCATGTGGTGGTTATTCTTGAATTTCGTTCAATAGGTAAATTGAACGGAAAGTCTTAGGTTCGTAGTTAAAATTCAGAGACG